>NC_066246.1:16492313-16822913 GCF_024542735.1 Bombus huntii | reverse complement strand
AAACGTAAAGATGGAAAACGATCGGTGGCGAATCGGTAGATCCGCTGCTGCGGATTCTGCCGCGGAAAGTCGAGAGAGCGTCGTGGCAACGACGACGTCGACGACGGCGGCACTTTGATCGGTAACCTCGTTTATGGTGACGCTGGACACAGAATGTAGGAAACACCGATAACACCGGTGACGGAAATATCGACTTTTGAGAGCTGCCACGAGCATCCCCTCCCCTTACCGGGGAGGCACATCAGCCCCTGGCGAATCACCCCATCACAGAGCGTTCCTCTCGTTCTCTGGCTCGTGACGAGGACAGCCGGATGAGAAGCTACGGTAGGGAGAAAGAGGAATAGATAGGCAGGAATGGAAAGAGCGAGAAGCACGAGGAGAATTGAAAGGAGAGAAGCTTTAGGATGAAAAAGGAGAGGGACGGAAAGATAAAGCGAGAAGAGTGGAAACGGCGAAGAGGAGAGAGGACGAGGAGGGACGTACACACAGAGAGAGGATCGACGAGTTCGGGTAAGCGTGGAACGCCGTCGGTTCTGAAACGGCGAAGCCCGAGGGAGGGAGAGGGAAGAACCGACCGCCCTGGTGGCGGTTGAAAGAACCAATTTTGTCCTAATAGAAAAATCCCCAGCGCCGAACCCAATTTATAAACCCGCAAACATGGCTGGCGGAGGGCGCTCGTCTCGCCTCGTCTTGCCTCGCCTCGCCACCGCCGAATCCCGACACACAACGCCAACGAACATCGGATTTATAAAGCCGAGTCAGCCGTGCACCATGTGCCGCAGACGCGTAAATTCTGTTCGCATAAACGATCGAGCCCACCAGCGGCGAGCACACACATCACAGCTTTGCGAAGAAGACGACGAGAGCGACGACAAAGACGAGGATGAGGACGAAAACGACGACGAAGCGAGGAGAAAGGAGGAAAGCGAGGAAAATTGTCTAGTACCCAGCGTCATACGCATCCGTGGATCTTGATCCCGGCAAAAGCAAGCTGGAAGCTGGTGTGCCTGATAAACGAGCCGGATGAACTCCGTTAGCGTGATCTCGTTACTCGGTCTTCGTTCGACTTTCGCGAATTCTGGCTGTCGCTTCACTTCCGGTTTCGTTCGCCAGAATCTTCTATCCGACGCTCGATTACCGTAACGTAATTTTACGTATTCCTCCTGGCTAATTCTGGGCCAACTTCGCTTCATTGATACGAAGATTGTTACGTCTAATGGATTTTCTGCTCGCCGAAAATATTACTTGCTCTTGATATTCGTCCTTCGAAGAATCGTCGAGATGCTTAAAAAATAGTAGATCCATTCTTACGTAGATTTATATTTTTAAACACGACTAGTTTGTACAAATTTATTTCGTTTGTTTACATCAAATACATTCTTTGCATCTTGAAATTTTCCACGTAAAAATGATAAATCTTCTGTCTTTCCTAGAGAGCAATTCCAAAGTTCGATACGTCGTCGGACAATTTCATATTCCTAACGCGTCCTTTTATCCGGTTCAGGGAGTAAATATATGTTTTATTATGTTATTATATATTGCAAAGGAGAAACGCAACAAGTACAAACAAAAATTCTATGCATTTTTGTAACTTTAAATTTCCTATAAATACGATCTACGCATCAAGTATCTTGTCGCTCCGTCAATGACGAATACACTTGTGCCCTGCAGATAGAAGGTTAAATTCTGCCGAAGCATACGAGATACGAGGCATAGTTATCCTGTTCGACGATCCAGTAACGATACTCGTTGACAAAAATCCCGTTGCAATTATTGCAAGCATGGGATCACGGGTTGGTAACGAGTAATAATAATGGTCACGGGAAGGAGGCTAGCGATCGAAATGAGCGACGGAGAGTAAGAGAAAGCGGGATAGCGAAGAGAGACTTAGTAAACGGAACACATGGCCCGAAAGGGTACTCTTGTACAAGCGACAAAAGTATCCAACAGAGATAAATACGTCGCAACTTGCATCGTACGCCTCGCGCGTTTCTGCCGTGTATCTTGGCACATATGCACGCAGCAGGAAGCACGCTCGGTCCATCTGCAGCGATCCGATTTTGCGACAAAGCCCGTGTAATCGATTTCAAATTTGATAACGCCTAAAACATCCTACGAGTATATGTGAGAACGCCGGTACCCCTTATCTCGTACGGTTTATCGTTCCTCCTCGATTCGTCCGTTCTTGATAAAATGATTACCCTCGTGGCGCTGCCTGCATCGTTCGAGCTCGAAGAAATCGAAAAGTAATAGTAACGCATAACGATGTAATTTTGCAGATAAAACGGGTGAGTGATTTGTCCAGTTTGTAATAGATTTTATGGATTTGTATCTTTAAAATAATCAGTAATATTCTGTATTTTTTTTTATCAAACATTCTCCACATTATGTACAGTTTATGTTACATATGCAAAATAGACAAAGATAAAAGCATTGTCGATTACAATGTAACTCGTCAGTCTATTTTCTCATTCTCAAACTCACCTACGAATAACCGATCTTTCACTTTCAACTTCGATAAAGTTTCTCTTCTAAGTATCAAATTCATAATTTACAAGACCTTACTTATACTTTCGATTGAAATGTAACGTAAACCTATGGGAAATATAATTCTACCAGGAATCTAAAATTAGATTAGATCAATAAACTTCTAACGATCCCAAATACTCCACTTTCTTCTCTCTGCATCGTTTTATATTCGACTGAAATAAGAGTTCTATTCCAAGCCAAAATCGACGATAGTATTAGCTGTTAACCAAATTTGATACTAATCCATACGAAGGATCTATATTAGAAATCTCTCGAGTTATTAACTTAGATCAGACCGAAAGATCTAGTTGGATTCCAAGTGTTTCAAATATCAGTTGCAAATATCACGCACACTATCGTCGATTTGCCATTAGTTGCCAGTTTGACACGAGAAACATCTAAGCGATGCATGAAGCGTTCCTCCAAGTGGTCCCCGGTCACGGTTATGCTTTTAATCGCGCGTACAACTGTCTGACCCCGGTTCTCGTCCCTGTAGTTTATTTAACAGCGCCCTGGGCATCGGTAAACACGGGTTAGCGAATTGGCCCCAGGGCGAGACCGAATGATAGTTAACGTACCGCTAAACGCCATTGGAGAGGACCTCGCGTCCCTTCCCAGCCAGAATATACCAAGGTTCGTATATTGCGTGCGCGAGGGGACCGAAATTTAATTTTGTGCTTTTTGTACACGCCAAATCGTTGTCTCTCCCACTTCTCTCCCTGCCTCCGCTTCCCTTTCGTGCGCGCTTACTATCGCCCTGTCTCGCGCTCTCTCTCTCTCTCTCTCTCTCTCTCTACACGTATTTCGCCTTCATCGTGATGAAACGGGTGCGATAACGCAGGCGTCGAAGATTTCGTCGCGAATTTACTCGCTTTTCGCGATACCTTTTTTTTTCGAGAGAGAGAGAGAGAGAGAGAGAGAGAGAGAGAGAGAGAGAGATCGACCGTGAGTATCACATTGGTAAAGGAATGATTTTTCGGTGCATGAACGTTTCTTAAAATGATAATTCCCTCCGCGACGCGATATACGTATATGTAGATCTAGAAGCAAGTACACACGAGGTCGGACAGCGATGCGACGTGCTTGCGATTTCGTGGCATGTATTAAAACAACACTTTGCAATTAAAAATTATGTTCTAAATTATGCAATGACTGCGTATACGTGTATAATTTTGGCCGCTAGAAATTTGAAAGTGTCGAATTACAGTTTTGTTTTTATTATTTTCCAAAATTGTCGTGTTTATGAACTGACCATCTACATCTACAGATCAGCGGACGAACAAGCGGTATATCTGTTTCGTTTGTGCCACTTTGCTAGTCATCTTTACAAACCGCCCGTAGTACATACATATATATGTATCGGAGAATAGATATTACGAAATGAATACTGAATATTGGAGTATTAATTCTGTCACATCATTAACGAAGGTTCAACGAAAGATCAAATCGACTCGAATGTTCGCTAAAACTGCGACTCGCCTGAGACCTGATCTGAGAACCGAAAAGAAGAGTCTGCGAAATTGTCGCCGTGAAACGCAACGGTATCGTCGCCGACCAGGTGGTTAATTAATTCGCGACGTCTCGACGAGAACGCGTGGACGTCGAGGACGCTAAATCGACGAGTAGAGTCGCGGGTACGACGAGCCGCTAGCTAAATCGAGAACGAACGAGCAAGCGAAAGGAAAACAGCGGCCGGCGAGAACGGGACGCAGCTCGGAGATGGTTGACTTGATGAAATCATGCCGCGAGAATTAAACCGGGGGATACCCGTGGCGTGTGTCGTCGTCGTCGCCGGCGTGTGGAGCAGGAGAACTCGGCTCGAGCTCCAATTGGCGGGAGCAAGACAACGGTAGGAGTTGACTGCAGTGTATACACAGTTAATTAAGCCGGAGTACCACGGAGGACGGTGGAGCGCGGGTGCGGAGAGGCGGGAGAGGGAGAGATCGCTGGAACGGCAGACGGAGAGGTGTGTCGGTGAAGCAAGAGAGAGAGAGAGAGAGAGGGAGAGAGAGAGAGAGAGAGAGAGCGAGCAGGGAAATGGAGAAAGAGGAAGAATGACTGAACGAGGTGAAATGGGGCGAACGTACTCCCGCTAATGTGAGCGAGACAGTGACGAACGATTTTGTCCTGTGGGCTGCAAAGGTAATTTGCTCTCTGGATATGCAGTCTCAGTGGTTCTCAAACCGTACGGTGAATTCACGCGAGACTCCAGGCCGCGCCTCGTCGATCGTTTCTCACTTGGTGATTTCGAAATTTCGTTTGCCCCAACTGCAAGGAGAATTCCATGGGCTGGAGACACTCTTTGCCGATCGACCAGCTTTTCACCGCGATGCTACACGTCCCTGAGGTAGTTTGGTCTTTACTAGCCGATATTACGAGCGTAAATAAACGGGACTGTTTCGACCGACGATGGCTTTTTCCACCGGCCGGAACGTGACTGGTAAAACATCGATGGCGTTTTTTTCCCACAGCAGCGATTATTGCGCGATTGTCGCGCATTGTCGAAAGAAATTGCGAATGAAATTGCGTTTTCTACCACGGTGGAATTCTTGCAGACGACGGACCGCCGGCTATCGGCGCGGAACGCGAATTAAAAACCAATGTACCAACACTTTTCGGCATTGTTCAAAATGCGCATTGTGGTATATGCGGTGCGCACATAGCACGTACATGCCCGTAATCTTTTCTAACTCGATTTCTATCCAAATTCTCCGACCTCCGCCACTCGCCATCCCTAAAAAATGTCGCTCTTTTAATCTCGCGCAGTTCGCGTTAGTCGCGGACTACGCCACTGGGAGCTGGTCGAACGAGCGAATTGAAACCGCCGAAAAAGTCAAAAATGAAACCTAAATTCGTGGCGTTCGCCGCAACGCGACGATTTTCCTTGCCTCGACGATCAATCTGGAAAATAACCGAACAGTGTCCATCGAGTTTTTACCTAGCAAACTCTATCTTCCATGAAAAAAAAGAAAAAAATAGATCATCATATGTTTCGCACCGTCATCAATCTCTCCTAAATTATCAAAATAAATGATTACGATGGAACAAATTATTAGAACTCCTCGTTACACTTCCACATTCGACACTCTTTTCCTTTGCGCCGCCGAATTTTCCAGATTACTCCAAAACTCACAGTGGCGCACGACGGATTAAGCATCCGAAACCCAAAGATCTTTCTTTCGTTGCTTCGACTACCCGCTGAGAGTTTTCCCCAAACCTGTCGCAAAATCCGGCTAACATTCACAAAACCTCTCGAGCGTCGCCACCCGTGGCTACTGTAAACCAAACAAGCTATTCTTTGGCCGATTCAAGCACGGAAAACATGTCTCTGCAACCAGCCTACGATCGCTTTTGGATTCCTTTCATCTCGCCTCTTTGCTTCTCTATTTCGCACCTCATGATCGTCGTTGCAACAAGCGAGTTACTGAAGCCCTAGAAAATCCGCCCGTGGAAAATTGGAGCGGATCCCAGCGTCGTGCAAACGGTCTCAATGGCCGGCACAACGAAATTAGACTTATCTCGGTCATCGAGGACCACCACGCAGCTGCTTGGCTATAGGATTCACATGCCCGTGAATAGACCGGCTTAGTTTTTCTTTATTATACTTGCGTTCCGAAGGCTCGCGTCCCGATTTGCAAACAGTCCTCCTTGGTCTATCGAATACACGGTTGCTCTTTTCGGCGACGGTGGTCACGCGCCATTGTCAACCGCCGATCGATCCTGATCGACGATCTTTAAGATGTTCTACAATGAAGAGTTTCATTCAGGAAGGTTTTTCATGCACGGGATTTCTAGCCAATTTCGTGGAGATTCGATTTTGTTCCCTTTATTGGAGACTCAATGGGACACTTTGTACAGCGTTTTGGATAGTGTACGAAATTCTTTTACTTGAAAGAAGAGTGAAAATAGTAAGACATTGTGGGAGATTGCAATCGAGAGCTTGAGTAATGTGGTGAATTATTCGTGGTGTTTTTACTTGTGATTTTCAAGCGAGCAACTTGTAGCTTCAAAATTTCTGCTGTGACAATTTTACTAAAACAAATTTTGGTTAGAGCTTGACCAATCACTTAGGCGCCATATTCATCCAATTCCAAAACTGAAAAACAATGATGTTACAGGAGTTTTTTTTTTTTTAATGTTTCTTAAAATCTGCTATTGTTTATACCATTCCTTTGAAGTAAATGGATTATTCGGATTAGCAGTAACTAGAAGTTACAAGTAAGATAAATTCCGGTTATATGATCTTCAAATATACGAACTGTTTGTTCACACATTTTGGAAGAAAATCATTTTCATCTTTACATTAATCTTATCGTATACGAAGAATCGAAATTACCATTTGCTAAAACAATTGAAAAAAAAAGTTTCCACAAAAGCAGGCTCGTATTTTTTCTTCCTTGGTAAAATGCCTGAAAATTAGCCGAATTAGAGAGGGTTCTCGCTTATCTGCCAAAGTTGGGATCGGTATCAGCTGCTGCCAATACGTCAAACAGGTTAAAACGTTTAACCATCAGGGAGGCTACCTGAGTTTTTCCGAACAGCGAGAGTAATCTTTTGGAGGAACGGCGTTTGGGATCCCTTGAGCGTTCTGCTCGAGGATCAACGTTCAGGAAATTAGCTAAAACTGGAGCTAAGTGCTGCAGCTCGAACCGGGCCAGCCACGAAATAAGCGCGTCGATCTCGTAACGTAGCCCGGCTCCCTCGGGCAGATATTTATCGCGGTAAGTGGGATCCGGTTAAATGCAACTTGTGATCTGATTTCTACAGAACCTAAAAGCACTTTCCTCTTCCTCGTGCCGGGTTTAGCTAGATTCGTGACCGAGATTGCCGGCGTGGAAAACGGCTTCGCTTGTTAATGCGCGTAAACG
This sequence comes from Bombus huntii, assembly GCF_024542735.1. NCBI lineage: Eukaryota > Metazoa > Arthropoda > Insecta > Hymenoptera > Apidae > Bombus > Bombus huntii. The sequence continues at coordinate 16,815,516 of NC_066246.1, read as the reverse complement.
CCATACACGACAACACACGGGCACGTGGGAACCACGTACAAAAGATCTCGAGAGGATCGATATAGATTTACGTATGTATCCATTGCATATGTCGATTATTCGTGTACGTTATTAAATATCTGTTTCACAATGTCACGATGTTTTTATACAAAAGAGCGATGAATGGGGTTGAACGAAATTTTGAAATGATTTGAATGGTCTGTAGAATTCTATTTTATAATTGTGTTATTTGATTGTTGTTATATTGTATCTATATATTATTGTATGTATTGATATCTATATATATATATATATATATATATATATATATATATATCTTTATATTAAGCTGTTAATCGGATCATCTCTTGACTACAGAGTTCTGTAATAACGTAATTGGAAATCAATAAAGGAAAATTAATTTCAGTTAGATTAATTTTAATCTTTATGCATGTAAATATCATCTTATTCTGTCGTAAATGAAAGAGCAACGGAAGAACAAGAGATCGATAAAGAAGCTATTATATCCAATAAATAGGTTTTTCCTTGTTAATAGATTAATTTTTGTGGAACATTAAAAATCGATCTATTATTATTTTTCTAATTACGTTTTCATAAATCATATCTCTTCCTATTCTCTCGCGCGATTGAACCTCACAATGCGCAGCAGTAGCGAACGAAAAAGGAAATCAATTTAATAACTTCTTGTTTTATGAATTTCATTTTGTCCATAAATTGGTATCAAATTTGTATCATGTGTGAACCCAACTATGAATTTCGAACGCACGTATCATTAACCATCCGCATGTACGTATCTTTCATCAGAAATCATAGAAACCGCACGTAAATTTCACGTTTCACCCCAAAATTAGAGTCGTAAACGATACTGGCCGCGTATCGATTCATTTCGAAGTCCAATTATTTGTAACATAGAACGTTTAGATGTCCATGATGTGAAACGTTGACGCATTATTTCGCAGGACAATTATAATCGGGACGCGTGGACCAGAGGGTTGGAGGGGCGGGATTTTCTATAACGGAAGGGCCGTGAATCGACGTGAAACGTATAATTTGCCTCGATTTTCGACGGATCGATTTTGAGCAGCTACTGTTTCGCTACAGGCGGATATCTTTTGTGCCGCGGTTTTGTGGGCGTACACTTCCCCCTGGGCTAAAACGCCAAATGGTAACGACGATACGCGGAATCGAATGCGGAATGGGAAACGGGGATTTGTTTTGTGCGCGCCGGTTTTCGGTGCGCGAACGATGAAAAAGAGAAACAATCTACGCGTTGTCCTAAACGACCGAAAATAATCGTCCACGAAACCTTGTCCCTTTGTCACGAAGCTAATTCCGAAAATTCGGTGAAAAGAAATCTTCTCTTCTAAGGAAATCTCCTCTTTTTCTTTTAAATTTTCCCTTGTTTCGTACAGAAACCAATAAAGTCTAACTTATTTTACGTTTTTAAGGATCGAGAAAGACTGACATACATAAACGTTCTCATATGTGCAATATTTACACTGGCCGTACAATTATTGTTCAGCCTTGCAGCAACCGTGAAATAGAAATGGCATAAAACTTGCGTGTGCCAAATTTATCAATCTTTGCGAAAGGCGGTGCATGAAATGTTACTCGAGAAGTCTTTAATCCCTGTTTATCGTACTGGCTGTAACTAAGAGACAAGGAATGAGAGAATCGTTGAGAATCAATTTTTGCTCGAGAAGCATTGTCTGTTAATGAAAAAGCTGTCTAACTCTATGGCGAAGGAACAACGATATTATCCAAGAACGGAGGCAGAATAGGATCGAAACGAAGTAATTACTGCGTCCAAGCGTTATCGTCCCTCAACTGGTCGCGGTCCTTCGGTCGGTGAGGCAGAGAAGAGTTAAACGGCTTAACTGGGCGTCTTGGCAAAAATCGTGGCGTCTGGTGCACGCGTAATGCACGCGTAACACGGTCAGGTAGCGCGCGCGCCAAGTCGGCCCGAACGCTTCAATCATCCAGAAGCGTAGGAGGTTTGGCGTAAGCGGTAAGCTTTACCTCATTTCTGGCAATTACAGGGGATGCCAGAATCCGCCGCAAGAATCAAGCCACACCGGTTTCGCGTGTGCACATGTACGTGTGCACGTGAAGGTGTGCGCGTTGCGTCCGTTTACGCGAGCCACCCCACTGTATCGCGCGTGTGCACGCTCAACCGCTCCGTGTATCCATCCCTCGAGTCGGCACACACTCGAACGAGCCGTGTACACGTACAAGACGATTGAATCGGTGGATGTACGGTGTCACAGAAGCCCGATTCGAGTCCACCTCTTCTACCCCTGCGAATTATCCCCACCTAGACACCGTAAGGGAGAGGGTGAAGCGGTTTGCAGTGGCGTTTGAGCACCACTGTCTCGCCATGTTCTCGGATCCAAGGCCCGATTGGCTCGAAATCCCACGAACAGAGAAGCGGATTCGCCGAGCCAAGCCACGCCTCGAACGCCAACTCCTGGACCACCTCTTTCCAGCGAGCGTCTTGGTGCGAGCAGTTGTGTGCAGCTACAACAAAGGCCACCCCGCTGTTCGACCAACCGACTAGTCCTCGTTGGCACGACGCACGCTCAACAACTTCGACTTTAGCCGGGGCGACAATTTTATTTCACCTTTAGCCCGCCGCCGCTGCCTCCACGAGTCATCCAACACGCTGCATGGACGTTGCTGGAATCTCTCGTTTGGCCAGCTTCGAATTTTACTCGATGATCCGGAAAGTTGATAGAATGGGAAGAATTTGGAGCGGTTAGATTGGATTTTATTGGACCGAGGTTGTCGAAGATATACAGGAGACAGAAAGAATCTATCGATGTCACAAGTATCGTTAGAGGTACCTTGCTTAAATAACGTTCATGGGAATTCTATTACTGACATAGTTGGACTCGATCGTCCGATAGAGTAAGAAGAGAAATATTGCTCATCGTAGAGTGACAAAGAAACTGGGAAGTAGATATCATATGAAACTTAAGTTAGTGTTGTGGTGCGACAAGAATCAATCATGAGATGTGTCCCCGATCAATGGTACTGTTGTCAGAATCATGTGTATCTCCGTGTAGATATTATAATCCACTGAATAAGTAGACAAACTTTATTCGTCGAGCTTTGTGCATGAGAATAGTTAAGGTGATGTTCCAATAGCAAGTTAGGAATCCAAGTGTATCCAAGGACATCTTGCAATAAGAAGAAATAAGACAATCGCGCGATGGAGTAACCTTTCACAAGATGTATTTTGAAATTGAATTCACGTGTTCTGGAGAATCATTTCGTGTCTCGATCAAGCAGTAGTGTGTTTACAAAGGTTCACCATCGAGATTCTTTCCTCCGAAACGACGAGCAAATCGAACGCTAGTCTGATCCAGGATCGTACTTTGGATTTTCCACGATGGACTCGCAGCAGCTCGTCGATACCGCATCTCAGAACAGCCAGGACATCGTCCTACCGAAACCAGCAAGCAGTACACCTAGGCACAGCATCGATGCGATCCTTGGACTGGCGAACAACAAAAGGACTCATCAGGAAATGGAGGATAACGCTCGCGACGCACAAGAAAACACAGGTAACGTTCGTTGTTACGTTTCGTCTTGATGCCTAATTTATTTCAGTTAAGAGAAAAAACGATGAAATTAACACCTGTCGTTTGGTTACACTTTGATGCGCTTTTCTCGGAATATTTTGCAATGAATTTTGGAAAATCTCACGAAACAGAAATTGGAGAATTTAATCAAGGGATGTAATCGGCCTGCATTTAATTAGAGTGACTTTGAATTTTTAATTTTAGACTCGAATGCGATTTAAATTTAAATTTCGAAATTTTTGGTATCGTTCTTAAAACTATAATCCAAGTTTTAAAACTACCTTAATTAAAACTGTACTGTACGTTATAAGGAAAGATCCATTGTCAATTTACCTCTAACTAACAAAATAACCTCTTCAAACGAACACCGAAATATATGCGTACCAAAACTTTCGATACATCGGATACATCGTTAACATATCGCGTATTAAAATTACTATAAGTTAACTGCTCGACGAGATATAATTAATACAAACGTGGCACGTTCCACCCGTCGGATTGGTATACTCACGAACCACCGGGTCTCGAGCGTTTCTCTCGTTGCCTGAATATCTCGGATCTAGTACGCTGGATCCCAAATCCCAAAACGGCTCAAGTTACCCTTGGAGACTTACTAATAAAGCAGCTTCGATCAATCATTTCATCCAATTACTGGTTTCACGGTTAGCCTGCACTCGATTCGAGAATTTGATTTAATCGTACGTCAACGAGCAAGCATCTAGCGAAGTATCTTCGTTTTTAGCAACATCTCGTGATATTTTCTGCCGGTATAGGATTTCGAAATGAATTGATCAAATAATACGAAGATGGTTGGGAAACTATTAAATGGAAATTGAGGGTACTAAATGTTATTTTACTATATATTATTATCATCTTTTTAATTTCTTTGGCAGAAATGTATTTAGTGCAATTAAGGTACGATACACTAGTTGCTTCGATACGCCTGTCATGATTAGCGTAACAAATAAATTGCCGTTCCGCGTGCGTGACAATATTCTTCCGATCAGCCTAGTTAATGATACTGCTTAGTTAGGCAAATTGCCACGACGTTCGCTATAATTTTCTCTTGAAAAACCTTAATGCGCATTACGTTCCTCGTAACATTAATGATCGTAATGCGTTAATGGGATCAACTAGTTTCATTGAGGTTAGGAAACGGGAAATATAATTGTTTTAGATCGAGATTGTTTATTACATCTAATTGCCTCTTACATCTTGTTACGTCCAATCGACCTATATAATTACATTTTCGAAAAAGATTTCTTTGCAATTACGAGATCGTTCGATCATTTAACGTCTGCGCGATTTTACATCTGAATCCGATAATATTATTGAGAACTTCTCAAACAGAATACCTACTCTAACGCACTGCGTCAGCTTCAGTCAAAATATATTCAACAAATTTGATTCACCATTTGATACAAATCCTATCACGTTAATCTTGTTCGGAATTCTTAATGCTTTTACGTAAAAGTAAGAAGAGATTAATCGGTTACATAAATATTTTGTTGCTTTCTAAAATACAAGTATTAATCTCACCAGCTATGGTACAATTATTCACTGATCGAAACGTATCCTGTAGATTTTATTTAACGCATTACAGAAGTTATAGAAAACTAGGAGTGTCAATTATTATCAACATCACGTATGAACTCAATTCCTTTTGCATTATTTTATATTTTTGAAAGAAGAATTCTACGAGGATGATAGAAAAATATTAAAATAATTGACGATGACAAAAGCATCAAGGCACAATGCAATAGGCCTATCTCGAAAAATTACAGTGTCTTCGAAAATAGCAAAAAATGTAATTTTTGTTCCATTAACCTAAACGAATAAACACTTCTAAACACGTAAAAAATATAATTGTCATTTTATGTCTTTTAATAAATTAATATTTGATAAAAATATTATTATCATAATTGTACTTTTTATTCTTTTATAACGCACCGATATAATTACATACTCTAGTTTGTCGAATTTTATTAGCTTCGTTCCCTTTCACAGTTACGATTCTACTGTATTCGACCACTGATGCACAATAACCTTTGAAATTAGCATCGTACGGATCACCCCTCTCGATTCTTTCGCGAATTCGGAAGTGAACGAGGTTCGCGGTGGATGGAACGGGCAACGTTAGCTTATAATTGAAAAATCGTTAGTATCGCTAGGATCTGGTTGCTGGTGGTAGCGGTATGCTACTGGTGCACGCGGCTAATTACGTCCGGGTCGGCTGTATCGGCCAGTCGGAACGTATATCCGATAATTCCAATTTCGAGAACGAACGGTCGTCCTTCTTGATCGTCGTCGATTGTCGTCGCGAAAACGCTCTAGCCACCGACTGTCCTTTATAATGTCACTCTGTATCGGCTGCACGCGGTTCGAAAGCTATCGACGCAACACTCTCGCCTGGAAGGGTCAAAATCGACAAAACAATTTCGTACAGGCACTGGTGTGTTCCTTTTTTACCCCCACTGCGTCATCGAAAGCCACCGTTAACGAAAAAATTACCGGCTCAAAGAGCAAGAGAGAGAAAGAGTATCAATCGATGATACACGGTACGGCACGAAAATCCAGGGGAATTAAACCTGCGATCCTCGAATATTTACATTTTAATTTTGGTTTCATTTTAGAGAACGAAGAATATTTTTGATACTTTAATATAAAATTGCAACAAGAAATTACATGCATACTAATAACAATGTTTAACTTGACTTGAGATATCTTTTAACGTTAGAAACATACAATTAGTAAAACACAGTAACAATCGATAGAACGCAATGGCAGGCTTGAGCATGGTTTTATTCGACTTCCGGTTTGCGATTCGATATTCAGTTTGTTGCATCGCTGAGCTTTGTGTAATCTCATTGGTCGCGAATGGATTACCGTAATCGATAACCGAAACGCTTTTACATAATGTACTTGTCGTTTGTCACCGACGCAGCGTAGATCGGTTCGTTGTAACAGGCTCTCCCTGTAGGTGATCGGACAGATCGATCCTCGAAGGACCGCGGGAAGAAAGAAAGTCATCGTGGAATGACTCTCTGATTTATTTGGCTCGCGTTTTTGGCCCCCTGCCCGTAGTCCCTTTTTGCACCGATTAATGCGCCCCGATAGCGAGATCGCTTCGAGTTGTCCGTCAGTCGCTGGCGTTTGGTAGCAACTAAGTAGCACTCGATTTATCTTTATTTGATCGTATGTTAAGTTCGATCGGCGCGAGGAGAGACTGGCAAAGGATGGAACGTCGTCGAATTCGAAATTGAAGCTGAATCGAAGAGTATCGAATTCGAGATTACAAGACATCTTTATGGAGGATAATCGATTGAACGTTCGAATGGTGGATGTATGTATTAATGACAGTATGAAAGAAACGTGGAGAAAGTCTAATAAATAAGAATGGAACTTTATTTTTACGTAACGTTATCCCATTTTGGTGAAAATTTAGTCACCATGTGAATATGTGTGAAATACCGCGAAGAATTCCTAATGTAAACGATAAGAGTTGCAAAAGAATGTGTACAACTGTAGGTAATTTCTTCCATAAAAGTTAATAATAATCGAGTCATTTTCGGTTTCACGCTGCTAAACGATTCGGGAAGACGATTCTCATGACGAGAAGATCGAAAGGAGAAGTAATACGAGGAAGGCGTGGGAGGACGATAGGAAGAATTAAAAACAAAAGAAGGAAAAAGAAGACAAACGGGTAGAAAGAACGGAGGCTGCTTAGCCAGAGTCTTGTTCCGCTAATCGAATTATCATTAATTATGATACTGTATGCGAGAAAGAAAAAAAGAGGTAAAAGACAAGATCAGCCTCTGCTAATAAGTACGACAGAGGGATGGAAGCTGAACGAGGATAGAGAATGACCGAAAAAAAGAGATAGATGGAAGCGGCTTTAAGTCAGTCGCTTCTTAAGAGCTGAATTGACGTGTCTACTAATGGATCGCGCCTGCCCCATCTACTTTCTTCTTCAGCCTCTTTTTCGTCATTCTTCTTCCTTCTACCTCATCTGCTTCTTCTTCTTCTTCTTCTTCTCTTTCTTCGTCGACTTCGTTTTCTTCTTCCTCTTCTTCGTGTACCGCCACTATTACCGGCGCGGCTACTTTCACAGCTTTAAAACAGATCTGTTATATCCTCGACGAGAGGGTTTCTACGCGCGTACAGTCATTCAGCGGATTCGGAATGTTCTTGAAAATGGAAAATGCTCCGTTTTCATGCGACACGTTCTAATTTTAGTAGACATTTTGATAAGAAATCTGTGATTTATCAAGATATGTTTCACTAGTAAATGATATACTAGTAGAACTTAATAATTTACTTCGATTCATTAGGGGTAAACAATTCATAGAGTAAGAAATATTGCAGATTTTTAAAAATTAAAAATTATTGCTTGAGTTTGGAATGGAAACTTGTTCGTCGTTAAATATAGTTCGGTCGTGTAGAAATAATTTTCTACTTCTAATTTTCCATTTTAAACTTATTTTTCTATTTTCCGAAAAATTTACTCTTTTTAGTTGTGTCATTTATCTAATCAACCGGCGATGTAAAAGGAGTTTGCTAATTGTCCGTTCTAGTACTTACTTAATTCCTCGTTAAAATAATAATCCATGTTTGCTAGTTTACATACGTAAATTCAGTCGGCAGAAGTTCATTTAATCAGACGCTGCCTAAAATCTCGTTCTAATAAATGGATAAATGGAGTGCCACTATCAAACGTATTTTAGTAATATTTACCTTAATTTCAAATTGTATTCTTTCACGATGCTGAGAATACATGTTATAATTTGTCCATCTTTTTCCTCAGCGAGTATCGCGATTATCTTTTGCACAAACGTGCTGTATGATACAATCATTCGCGACAAAAAAAGCACAGCGGAAGGACATTAAGCGAGCTTCGTTTTTGCTCGCATTTTCATATAACGCGACATTTTGCGTCGCCTGTCGCCCGTTTTAATTTCCTCCCGGTCGTGCGTTTAATGAAACGAATCTCTGGTGCGACGAGCGAGATCAATCCTCCGGACGCATACGAAACGATCGTTAATATTTTCAGTTAGAGACCAGAGATTAATCATTCCGTGTCGCTTTCGTTCCTACCTTCTCTTTTTCATCGAGATCATCGAATATACACTTTTGCTCTGGCGGTGTTAATGAATTCGAGAACACACTGTTCCGTTAATATACAAAATTACAGTCTAGTTAGGCTTGTTCGATAAGTTTTTCTCGTAAGGATATAATTCGAAGTGACACGTTGTCGAGATAAAGCGGTTTGATAGGTGAATTAAAGCGTAGGGGAGAGAAGAAGGGTAAGAGAAGGAATAAAAATGGACAAGGGGGAGAAAAAAAAAAAAAAGAAAACGGACGCGGGAGAAGCGTTAAGTGTGCCGCAATCAATCTTACCTTGTACGCGCGGCAGAAGATTAATGCACTTTCAAATTTCATTAATTCTTCGCTGCATAATGAGCCGCGGGGCGAACGAATAACTTTCCTTAACGCCACGATAATGCCGCCGAGAACCTCCGCACTGTAATTGCATCAATTCGTTGGTAATTCGCACAATTATCCTTTCTGATTTTCCGGCCAGCACCGAGCTAACTGCTCGAGAGCACGCTTCCAATTAATCACGCGCGGCCTCCACGAATCTCTCCGCGTAATTAAAGTATGTCGTTGCTACGAATCAGGACAATTAATCGGATGTCTTTGTGGGAGATCCCGGCGTGCGAGACACGACCCAAAACGATCGACTGTAGCCTCGACTCTGTTACTTGCTTCGAGATTGATCTTCGAGATACCTTTGGTAATTTTCTTGCAATGTTGAACTTAATGCATAACTTGTTGACTTCGAGGTCATTATCAAATGTAATGGGATATGTGGGAAAAGTAGATTTCGCGAGTGAACGATTGACTAGAAAAAGGAATATAGATTTTATTAATTGATACGATAAGAAGATCACGTTTCGTGATATAATCTTAAAAATATGCATGCACATGCATGTCATTTATTCCAGAAGTAATGGAGAATTGTAACGAATGGATTGTTTGCTGTAGAAATTAAAACGGTAACTTTGATAAGAAAAAAGTAAATAAGAACAATATATAATTATTGACAATGATTTCTGTCACCTCCCAAGAGGTCTGCTTTGGAGGCAAACGCTTTGATTCTTAAAAATGTGATCTAGAAAAGTTCCTATAAATACAGTCTCATTACTTTAGAAGGAGATTTGATCACATTTGACCCTTCTACCATCTAAATTTGCAGATCATAGAAGCAATAGAGTACGCTTCTCCGTATTCCCACGTTGGCCAATTTTCGACTCACGATCAATGGATAGTTGTGACTTAAACACGTCTAAAAGATTATTCGTCGAGTACAGGATACTTCAATTCGAATTACACGCCTGTAACGCGCGATCAATTAAGAACCAATCATCGTGTTTTGCTTACTCGAAGATTGCATTTATCCCTGCAGTGACAGTCGGCGTTCTTCAAAGGCACAGCAAAATCGAAGGTGAACTCTGGACTTTCACTGCGAGGAGATCTTTTGATAAGCAGCTGCACGAACTCAATCCGAAGCATCGGTACCTCAAATTGGTACAACACCATTGAAGCTGGTAGAAAGGGGCACTCGACGATTCTGAAGAAGACTATCGAGATTCTGTTTGGTATAGGTCATTAACATTTCTTTTTTAAGAGAAATTATAAAAATGGAAACAAAACGTATGATCGAGTAGCAGCAAAGTAAAATCGAATAATTGACAAAAAAAAAAAAAAAAAAAAAAAAGGAAAAGAAAACCGTTCCTGCCAAATATTGTATTTGATTCTTCTCGTCACGAAAGAGGGAATCAAGAATCCTTGAAAATTATCGAACGCAATGGTAAAAGATGTTTCTGTTGATTAAAAATACGTTACGGACGAATGTCTAGTTTCGAACGGAATTTCACGTGAAAAATTAATAAAATACGACCCAGATTGTATTTGAAGAAGGATTTAATAACTTGGAATATTTGGAAAGTAAAAAGGGTAGAAGCAATGAATAAGTAAACAGCGAGTGTTTTCACAAATTTTTATTAGCAAAGCTGCAAATATGAAATTTTCGTAGAGATTTGCTTGGTCTCTTAAATGTCATAACGAGTATCGTACTGTGGATATTTTTGCGTATTATGTGCATCCTTGTGCCACTGAATTGCTCATAAGTACATAAACACCCACAATCTAGAAAAGTAATGCATATAAATCGATACATAAATATATGTGTATTATCCACTAACATAGTAAATAACACTCGTATGACGTTAATCATAGTACATATACTATTCAGAAGAGTAAGAATATGTCTTTTTTGACTGGCGCTACGAGATAATAGAATGTGCGTACGTAATCGAGAAGGAAATGTAAATAACAAGTGGAGGACGAACTATTAATAGGGAGAAAATGTTCGCATTGAAAGGAACGGCGGAATTAAAGCGGTCTCCAGATAGAGGTAACAGCGTCGCGGCGTTCTGGAACGCCGCAGGTAAAAGTGCTTTGTTAGGGGGAGTAATTTCGATCGCGTGACAACGGCAATATAGAGCTGGTGGAAGGAGGCACGGGCAATTACGTGTAATTTCATACCCATTTATTGCCGGGAGAGCTCGTTTTTCGACTGTTTCTCGAGTCTCACCAGCGGCGATCGGCTCGGATCGGCGCGCGGAGAGAACTCGAAACGAGCTGGCTACGTCAGATTAATCGATTTTACCTTGTCGAATAAAACGGTGTCGCGTGTTCGTGATATTAACCCGCTCGTTAAATAGCGCAGAACAAAATAGCGCCAAGTTCCAGTGACTAATGATCTCGGTAATATTGATTTTTAACGCGATAGAGATCGGGGAGGACCTGAAAACTTTGAAGGTACCATTTACCGTTAAGTGTAATTTGTTTCATGGCCTCAAACTTCCCTACTAATTCTTTCCTCAAGTAAAATTCCGAGCTCTCAGTTTCAATTTTTACGAAGTAACAGCATTATTGCAGCATCTGATACAATTTTATCGAATGGTTCGTACCTTTGTTATATTTTCAAAGTTACGGTAAACGAATTTCTCTTTACCGTTGATTCCTTGTTTCTCAGCATAACCGAAACCAGATACTGTTCCGAAATATGGAATATACTTGCAATGAATGGCTGATTCTTCGTAATATTTGTCGCTTACCTCTAAATATTCACATATTTAATTTTCATTCGTCTCCAGTTATCATTATTTTATTTATTCCAATAAATATCAACTATTATTTCCACCAATATCCACTGTATATTTCCAATAACACAAAAGTATCCAAATAAGTACTTATAAACTGTAACCTATATTCATCCCTCGAAAATCTACACTTCTAACCCCTAAAAGACTCTAACAAAAGACAATCTCGCTAATCGATTTTACCTGAAAGCTTCTCGCAGAGTCGTACGGTGAACTTGCTCTTGCTCTTAAACAACACCCCCTTTCGATTTTATGATTTCATCGATTCCTCTAGCATCGCCATAGAAAGTCACAGAGTCGCGTCTCTTTCGTGAAATTTTCGTGAAATTGTCTTCTTTTTCCGGGCGTTCGTCGATCTCGTTCAAGCCGATCGAAGACAGGAACGAGGTGATCTCGCGGGAACGTGTGAGCGAGAGAGGCGCCGATTTAACCGAATTACCGTTGGATCAAAGCTTGCGACTGGTAATTGGTGCACAGGTGTCGTCGATCAATCGTACACCGACCGTCGGGGAAGCTATTTCGCTCGGATACCGAAACGTTTCGTGATCGATAGGACGAACAGACGCGGTGCCTAGACGAATCCAATGAGACACATCATCGAGCGACGATACAGAGACACAGAACGAGCTGATAGAGGGGGCGAACCGACAGCCTGGCGGAAACAAAGGAAGCGGAGACGCTCGACGCAGGATATACCTGTGATTTGCGCGCTGATTAGCGATTAGAAGCGATTAATCTCGAACGTTCGTGTGTAGGGTGAGAAAGGATTGGGGTGACGTTGTTGAGATTTAATCGCGATTATAATTGAAAATCGCGATTATAATGGAGATAGTGGTGCTTGACTAGAGTATGAAGATCTTCGTAAGATGATTCGAGTAATTTATGTCAGAATTACCCACTAGACCCATAGTTAAAATTTATAATACGCTAATTTTGTGAAATAGTTTCTTAGGAAATAGGGTTTATCAGTGCACTGCTATGGATTCCCCGCATGTCTCTTGTATCTCAATTTAAAGATTTAGATGAATCTTACTTCGTGCTAAATGCTTTGAACTGTCGTACGTTTCAAATTAAGTTATTCTAGACTTTCAAATTTCCTAATTAACAGACAAGAAACACGGAGAATATTGAAATTCCGAAGATGTGCGCATCGACCGTTTTGGACGTGTCAAATGTTCAAGCTTTCCAATCAACGAGGATATCTCTTTCTTAACGTACTACTCCGCTACCGTAAAGCAACGCAAACCGTCCTGGCCAGGTCGATTCGTTTAGAAGCTCGTATATGTATGTGAGAATTCGTATTCGTGCCTGCTCGACGTCGATGGAGAGATTGTAATAAGGCTCGCATGCTGGAGAACAATTAAATTATTAGTAGGTACATTGTGCACGGCGGGGTGTTTTATTGCATGACGCATTCTGGTTCCGTCCGTTCATTCAATCGTTTCCCCACATTTTCAGTCAGATAGAAAATTTACATTCGAGGCTTTCAATTTTCAAATTGCAAAAGGTACGATTACCAATTGAAGAGGTTGACAGGCAACTTTAATATTTAAATTGTATTTACTTGGAAAGAAAGAATATGATTTTTGTATCTAATGATACAGGAGCTTATTATTACGAAGCTTATTATTAGTTCCCTATAAATTTATAGCACGTTTGAAAAAGTGATTTGGTTTTGACCGATTTCGTGCTAGTTTTTGCTGGTTTGCTCAAGTTGCTGGAAAATGAAGGTGTGTCTTTATTGCAACGGCCCCTTCAATTTATGAAATAAGATAATGTTCGGAACAAAGAGCAAGGGAAAGCTTAATATTCCACGTTTATTTTCTTGGTTTAATTGCAACATCTTTGCGGTTTCTTTGAGATCGTGTTCGTAAAATACAAGACTAAAATGCACGAACGAACGCACACAACGATGATCGAGCGTCATACGATGCAGCCAGAGATATCCCAATAATAGCTGCACGCCAGCGAACAATTAAATTATTAAGTAGTAACGATAACGAGGGCCGCGTTGAATACTATTGTAATAAAGGCACAACGAATCGCAGTACTTTCGCAGGAGAAGGCAAGCAAATATCCTGCTACTTGATCTCGTCGCGTTTCTTGCACTGCATTTACAAAATCTTAGATGTAGAAACGAGTTATGGTAACGAGAACACGGAACGTGGGCAGTCTTGTAATGTTAATTCCTTTTTTGTGCATCGACACTGATGTTGCCTTTGAAATACTACTAGGAAAACATTTCTTTTTATACAAGAAACGTTATCAGTGATTTATATAGCCAAACTTGCTATATTACCATGTTTCATTATCGAACGATCGTCGATTACTCGTCGCAAATAAATTCATTTATGTAGACGCAGGAAATTCGTCAATGTATTGCGAAGAAAGCTATATAATCGAAAACTTTCTCACGATTTTACTTAGTAAAAGTACTAAAAAGTATAGTGACTTATGAACAAATTTAAACATTTGTAAACAGCTATTACGACACTCTGTTTCGTTAGCACTGTGTGTATCTCGCGTTTATATTGGTAAAGTTTGAAACAAATCAGGAAATATATATAGACAGTTTCTATGGTAGACGTTTAAATACATTCGTTAAATATATAATTCACTGCTGTAGATATCTGAAAAAACCAAGTAAATTAAGACCAGTTTCCATTTCCGGTTGCGAGATTTCAACGAGATTTCGCGGCATGATGGCGTTCAATTAGGCTCACACGAGACCCCCAGTCAATTAAACAATTTCTAACTCCGGTATCGTTTCAATTAACGCACTTCGAGATGATTACCAGTTCGTTGACCCGTTTAGATGGAAATTTTATCCCCATTGCAAGAACTTGATGACAGCTTAAGAGCCTTTCGCCGGGCGTTCTTAAGACACGCTTCGTGCACGTTCTCTCTCTCTCTCTCTTTGCGTTCTCGCTCTCCTCTCCTCCCCTCCTTCTCTTTCTCGTCGTTCGCGTTCTCGTTGCCGCTTTGACAATTTAATAATTCGATACCGGTACGCGAATAATCGACGAACCTGATACTCTTCTCTCGCCAATCGAGAGGATCGAGAGATCATGTTCTCCATGTTTCTGCTCTCTTTTTCTCTCTCTCTCTCTCTCGACATCTGCGACGCTTTCTTCGTCCCTTACGCGCGATAAAATTCATCCCGCACGACTGCTAAAACCGTCAACCAAGTCCACAGAAAAATGATTATCCGATCAGGCTGACTTTTACTCGAGTAACGGCTCTCGGCCTGGAACCAGGTTCTGCAAAGCGCTGCGTAAATTAACGATTCTGGTTCGACGGTAGCCGCGTCTGAGGTTCAGTCATTGGAAAATGCAACTACATACTTCTCGTTCGAGGAGTGTATCTAATCTGTTTATTAACTGTAACAATCGCTGCTTTGATCGTACAGAATGTCGATTTAGAAGTTTTACTTTGATATGCCATTCGTTCCGATGAATTACGATTATTTGATTGCTGACGTGCCAAAAATACTCGCGCGTCGCGTGGAAAAACAGGATAACTTTATAGAACGGGTGATTTTCGTGGGCCGATACGTGCGTCAGATTAAGGTACGCGACAGTTGACAGTGGCTTTTACAAAGAAATTTCCGTTGAAACTTTGTGCCGCGTAAAGTGGCCATTGCGTTTCGTTCCGGAGATAAAAACCGTGGCGTGGAGCCCGGCAGGAGCGAACAGAAGAAACCCACGGAGACAGGAGAAAATAAAGATCAGAGAAGATGAGCGAAAGAGAACGAGAGAAAGTATATGAGAAAGTGAGAGAGAGAGAGAGATAGGAAGAGAGTGAGAAAGAGAGGAGAGCAGGGGACCAGTGACGGTCCACGAGAAGACAAATTCTGTAATCCTCTTTGGTCGGCGAGCTAAGCCCTCTGTGTGACGGCATACCATCTTCTTTCTCTTATTTCCTCGTCTCGTTTTGCTTTTCCTTGTCTTACCCCTGTCCTCCCACGCCGATCAAGGAAATTAGATTTCGAATCGACAGCCGTGCTTAAGTATAAACGACGAGGAGACATCGCCGAACGAGGAGGAAACAGGAATTCACAGCAGACAAACCGAGGCAGAAAGATATCGACTTTTTGCTCGAAATAAGAATCGTTGTCCTATAGTAGTAAGATCGATGACCATACCGATCGTTGCTCGATTTTACTTCATTTGGTTGGTTGGAAAATTAGCAGTCGGGTAAACAGCGTTAAGTGATATTTAATTAGCCGACAAGAGGTACACGAGTTGAAATGATACACAGAAAGAGAGAGAGAGAGAGAATGTCTAGCTGGATATTTGAATTTCGCGGAACGAGAGAGCTGTCTCGTCCCAGTTCTTGCGCGAACCGAAATCTCTTCTCAAACTGTCAAACTGTCACGACGGATTCATTAATCCGCTGTCAATCGTTTATCAAACGCGACCACGATTTCAAGGGAATGAAATTCGTTTCGTGGGTTGAAAAGCTATACGAGATAACGATTATTAATGCGCTTGATGAAATCCAAACTTTCGCGCCACAAATAAAGACTGATGGCTTAATATTTATCGAAATAGTCGGTTTACTCTCGCAATCGTAACTGAGATTATTTCGCCACTTTGAAATTTTTAACCTGGAAACCAAATAAAGTCTTGCTTCTCGCGATCAATCGTTTGATCTAAACGATTGCAAACGATCTGGGGATAAAAAGAAGAAAGGAAATAACGAAGGTATTCGCGTTGGTATTCCAAATTCGAGGGAGAAACAAGATTGTATCATGTCAGTGTAAAGCGGTTCTAGTCCATTCCAGCTACTTAAGAGATTGACACGAGAAGATAGTATAATGGACGAAGTGGTCGAGGAATTGTAGCCTCCTCCTGAATCGAGCACCGGCTCTAATGGGCCAACACTGATCGTTGATAAATTTCAAAACGCCACGGGCCACCATTCGATTCTTCTGCCGGGACCTGCACCTATAGAGTCGATTAAGCGGGATAATAAAATCACGTGAATATATTCGTCCACATTGTTATATCTATACGAACGCTGACATAAACATATTCTTCGTAAATATCGTTTTTTAACCCATTTAAGATCGTATACATACGTCATGCAGTGTCTACCCAATCTGACCGATAACGTGCTGTGTGCGTCACGTGAAGCAATTTGCGTTATCGTTATCGGCTAATATTAAAATAGCGGTTAAAAAAATAACGTTATGTACAAATAATGTTATTGGTTCGAAGATAAAGAAGACAAAGAGTAAATGAGCGATCCACAGTCAGAACTAAACCAGAAACGAGTGAATCGAATGAATTTCCGAGGACTCCTCTGTAGAAATCAATTTCGATTAGTTTAAATATTCGGGAAAAATATAAAAATCAAAGATAAGCGATATCGATTCCAAAGTAGGTAGGAAATCAATGATTAAGAGTGAAATTTGCTCGAAATAACGGTATCAATTATGAACCTAAAATTAGACAGGGAAAACTTCCGGTTCGCGACACGGTGTCGCCTTTAATCGAGGAAAATTCGAGCCACTTGGTGGAATATATACCGGGTGCTCTCGATATAACGGCGTAACACGCGGTAACAGCGACGGCGCGGCGACGCTCTGCACCTGCACCTCGCAGAATTTAATCACGATGGTTACTCTGTCCGACCGAAACCAATTATTGCGCAGACGTACTCACACACGCGCTTACACTGCCTGTGATGCGGACATTCTCTACGCACCTATATAAATCTCCGTATCCCCGAATGGATATAATGTACCGCATTAATTTCCCTCTGAACGCATGCGATTCCGTGTTTGTCGCCCACCAAAATGTCCGACCACCGGCTATGTTACTCTATTACTGGCAGACATCACTACTAATTCGTTCAACGTTTAGAAACTTTGTGATTTTCACTGAATGATGAAAATGGAAATTGTAAATAATTTTAAACACAAAATTTTCCGGGAGTGTATTATCGCAGAGCTACAGCATACGGTATTTTATTATATGAAACTTTGTTTTTCCGCATCCATTGTCGAGACCAGAAAATACTTCGTATCGTTTCGGGGAAAAAATTTAAAAAATTATCAATTTTAAGATAGCTGGAAAAATTACATTCAAGCGTGATATATTTTCTGAAATAAAAGTGTCATTAGACTTAACAAAATTATATTGTTTAACAAAAAGAAGGGGTTAGGTTTATAAACTGTACCTATATTTTAATAAAAAGAACTCCGAAGATTGAATCATAAAAGAAAACAATCCTTTCCTTGTTAAGTGGCTTGACTACCAATTTTCTATTGTAAACTTCATATTTTAAAGCGGTTCCCCCAAAAATCACTTTTCCCACTCAAATTACCAGAAGTATCGTAGTAAGGACGATCGGTAAACGCAATTTATATTTGTACGTCGTGTAAATACAAAACGCTATTTATCCTCCATAGAATACAAAGATTTGACCTCTTATTAATTACGAAAACGAAGAAAGCTTCTATTCCATTGATTCCATTCGAGATAAAAATGCAAAGTTCAAGCGAAACCTGTGCACTTAAACTTCGTGATTACCCAGGCAGCCTGTGAATTCAACCTTCGGAAGCTTTCACCTCTTCCATAGCACGACGTCATCGTTTAACCTCTATCCGCAGCATTCTCAGTTCCCTTTCATCGCTCTGCTGTGTGCGGCGGTGGAGCAGGTCGCATCCTAAAACAGAAGTTGCTCGCCGTAGCTTAGACAGTTCAGGAGTAGAGAGCCTGGAGGAAGAAGGGTGCGCAGTTCTGTCTGGTAGCATGGACGGAGGAAAAGGGTGGTGGGCGAAGGTGGGCCCGGGGCGAAGGAGAACGATGGTGTTGGCACTCTCGGGGGCCATTATTGATTGTTGTTGATAATTAGCCGGTACAGGCGCGTCAATCACGAGGCAAGGCGAGGTTATTAGGCTGTTGGTTAGCACCGGCCCGATGGCACACGTACACACACGAATGCACACACGCCGTCACGCACAGGATACGTTGTACACGACGTGCACAGGTGTCCGTTCCTCTGTGTGTAGGCGTATGCAGGATGCCGTGTGTTTGTGCGTGGCTACGTTACGTGTATGCGTCTGTGTGCGCGCCGCCATTGAGCCACCCGATTACCCCCCACAATTCGATCTAATGCGCTACGCTGCGATGCGAGAGAAGGTTAATTATGCAGTTAATGAGAGGCTGAATATATATACCCTACGGGGTGTCGGGATGGTCCCGGCGAAAAGAGGATCATTTGGATCCCGTTCCAGCTCGATTGTTGAATTTGGTTATGGTCGAAGAACGCCGGAAAACGGTGCTCCATTCCCTTCCCGTTTTAAATTAATCGCGTTACAACGTTCGAGGTCGGTGTTTAAACGCCTGGCACAGTCGGCGAAAACTCGGTGCTTTTTGATTGCCTCGAAATTGATATGGAACCCGCGTTCGCGTTTTATGTTTGCGTACAAAAGCGATAGGTATAAATATGCATATGAAACGACGAGACCGGGGCTGACTCGGCCCTCGAGTGAATTTCGGTGCAGTGGTAGCAACGTAGAACGGTGGGTATAGAGTGTAGAGTTTGGTTGACGAAAATGTCTATTCGCCACCAGTGGCCGCGAGTACACTCGTTCGAACGAGGCGTGTGCTTCCGCGCAATCAATTTCTTCCTCGATAACGGCGCTCGTGTTCCTGGATACTATAATAAGGACGGATAATGCGGGAGATGGCGGTAATTTGCAGCGAAAAGGAGCATGTAATAGTTTGTCGGAAGTGCAGGTTACGCGGTTACGTGTTATAACTTGTTTAGCGACGACGAAATGTCGTCGAGCGAGACGCGAGCTACTCGAGTAACGGTAGAGATTTTATGGGTTATCAAATTGAAAAAGATTGACATAAAACTTTGCTGAAAATTAACCTCTTGGAAAAGACGCGTTAATTGGTTATTGTTTCTTTCTTTCTTTCTCCTTAATCGGAGCACGTTGGACAACCGTCAAAGAACCGACGCGCTGCGCAAAACAACGAAAATCCTGGTTTTCCCTTTTTGCAGGTGACCTCTTAATTTCCGTTGCACTGCGTTGAACATCGCGCCGAGCAAATTGCGTCGAAGCGTTGATTTCTACGGATAAATTGCCGTATTGTACGTCACGGAATTTACCGACACGTGTATCCTCGTGTCTCGATGTCGAACGCCGCTTTCGATTGCCCAATATGTCCCGATAACGAGCCCTATTATCGTCAATTAATTATATTCCCGCGTAAAACTTATCGGTTTCCCTAAATACTCCAATCTGGGATAAGGCTGGTATTTTTCTTTTTTTAAATTCCTATCTCTTAAAGATATTGTCCGTGACAAATAAAATTGTCGCGATAAGTACGATATCGTAACTCATAAATTTCCCTTTCTCCAGTTGCTCCTTTCACGATAGCGCGTTACAGCGGAATATACTAAGCTTGTCGTAAAGTAACTGTACTCGCATGGTGAAACGACAGATAAGCTACGTTTCATTTAATACAGCAGCCTGCAAATGCAATCTGGCTTGCGATCTTTAGCCTGCCACCCGGTATATAAACGCGCGCGTCGATCCACGTTGGCGTACAACATTTGCCAAAGCGACAAGCTTTTATGAACGGTGTGATTCTCGCGGAAATCTTGTCTCGTCCACTGAACTTTCGAATGCTGCTTCTATAAAAAGAACAAGGACACGCGAGAGCGACTTATTATAACGTCATTTTGATACAATCCATTAACGTTCGATTAGCGGAACTTTTGATTTCGGACAGATTCGAAATTGCTCGTTTAGTAAACTCATTACGATCTCGTAAATATTGAAACGGATAATTAATTGTTCGCGTAAGATTCAGGGAAATACAGTTGCAATTTGTCGCACGTTCGCGTTCAATCCATTAGAGATATTGTAATAATTACGAATTCGTGTAAATCAATAAGCGTCGATAATCAGGCAATCGAAAACGTTAGTAAAATGAAATAATTCCACAGCAAAAGTGGAATTGCCAAGCCCTTTCAAATGATTTGTCTTACACGACTTTTGTCTATGTTAATGTAAAAACGTGACATCATTAAGTCGATACGATTTCTACGAATGACCTCCGTTGCAAGAAATCGTAGATGATTAAAGTCAAGGTCTGCGGCCTACTTACCTCCTTGATGAAATTAAATGGCAATGAACCATCTTCAAAATCCAAACAAACTGGATCGTTTCAAAGTTCATTTTCTTTATCGCTTCTTAATATTTGCAAAACAGACAGGAATAGAAAGCGATAGAAGATGAATATTCGAATAGATATGCTAGAAGTAATTTAATGAATAAAACTATCAAATGTTTCAAGAGATTACATACGGTTCCACGGTAATGATAAGAATGTAGACATTCGCAGTTATGACTTATTATCATAAAATAATCAATAATTCAAATTTAAAATCAAGAAAACGAATTAATATCAAAGTAATATCAATAATAAAAAATATTCAATGACCCAAAAGTCTCGCAATTTTTGAACGAAAAGGTTTATTTTTCTTTCGTGTATTTGTAATTTAGTTGAACAGATATTTAGATTTTTTGAAACTAAAAATCACTTAAACTGTGTTCTAACGAACCGAGGATTTAAGCTGATTAATTTGATACCGTTTATCACAAATCTAAATTGTTATATTTGCGATAATATCAAATAGATGTTTAATCTTACTGTAGATATAAACAATTATTATTTGCAACTCTTGTCTAGCCTATCAAGAGTTTGAAATGCGAGAAATTCCTACGGAAATCTCAAAGTCGAAAGGTGCACGCGAACGCGAAAAATCGAGCACGATCCAACTCCGAGTGATGAGCGTTACAACACTTGTAATAGCTAGCATTATACGCGCATAATAGAGGTAATAGCCGAGACTGGGATAAATCGATCACCATTACCGTACCTATTAACCGTAACGACCGTTTCCGAGGAGACCTGACCACTCCCGTGGGTTCCAGGTGAGAACAGCTGCAATTCCACCGGCGGTGGCAGCGACGAGGAACTCGGAGCAGGCTGCGGGGACGATTTGAACGGGAACGGTGGCAAGAAGAAGCATCGTCGAAACAGGACGACCTTCACCACTTACCAGCTGCACGAGCTCGAGAGAGCCTTCGAGAAGTCTCATTATCCGGACGTGTACTCCAGGGAGGAGCTCGCTATGAAAGTCAATCTTCCGGAAGTGCGCGTCCAGGTGAGTTAAAACGCGAGTTAATTCGTGTGCACGAGGATACCTAGTACTTATCTCCAGAACTACCGATTATACATTAGAGTATAAAATGTACACCAAAGAAATCCGAACGAGAGAACGTATGTATAGTGTGTATAGTGGCAAGAAAAAATCAAGCCTTCGTTAATACAAATACTCTGCTTAAAATCGGACAAATCCATGCAAATGTATCGTTGCATGTATAACAATTTTTGA
The DNA here is from genome assembly GCF_024542735.1 of Bombus huntii. Lineage (NCBI taxonomy): Eukaryota > Metazoa > Arthropoda > Insecta > Hymenoptera > Apidae > Bombus > Bombus huntii. The sequence continues at coordinate 16,793,276 of NC_066246.1, read as the reverse complement.
AGAAACATTATGATTTGCTAATTTCGATGATCAATTGGTCGTTTTGAACTTAGAAGCTTAGAAACATTAGAAACTTGGAAAGTCGCTTAGAAAGTTAGAAATTTAGACAGTGGAATGTGCATATTGAGATTTTGGATGGAACGATAGGACGTAGGAAGTTTTTACCGTCTGTGATCGCAGATCTAAAATTTATCCTATAATTTGGAATCTGTTTTGAACAATTTTAATTGCTCTTTCATCTTATAAAAAGTAATCCTGTCATTAAATAGTGTGCATAGACATAACTTCACGAAGTTTCGAGAATTAACTGCGCAAATGCGAAGGCGGGTTCGCTTGGAATCGGAGATCCTGTCGGTGGATCAGCGATTAGGAAGAATAATTGTCTGAAATCGCGTTGTTAATCGGCATACAGCGAGAGATCGTTTTCTCGCGGGTAAAACGAATATTCATACATTTTTAAATAATCACCCGACCGCGGAGTCACGCGACTAACGAGGTATTAACTCGTTAACCCTCACGACACCGGCGCGCGATCCTGTTACCTTAACGATTTCACGAAAAAAGAAGGGAGGGAATAAACGAACGGTCAGAAAGGCATCGTACTGTGCTGCCATAACTTCCAACGATGTTTATTAAACAACCACCGTCTCTGTTACCTCGCTCTTTTATCGAAAACCAAAGCAAAAAAAAAAAAAAAAACAAAATGAAAAAAACAACGATCTCTGATCCAATGTTTTTCTTTACCTTTACAGCCTGGAAAAAAACGTCACTCGAAAAAGAAAACGAGACAAAAAGAACTTCTCTTCAACAGGGATTATTGTACGAAAACATAACAAACAATTTTCCAATTCGTTCGATCCGAACTGTTTTACACGATAATTTATTAATTAATAATGCCACAGAGTTGACAAATTATAGGTTAATATCTATTTAGTAAGTGAAATAATCTCTTCTTAAGTTTTATTCTTTTAGTCGTGTTGATGAAACTTTGCATAAATATTTGCAATCGACTTGCAATTTTCTCCTTCACAATCTTATATCAAATACAACAATTAGAGGCTTTATAACTTACAGACCTGTAAAATTTCGTTCAGATTATCACCCAATGTTTTTATTGGCAACTTGTAACTTGTGATTCGTGCAATTTCATTAATAATATAACTTCGATAATGCGAAAGAACCTAAAACTACCATTTTCTCGTCTGAAAGGTGATGCGTTAGATTCATAGACACTAAGACTCGAGCACGAATCAAGCGATTTAATATTTTCCTTCGTCAATCTTGGTCTTTCTCTGTTCCATTGAAATCAAGCGGACACGAGTGCCGTGCGCGCGACCAGCAAGCGGGCCGAGTTTAATGGCAGCGTTTCCGTGCAAACAATCGGAACAGCAATCGCCGGCTGACGCTGGCCCCGACGTATTAAACTAAATTAAATTAATTATGTGCGTGACAGCGATAAAAGCACGCAGTCGCATGCGACGACGCATCGATTAGGCTCCCGGGGGCACGCTTTCCGACCGTGCCACATAACAAAAGTATATACGAGCGACGTAGTTTGCCAGATAAGAACCAGGCAGTACGCCAGCTTTTCAGGTGCACCTGCGTTTTTTTACAAATCGAAACGGCTAAATTGATTTTTCATCCTATTTTTTTTTTAAATCGTTTAATAACTTTAGAATTTCATTATGCCTGGTATGATAACAATCATCGCGATTTTATCAACGATCCTTGGGATTAAAGTCATTTTAAAAGGAATTAAAACGGAGAAAGTAGAAAGTCTACCTTTCCTTTTGTCGGACTATTCGCCTAAGACGATTTTAGTATTTCCATCAGATCGTTCAAGAATAAATCGTGTAATTTTACGGATTTAATTTAATTATTTTAAGCGATAAAAACACAAGATCCCACGATGAATTTATTCTTTATCCGATTTTTACCGAGAGCGATTTTACTATGTCCAACGAACGATGATTACAAGATTGTCGACGATTCTTATAACCTGGCTAGCCGAAAAACGAATATATAAACGAAGAAGATGCAAAATTTTTCATAGAGCTTCATAGCTTTAAAAGGAAAAGTAAGATCTCCATTTCAATCACCAGCAGCCAAACAACCCTAGTCATCAGGAGGCAAAGCAATTAATAACAACCACCGAAAGAAAAGAGGGAGTACGCCATAGAGGAACCGTGGCAGAAGGATGATAGATAACGCCACGGCGCCACTGTCTCTAGAAGAGAGTTGCAATTAAAAATTTAAATTGCATTTAAAACCTGCCGGTGCTGTCGCCGTGCACACCACCGCCGTCGTCGTTTTACTTTTTTCAATTTTTTGTAGAAGAGTTTGCCGACCTTTCTCCATCCTTCCTTTCTCTCTGTCGCTTACAATGCTGCCCCTTTCGCTACTTCTCTCAACTTGAAGAGAGAGAAATTGGAAAGCGAGGAGCTGGAACATCGAAGAGGGGAACGCCAGCGCGCCCCTAAGGTACACCTAATCGCTTAAGCTTATTACGCGAACAGACAAGGCGAAGGAATCAGCCGCGAAGCTACGAGTAAGGAGAGTGGGAGAAAGGATGGAGAAAGGAGGGTGAAAGAGGAAAAGAGAACGATGATAGGCGCAACGAAGAGGCGGACGCACGTTCGGTTTCATCATTTTTAATTGATAGCGCACGCCAATCCTATCTGTCGGATTTATTAGGCCGCTCGACGAGATGGTTTTGCGGAGGGCTGGAAGGGGGTGATAGCGAAGGGAAACGGAGCTTTTATTGGACAAACCGGGTTGTTTCGGTGGTAGGGGGCCCGGTCGGTGGTCACCATAGCCTCGATTGTGTGACCCGGGAAAACGCGTTTTCCAGATTTTCCATGCATCCTCTCTGCCTCTTGAGTATATATACTATACACGCAAAGATACGTATATTTGTATGTGTATATATATATATATTTTTGTATGTACATATATACACATTGTATGTGTGTATATATGTATATATAATATATGGATATGTGCGTGCGTATATACGTACTGGCAGATTGATTGCGGGGATTAACAATGTTTTCCCGCGATAATTATCGTTCACGGAGTGCGGAGATTTTATTGGATACACAGCTACGCTCCGCCTCGGCCGATATCGAAACGTCGAATTGCTTGTTAAGCTTGTTATTGTAATTCAGGTTTACGCATCGTTTTCAATGCGACGTTCGTAATCGGTTCGTGAAAGGAAAAGATTCGTTGACAACCTCGCAGTTAAAATGGTTTCTTGAATAAATACTCGTTACAGAAGGTTACATGGCTTGTAATTGCCAATATTCTTCGAATTTACGGTTCTGGTTAACCCATTACATTTTCTTGTTCTTGATATTTCATTAATTTTCATGAGCGACGCGACGACGTTTGGAAATTGAACTACTCGTGAACAAGGTGGGCGAACTAATGGCGGATGAAGCTAGGGAAGAATGGAAAAGAAAAGGTACGAGGTTTTTGAGATGATAAAGATAATTGGTAGTACAAGTGTCTTCCATGATTATTCCACAAGTTCAATTCTGTATTTAGCAGTTTCCGTTCATTACTGTCTTACGGTAACAGGATCAATGAGCTTAACATTAGAACTTTCTATGGCTGAAAGATATTTAATTTTCACTACGAGATAATTAATCACCTTTCGTTCTTCGCCAACGTACTTAATCAGAGAATAACAAAATTTTACTGCTGCGTATTATACGATTAGGCGCATCGTCGACGCGCGTTTCGCTTTGCCGTCACGCGATCGCGAGTTCGGTTGTTAAAAAACATGCCTTAGGCCAGCGATTTGGTAGAATTGGAATCGATATAGGGGCGAACTTCGCTGGAAACACTCATCGAAATTGGCTCTATCATGAAACACCTGCTGATTAGGGTGATTGTCGTTCAATAATAATAAGGTATAAAATGCAAAACGAAAATCGTGCCAAATATATAGACATTATATTTAATATTAAGTTAACTGAGCTTCTCAAAAGTCAGACTCATCAACTTCGTTTGATCGTTCATTGGTATATTAATTGAAAAAGATAGCACAAAGAAAGTAAATTCTAAGGCCGAATTGATCTGAAATAGTAAATTAAATGTATGCAATTCTCTCGATTCGATGCAAGTTACTAGGAGAATTATTCCTAAATGTAATTGGCAAATAAAGAACGAGAGCAAATTCCCGGATCTATATGCTGAAATTCATTACCTAAGAAAACGCGTCGCACGGAAATCGCGACGAGTCTATGACATTTCGCCATGGGGAATTCGAATCGATGGCCGGCGTATTTTCCCGAAGCGAACGAAAAAGAGAAAATGGAATCGACAATCGTCGTGGAAAAGGCACGGAGAGACGGGCGGAAAAAAGCGGGCAGATTGATTTTTCGCGGTAGGCCAACTAATTTGAAGAGAGAAAGAGAGAGAAAGGGAAAGAGAGAAAGAATCCACCGTGGCCGGATGGTCGATCGTTCGACGCGCTCGACCGCTCGACGATAGCCAATTGGAAAAATACTCCAATTCGATTACAATTTTTTTCGTCCGCTCGCACACCGAGTCGCGGAAGAATTTCAAACCGCTCTCGCCTACGACGAGAAATACATTCGTCGAGCGTGATAGATGGGCGTGGGTAGCAAGGGGATGGAGGCACCACGGGGGTGGGACGTGAAACTAATATCGAAGCTGCAATCGTTTCTGAAAGCTTTTGAGAGCGCAATTTAAAAGCGATCTTCCTTGTTTTCGTTCCATTTACAAAGAAAATCGGAACCGCCGTACGCGTTTACGCCGTTGAAAAATGTTTTCGACGATCATGCGAAAGTAATTTGCATGCGTATGTACGAGGAAAACCTCGAAATACCTGTGTATGTGCGACCCCTGTACGAGCTGCTTGACTCAACAAGAAGAACAGGAAGGGTGAAAACGGGTTAGTTTCTAGGAAGAAAATCATCTTTACCAGGAAGCAAGAACGTATGTACGAAATAAAAGGGGCTTCTACGGTGCTTGACGTTATTTACCGTCACGTCGGCATGGAAACCCCGTTCAAAGGCAAGAGACACGCGTCGTTCTACAACTATTTTCTTGCATACGAACTGCATTAATAATATTCTACCTCTACTACTCCCTAAACAATTAACCCTCGTTCCAAACAATAATTCCACGTCTATTTTACTCGGGAAACACATCGTTTGATCTTTAACGTACTACACACCGTTCGTTTATGGGATAAAAGTACAATTGCTTTAACGCCTAAAGTAAGAATGTTTATTACGTTATCTTTGGAGGAATAGAAAAATAGAAGTTTAGTTTGGAATAGCATCGATAACGAAATAAAATTACATAGTCGGATAATAATGGAAGGAGGCTCAACGAATAACACTTCAGAATTAATTCAGGCATCTTACATGCGATTCTTCTATTTCATAATTTCTCTCATTCACTTTTGGACAAATTACATAAATATTTTCAAAACACGATCAATCACGCTTATCCCTACAGCTTCAGGTAGTCGTGCATTTTCCGTTTACACGAATACATACATATATGTGTGTAGGAAATGATTCATCAGAAAATATGCGTGTAACAGTTTATTAAAAAGGGTTATATTTACAATTATTTAGACTGAATAACTTGAATCGAAGCGAGTCGGTGGCGGCGCTTGTCGGCCCGTTTAATTCGGTTTTATTAAGGGGCCAAATCGTGATCGTTAGCACCGACACGAGGCCGGCACGAATCGCAGGTGACTGTCTGGGTTAGGCGCACCTATATCTACGGGGTGTCAAATTAGTCACGCACGCCGCCTCCGCCTAGCGGGCTGGCGATCAACGCCCGTAACCATGGCTACTGCCGCGAATATCTCTGCACGACGGCTCCGCGCCGCTTCCCGACGCAATTGCGCACGCAATGCGGAAAAAGCGTAGAGAAAATTAACGAACGCGTTAGCCGTGGCTCATGCGCCGGCGGCCTGCTTTTTTTTTTATTGAAAAGTATATTTATTGACAATCATTGTCTGTGTTGCATTTAGATCTTTTAACATTTCAGCTCTTCAATTATTATGCGCGTTCAATGATCTCTATTTGTTTAATTAGCGAATGTCACGATAATTGCGTTCCCTTTTCTTTGAAAAGGAGTTTGATCGACGATGTTGAATTAAAATGAATTTTATGGCTTCTTTTTTTTTTGTAGTTACCGTTGTTTTATGGATTTAATTATGTACCGTATTGTGTACCGTAGTTTGGCAGCGTAGAACGGATATAGTTGTTCCCTTGGTTGCAACCGACTTGCTCGTACCCCTCGTGGTCAGTAGACCGAGAACCATAAGCTTCGCGTCGTGATATTAATACCCATGCGTGGTACCGTAAAGCTGTTTAGCAGAGGGCAGTGAGAATTCTTGCACCAGGTTGCGCCGGGATAAAGATATTCGTATAGGTTGCTCGATTGCGAACATACATAAATCAAAATAATGTCTTGATGAAGTGGTGTCTTACTTCCTCTACTTTTACTATTACTATTTGTACGCCTTTTATAACGTATCATAATATACGGTATATCCCGTGAGAAGAAAGACATATGATTGTGCAACCGTAATTCTTTCCTACCGTAACTACGATAATAACCAGGAAGGAGGATATTGATATCTTAATCTACTTAGGTAGATTTGTCCCATAATAAGGGCCGTTTCAATAGATTCAAACCGTTCACTCGAGAGGAACAAGACTATTAGGTAATAATTATATTCTTTAAATGAGCATCATTGTACACTTTTGTAAATGGAAATAAGTGACTTTGAAATCCAATGGGACGACTTCGATGACTTTTAATGGCCTTAAAATAAGACTGAGTGACAATGACATGATTTAAACGTGATACTTTTACGACCCTTTCATCGATCTTGATTGCTACTAGTATAACCTCGATGATCCTCCATGACTCTCAAATTTTCTCGATTGTCAGTAAAACGACTCGGATGATTCGTCATAGTTTTTAAATAATCCTGAGTTCGAACATGATTTTAGCTCCTTTGATCTTGAAAAATACCTCTTTCCATCTTTCACGTCGTTCATGTCTTTCTTTTCGTTTTACCATTAGCAAGCAGCTTAAAATCATCACTCAACAACGTTAATAACGATTCGAACTATCCATCCAATCATGGTAGGCTGATGGCCTCGAATATCTCGAACTGCGCTTGATATCGTCGGGAGGAAAGAAAGACGCTCGCAGATACAAATGTTATTACACGCAAGCACCTCTGATCTTCCGCGTGAACAGCCAATGGGCTTTCTCTGTCGGCCTTCTTCCCCCTATCAGATCGTTTTTCTTGTGGGTGCGATGTTTCCAGGCGGAAAATAAGATAATGGCCTCGTGCTAGGCGCGAGAGCAGTCCCGGCGTCCGGAGAAGAGAGAAAATGGGGTGGCGGGAAATAGCGAAGATCGTGAGAGCGGGACACCTGCTGTGCGACGGAGGCCGTCACGAAGGAACGAAAAAGAATATAATGCGACGGAACGCGTCGGAGAGACTCTTCTGGCCCCCTGGTCCACCGAGGAAGCGAAAAGCAGAAAAACGTCCAGCACTACTGTCTGTCCACTTGCGCCAGCTCGATCGAGTGTCAAGTGGTAACGGACGTAATAAGTCAGACGAATTCGCTCAACTCGGAGTTCGAGCATGAAACGTGTAATTGGGAAATTCGAAGAATTTTTCTAAGAATGGAAAGTTTTTTGATAGGTAGAAAATATGTTTGAGTCGTTTGTAAAAGTATATGGATATTGTATGCATAATGGATTCTCTCTAATGGCTAACGTTAATGGTTAAAATTATCGGTTAGATATTTTCAAGATGTTTCGGAAAATGTACCTCCGATAACTGGGAAAATATACCACGTAAGACTAAGATTCATCATTTCTCATCCACTAGAAATTTCGAGAACCTTTTTTTACATAGTACTACGCGCAAAAGTATTACGAAAAAATATTCAGTAATCAAGCACTTCGACTTGCACGTTCATCTTTTTACATCGACAATCTACTAATCTGTTTGCAAGAAACATTCAACTTTCTTATCGCATTTTGTTATGTTTTTCGTAACACCTCCCGGTACTTAGCCCGATATAATTTCCTTGGATTCGCCCCTTCCGCAAGTTCTTCGTTTAAAAATAAGTAGAAGTCCGTCGTCAGTTGCGTGAACGAGCCCTTCGTAGATTTCTCGGAAAGATCAACCCCCTTTTTTAATCGAAGTTACACGAAACTCGCGGGTTACCGCTGTTTCATTAAGCAACCTTCCATCAGAAGGATAATAAACTTCCCGTTTTAAACTCGTGAAACAATTGCAGATAAAGGTTGTCGTGTTTTATTCCTAAGAAAACAATTCCCGAGGAATGCAACATAGGTTTAACCCTTTAAGTGATTAACGCTTTCGAATTAATCGACGAGGTATTTTTTTCCATCTCTAATTTAAATGTTTTAAGGGAGAATTGATCTGAGAACGTGGTTCGTTTTCACGGTAACAGACTGTCAAGACCCTTAAGTCGGCGCAGAAACACATCCTTCGATCCTGCGGCTCGCGAGAGCATGCGAAGTGGGTAAACTCTTGCAGCGCCGTCTAACGAGTATTATAATTACTGTCGCGTAACTCAATATTGCCCCCTCGATATGCTAAACTCCCGCGGAATATAGTGTTAATAGGCGTGGAATGGCACGGGACAACACCCCGCTCCTATTAATTGCACTTCACCCTAAATGCAAATTGTTCGAAATTGAGCGAGGGCTCCCCGAATATTTGGAAACTCCATTACGGGCCAGTGTTCGTCCTTTCGTTCGTGCGCGCGCGCGTTCAGACGGGGATGCGCGCCAGCATTCATCGTTTCCTCGTCGACCCTTAGGACGCTATCAATCCGAGTGAAATATAAAGAAACTTTATGGTTTTGTGAAACTAAAAATATATATATATATATGTATCTTTAATCCTCAATTGGTATTATCGAGCTACGGATGACCTGCGAATTTGAAATAGATTTGAGTTAGATTAGTTTAATTTTAGGATAATTTTAATTCATATTTTTGTATCCAACAAATGTAAAATGCGAATTGGAATAAAATATTTTAACACTAAGGAATTTAATCCAAACCTTTTATTATCTGAAAGAATTATGGGCGAGATTCTATCGAATTTTGAATTATGGCTGTTGCCAACTTCTTTAATAGAAAATTTATCTAAGTATAGATATCGTTAGTAGGACACCTTATGATAATTATTTTTTCTGAAATAGATCAAAGTCTTAATATCATCTTTATCGTCTTTAAAATTACGAGTCAACGATACCAGGTGAAGGTTGAAATTTCTTTACTACCTTTCAATAATCAAGCTACATCTTCGCAGAATTACAATTGCTTATTTCTTTCTGTACTTGTCACGACTTACCGTTATTACTATTCGATAAACCGATAACAGTTAATGGCGCCGTTAAAAACATAACTCTCGTGATTTAGAAATAAAAATATTGCTCTAAAATGCTATAGCCAACAGTAAGGACAAAAAAAACTGAGTTACGGTCGAAAGACGAAAGAAACGTGGCATGCGAGCAACAAGAAAGAGGAAAGGTCCATCGTTTTCTGTAAATACGTTCGGAAGATTAGCTGTCCGAGGTTCTGAGGTCTGTGGCTCAATTAAGCACTCCGTTTAGCGCTTGACTAAAAAGGGTTGGCGGACCCTTGCTCTGCCCCCTCGAGCATCAATCATGTCAGAGCAACCCTTTTCCCGAGGGCGGTTTTGCTCCTCTATTGAGACGAAGTGTTGTGCTCAAACACAAAAACACTTCATTTGGCAGATTAGCCGTTAAACACCAAGGGTACGAAATGCGCGAGCGGGTTTAAGCGGGATGAACCTCGAGGAGAGCGAATATGTGTGAGAGAGAGAGAGAGAGAAAGAGACAGAGTTGGCTGGAAAAAGGCTGCACTCGTCAGCAAGCGTCGTTCGACGCAAATTACAGATGTAATTACGAGGATAATTAATTGCGGCGGAGTCGGTCCTTGAGAGTTGGTTAACGAGTTCAGAAAAGAGGACTACGCGTTTGGAGTTCGATGGAAAGAAGACGATAAGAGCGACGTTGCATGCATATAAGTTGAGACTTCTAACGATATGCCGCATGACACGCGAGCATGATTAAATCTTGCTAATTGCGGACAAGAAGAAAGTTATCGTATCACTGCGTTCTTTTGTTTCCCCAAAGACTATCGCGCCCTTATCCCGCCCCTCTCTACCGACATAATATCGTCGATAGATTACAGAAAGTCTTCGTTTCTAACCTGTTACTACGTGGTCCTCGAAAAGTCTGTGTTTGGAAGACATTTTGTAAGATTAAAATCAGTAGTAGGAGACATGATATAAGAGAAGCAACAGTTCTCTAAAAGTTGTACATCTAGAGGAATTAATTATTAACACGTAATAAATTTTCTAAAATCAGGATTATCAATAGGAAAGATGGACGGAAAGAAGCCGAAGTTTGTACACATTAACGAGCGAAAGAAGAAAGAAAGGAAAGAAGGCTTTTCCCACGAAGGAATTGGATCCTGGAACCAGTGGCGGTGGTTTTGCCTAACCGCGTTACGAGGCCAGCAAAGGGCCTTCATGTAGGGCACACGCATAGAAAATCCACGCATGTGCCTGCTCGTTTTAATATTCCATATAATGTTATGAAACCTTTGTCGGCATATGGTCCTGAGGCCAGCAATTAACAATTAGCTGGCGGTCCTTGTAATCGAATTACGAAGCCCATTGTCGGGCTCAGGTACAAACGTATTCAATTCCACTGGTTGCTGCTGCCCCTCCCCCTCTCTACCCCCTTCTCCCTCCATCTCCTCCTCTTTCTCTATCCCCCTCCTTTCCTCGCCTTCATTGGCTCGTCTCCTTTTTTTCCGGAGTGGTTTAAGATCGAATTTCTTGCCGCTGCATGCGCGGCTCTCCACGGATCTCCGGGACACCGGCGCATAGATGCAAAATGCAACCGTGAGGGGATCCCTTACAAAGGCAGAACCGAGCCACTCTCTCCGACGGGGATGAATGTCACTTCGTGAAAATATATCCGTTTCAAGAGTTCGAGATTTCTGGCCGTGAACGTCCCAACGTGGATCGCCAGGTAGGCAACCGAGACTCGAGCAGAACGATGAATGCGCAACCTGGAATTCGCGCCCCTGAGGGATTAGTAACACTAAACTGTCCCGTGATCCGCCTCGTATCCGTCGATTTCCTTGAATCGTTTGAACGATCGGCTAGAGATAAACGATCTGAGTAGCCTTCGTTTTCTTAAACGAAGAAAACTTTGTTCTCCGAAGAGAGATAACAGAGCGGCGTTTGCACAACGAAGGGAATTTAGAACAATGCTTTCGGGCAAAAAGTAATCTCTCTCGAATGTTACTTGCACTATAGATTTTTATAGACATTCGTATTTACACGGGCATGATTGAAAGAATGGAACCTAGTTAGCGAGCTAATTCTCCTCTTCAAATATCGTAATGAGTGCTGATAAATATCGCTATAAGAAAAGGCTGTCGGAAAGAAGTTAGATCTGATTAGCTACATCTCGTAGATTCATTACAATTACGAAAATGATAAAATAATTTCGTATCTATAAGTAGAATCGTATAGCATTGTATGATAATAAGGGAATATTCGTCTTATCTCTGTGCCTTCTCAAATGTTATTTCACTCATATTTTTCTAAATAGATGGCCCACGATCTTATTTACATATTATACATACATATGTATATATACACTAATAACTTAAGGAGAACTAAATTTTGCATAAAAACTAGGATATGACCATAGTCCGATTTAAATTCCCGGGAGTGTATACATATGTTATACATATGTGTATACATACTCGTTTACCGAAAACAGTCGAGTAAGAACTGTTGGTCAGTGCAAAGGGCACCGTAAATTATCAATTCTGCGATCCCGTTCAATTAACCCCATTCGAGGGCCGCAAGAGGTTCGTTTGATCGAGATATCGCGCGGCCCTTTAACGAGTAACCGATGTCAAACGCAGCCAGAGACAAGGAGGAAGGAAAGGGAAGCTGGTGGGTCACTCGCCGGGGAATACACCGAATTCGAGATATATCCAGTAGAACTAACTATTAATTTGGTTCCCAGGCGGTAGTAGGAGGGCTGACTGGCTCTTCAAGGGTGAAACAGAGAGACGAAGGGGGAGCGAGTGAGATAGGGATCTCTGTGAAACGAGGAAGGAGAAGAGAAGGGTAGAAAGCAGGACTAGAAAAGCCTACGGGGCAACAGATTACTGTGTAGGGCCTACGGATCCTCTCCCCTTTCACCTTTTCCCTCCGTTACTCATCTCCTGGTCGACGTGGCTGGCCCGTGAAGTTAATAATCATCAAAAGTCACAGTGTTTGTCGAGGGCGGCCGCCCTTTGTGCGCCCACGCGTGCTCCTGACGCTAATATGACTCCAGCCGGGCTTTATTACGAGTTATTAGAGTTATTACATCGGCGACGGATTTTCACGTGCAGCCACGCTGCACCCGGCTGCGCAAGAGTTCCTTTATTCAGCCCGTTCTCGCGGTTTTTCCACTTTTTTGCTCCGTTCTCCGCTTCCAATTATCGTAATCGGGGGTGGTTCACCGGTTGGTAGCCGTTAATTTCCTTTGTAGTCGCGTTGACAGCGATATTTTTCGTAAACTCCTGCGTCAATGAATGGTAGGTGCGATTTTTGAAAACTTGTCCGCCGTTAACCTGGAAAATTGATATTTTCTACACTACGTTTCGCATATTTTGTACACAAATGTTACAACATTACAACGATGCGGCATCCTGTTACTCATTTGTGCCGTATACGAACAATCGTATTCCTTTCTTTGTGCAATTTTCCATTCAAAAATAAGGGTGAAAAAAAAAATAAAGAATAAGAATGGTAGACAACCGCGAAAGTCGATCGACATTGTGATCGTCGGTTCTCCGTAATGGCGGCGAAACGGTCCAACGTGCGCGTGCAGCCATCGAGAAAATTCCAAGTCTTTGGGTGTATCCAGTAAAAAAGGGAGAAGTCGGTCTCGTGTCGGGGTTACGAGCATATTGCTTGGTAAATAGGTTCGCGGACAAAGGGTGCATTCAGTTGAATCCGATTCCGCGGCTGGCAAGCGAGAAAGGGAGTCCACGGCGGGACAATGAACGCGCGGTGTCAAAATACGAGGGCCATAAGGCTAATTTGCCGAATTTCTGCGGGGCTCATTCACGCGATACACCCTCGTGATTAGGTCGGAGTCTGGCGCGGCCCGTTGTCTCGGCCACCTCGCATTGTGACCGACTTTTTAAAACGAGACCACGAGGCTGATGACAGCCGGAGCTCTGCCGTCGGATAAAGGATCCTTGGCTTTGATTTCGCCGCGATTCGACTGCGGTTCAAACGGCCCGGATAACTTGGAGGATGGTTAATTAACGAGAACGTTGATAGCTGTGCTCGTGCCGGATGTTCGGTGGTTTTTGTAAACTCGAACGAAAGAAGTGTCGATTGTGAATGTAAGAATTACATTCGTGTGGGGACGATTAAATTGTGGAGATTTGATTAGAGAGAAAGAACTTAATACAAGCGGTGATATTTAGATAGCAAGTATTGCAAAATGTACGATTCGAATTTTACAATTCAGATCCAGATCTTGCAGAAATCTCCTGGAATCCATTTAATCCTTACCCAATTTTTTAATAGGATTTAAATCAATTTATGAAATTCAATACATACTTATTAATCTATTGTGTTTCTATTACAACTTTTGTAAATAGTTCCAACAAACTTTACTTTTGGTAAATGTATTAAATCTTTTGGAACAAGTACAAAATCCTGATCAATGAATATTCTCTTATTCGTATGAAACCAGTTTTAATATTTACGAACATCTTAACAAAACGAATAATACTAACGAGAATATTATTATGTGTCTACTAATGTAGAACATATAGTGTAATTACTAAAGCGTAATTCTATTTTGTAGTATGTAAATGTAACGATTAAAAGGTTACCTGTGTTGATCGAAATAACGTGTATACAGATGCTTAACACATGCCAGAATCGATTGGTATTTTCTTAAGCAGAAAAGCTGCAGAATTTTCACAGGTTCTTTGAACTATTTTTGCCTCGGTAACGGCCAGCCCCTGTATTCTGCGTTCGATTTAAACCCCTCTTTCTTTCGACGTCGACAGGGTCTTAATAAGAAGGATCGAATTTCAGGGCATGATTCGTGTTCTTGACACTTCCGTGTTTCTCCGATCATTGAGAAAGTCGATCGTTCATAATCCTTGAACGAAAAAATGAAGGAGAGGAATGCATACGAAGGAAAGAAAGGAAAAGGAAACGTTGAGCAAGCCCCTTGCACGTAATTGCCAGTATATTATTCTCATTGGCTCGCACGGTTTCCTCTTCCTTTAGAATTATACCAGCATTTGCCTTCACTTTCCGTCCTTCTATATTTAGATTAACTGCAATCTAATAATCCTTTGTTATCTGAAAAGACCGCGTCCTCTCGGGGCGTATTAATAACATTTATTCTCGGTACTTGACTCGCCATTAAAAAGATAGAAGAACCAACTGTACAAATGGCGCGGAACGGGTCGCAAATAGAACAGGAAAGCAAAGTAGGACAATTTTAAGCGCATCGATTAAGCGACTGTTTAACCGCGATTAATATCGTTTTGGTACTTTACATAATCGTGTCTCCCCTTTTCTCTCTCTCTCTCTCTCTTTCTCCGTCTTTACAGTTAATCAAATAACCATAATATTCGTTTGTTTATTTTTGATCTCGATAAATACCAGCGAACAGCGTAAGCAAACACGGCTCTCCGGCATCGTTAAAAATTTTAAGTATCTAATAAATTTATCGTGAAACTTTTTGCTATTGTCTATCTTTCGATCAGATACTATGTTTTCGTCAACTTTAGCGTGGATATACAGATACAAAAAGTTTGTTGCATCTATTTGTAAGAGTTATAAATAAAAATACGATAGATTAGCAATTGTAGTTTAAAATCCATAGGTTATATCCTCTTGATTCAAATACTGTTGAAAAATTTGAGATGGACGAGATATAGGAAATTCCAAGAAATCTCTAAAATCGAATATTCCTATGTTTTTCTCTATATTTTTATAATATCACGTGCTAAATTTCTATTTTTTTGTATATATTTTTACGTCGACTTATGCAAAAATTTCAAACTTTTTTATGCATTTGTTGGATAGCTGCAGCATTTTGATCGCCTACGTGTGGGTTAAACATCGAATTCTCAATTGTATTTCTTACCACGAAATCAGGAAATATATGCACATAATTTCTACAGTTTCATCATCGATTGACTTCCTGACAAAAACGATCCTCGATGATCTGCCTTGAAAAGAAACGCACAACAAGGCTCATTGTTCGGCAACGGGTGTGTACAAGGATCCTCTCGACAACGAGCGAACGATCCGATGCCTTCGTATCCGTCGTTGTCGTACATGGAACCGTTTAGCCTCATTGTAGAAGTGAAATCGCCTCGTGTTTGGGATGTTATTTGTAGCACATTAGTATTGTATCGCAGTACGCTGGGGTTAGACCGGGGCGTTGGAGTGTTTAAGGGTGATTACACGCAACGACAGGGGTGGCTTTATTGGAGGAGTTTCCCAGTGACGCTCATCCTTTATACTAACACGTTTACCTTCAAATTCCAAACCCTCTCTACTTAAACAAATTCTCTACTTAAACAAAAATCTCTGTCCTATTTACATCTAAATAAATTCTGGTCTTTCAGGGATCAAATTGAATAACTCCACTTTTTATCAATTACTTAGTTTCGTGACACAAGTGCGCGATTAACATTCAATTCTCGAGGAACGAACGAATACGATATCAAATTTAGAATAGATAAATTTCAAGATAAATTCGAGAAAATGGAGTTTATATCTTTCAATTTCCGGAGTTGACTGCAAAATTTGGCTCCTGAACAACTCGTGTGTAAAACCTATATACTCAGCTTAAAACACAAAATCCACGAATTAGAAATCGATCGGAGGCAAAAAGTATTCGCGTTGGATAACGAGAAAGAAATATAGGCGATGATCGGGATGGCCGTGGGAATAGGCGGAAAATCACGTGGAAAATCAAAACGTTTAGGAAAGTCGGACCGATCAGCGAACCAGCTCGTTCCGTTTAACTAGAAACTGACCACCCTCCACCCGGTGGAATTGATTTAACTCGCACGCTGCACGAGTCACGCCGCATCGTCAATTATCCTCGAACGTATCCGCAGTGCGGGTGCATAGACGACCAGGCTGTGCGCTGGCCCTTTCTGCTCGGCACGCTTCTGCCACGGCCTTCGACTCGAATCGAAATGAGAACGACTGTATAGAATTGAATTTGCACGACAGTTTGACAGGGCCTCGAAGGAGAAGGGGGAAATAGTATAGGACTAGAGGGTAGAGAAGGAGAGTGGTTTTCTGGGAGGGGGGTATAAAAAGCACGCTGAATAATAGACTCCAACCCTCTCCAAACATCTCCCTTCTCTATGCATACCACGGTCACAGTGCCTTGGACCGGAATCTAGCCTTATATTCGAAACGTGTCCGCCTCCCGTCTATCCCTTTCCTGTGTCGCGCTACGTCCACGATAGAGCTTTGATAAACTTGTAATATACTCGAAGGAGAAATAAATGATATCCAACGTACCTTTTTTGCATTTGGAAACACCGGTCCGTTTTACAGTACCTGTGGTAGGGAGAATGCATTGTTTGTGTGAATCTTCCCTCAATCTCTATGCGCTTGCTGAGGTATAATTCTATTGCAAAATAGAGCTTTGTCTTTAGTTATAATTTTTGTTTAGGATATATAATTACATATTCACGTACAAGATCTAGATTATTATTTAACCGTATGGTTCACGACACTTTAGAAAGTTTAAAAAATCAATGACTATTTTCGTTATTAAATATATCGTATATGTGTAGATTGCTAAAGACTGATCTTCTTTGTAATAATAATTTTCTCACCATTGTGCGAGACAGTTTATTGGACGAATATAGCGAAGATAACCGCGTATCGAGCTTACGACTCGCATGAAACTGTCGTGACGTGAAATATACATATTGAGCATAGAAGGAGACGCGAGTCTGACTAGTATCCTAACTTGAAAAGTGGCGAAAAGTGATGACATTACGAGTAAAGCTGTGTAAGTCATTCGTGCACAAAAAATTGAACAAACGAACGTTGAATCCTAGATCCAAATATGAGTTAAAGTTGACAAATTTGCAAAAAGCGGCATCGATTAATTGAAGTTTCGCGAGCTTCCTGCAGAGAACTATCTAGAAGGTGCGACAGAAAATAGTATAAAGTTGCAACCTAAAGAGCAAACGCGAGACCGCAGACGCGTGAAACACACGCTGACACCTCTTCGAGTTCGCAACTCCTTCGGCAAACTTAAGGCCACCATAGTAGTCGAACAATAGGTGAAATCTGTTAATACCAGCACGAACGACAATGAGTTCGACGTGGCGTGAGCGGCTCTCGAATACCTTTTTACCGGCGCTAATCCGAATTCGTGGGTCGTCGGCAAGGATAAAGCGATCATCGTCCCGGAACGATGCGCTCTCGAACTTGGCGGGATGATTGGGAATAGCTGGGATAAGGAAGGGGGGATGAAAGAAATGGCAACAACCGGATGGAAAAGTGATTTTTGCCGCGATACGCGGGTCTCGACGAGCTTGTCTCGTCACCGTATAGCGATAGTGATCGACGAAAGCTGTTACGCGGCCGCCTGAATGACGTTAACGTCGATATTTCCCTGTAAACGACCACTCTGTTAGCTTCTTTTCTCCCCGAAACCGGGGACCGAGATTTTCCGGGTCCAACTGCAAAGCGCGCCAACCTAGCAAAGTGGTTTTCTGTCGAAAGTAACGGGGCTTGGCGTGAACGTGATTTCGGCCGCGTTTCGAGCGTAACCAGCGCGCGAAATGGAAGGGAAAATCGTTAACGAAAATCGTGCAACCGTTACCTCTCTGCAGCCATCGTAGTGTATTACATCTCAGCTATGTGTGCGTGTTGTTCCATCATTTCCTTTTTATCGTTACGACGCTCGGTTCTTGATAGCGAAGAATATTGTAGTTCTTTTGTAGTTAAAAGCTATGTATATATTCTTTTTTATTTAATGTTTCGATTAATATCTCAGTTGATGTCTTTACCAACAAAAAAACTTTATTACGTCTTGCTCCGAAACAGATTTGTTTCGCCCACTAAATATTACAACGCGAATGCTACCATGGATGTTTCATGTATCTTTGCTCCTTCGAATTTCGCACGAGTGTATGGAAAGTCGCGATCTATTTATGGAAGGTAATCGTACTGTGTTTTTTAAAGTAATTAAAATAGAAGCGATCGATGTTCTTTTCCATCTTCTAAAAATGTTCCCAAAAATAGGTCGCTGTTCGGAGTAAAAGTTCGTTGTCGATAAAGCGTTTAAAGTTCTAGATGCTACGCATGTAACAAGTGATCGAAGAAATTTTAAATTATCGACAGCTACCAAATCCGAAAAAAGCAGCTTTCTCCGTGCAGAATCCGTTGTCGTGGATGCTCTGGGAAGAGCACCCCGCGGGCAGACCGCGTTCACGCAGGCAAACGCAACGTGCAATTTTAATCTCGAAATTACTTCCATTTTATTCCAATTTTCTTGCATTTAAATCGTCTAAGCGAGTTTACCTTGGCAATATCATTGCCGAGGAGCGTCGCGCTGCATCGAGAAGGTGGTGGGTGGGTGGATGGATGGATGGATGGATGGATGGACGGACGGATGGCTCGGCTGACTGGCCGAGAAAGAAGAAAGCCGAAGGATGAGGAGCGAAACGTAGAAGGTGGGCGGAGAATGATGGGTCGGAGATGGAGAAGATGGAAGTACCTACTCTAATAAATTTACGACCTAAAATGGTTAAGCCGCGTTAGCCCTGTTCTTTATATTTCCGCGAGAGAGGAACGAGAGCGATAGAGAAACACAGTAAGAAAGGATAGACGAAGCATTCCGGCCACCAACGAGCAACTCACCTTCCTTCTGCAGAGAAGGGAAGAGAGAAGGAGGGTACGATTCTTATATACACGACGGGCGTCGTTGTTCGAGGGGGTGGAGACCGAGAGAAAGATGGATATATAGCGAAACAAAGAGAGAAAACAAGACGGTGGAAGGATGAAAGACGGGAAGAAGTGGATATATAAGAGATACGAAGGGAAATTCGCTTATTTTCCCATCATTTCGACGTGGCATCTTGTCCATGGCGTTTCCTCATCTACGGAGCCAGGAAAGAAAATTGCTTCTCGTCCTCGAGAGTGGAATATCGCCCTGATGAGCCCGGGAATGCCTCGATATCCGTTCCCCTCCGCCCCTTTAACATTGCTGTTTTACCAGAGTTATCCCGTTAACACGGATGCTCTCGTTCCTTCCGTATTTTTAGCCGTTTCTCTTTCGTCACGATCGTCTGCTACGACGACGACGACGACGACGACGACGATGATGACGACGGGACATTCAATTTATTCGTTATTTATTATTCGAACGCGACACTTCTCCTCGTTGCAACGAAACGGTATGTGGAAGGAGTGAAGTAGATTGAGAAGGAGAGAGAAAAGATAGTAGGGAGATGACGAGAGAATTCAGGGAGTTAAGCGGGAAATTATGAAGTGGATTACACAATAAAACGAGATAGAGAGAAATGCTACGATATCGTCTAGGTCGACGTGGGACGGCGACGACGAGATAGGATATAGTTTGTGTGGAGACGCACGCGCGTTTCCTCGTGGCCCACCGGAGACGAGCAGGATATTCGTTGCGACGGAAGTCTTGCTGGGAAATCCGATTTCAGGATCTGCAGATTCCCGCGCCAATCCGATTGGTTTATTCGTTGTATCCAAACGCGCCGATGGAAGCCGACGGTCGTGTAAACGATCGGAATTTCTCGAAAATGAAACTCGATAAGCGTCGTTCGAGTGGAACACGGTTTCGGATACTCGACGTTTCTCGCGTCTCTCGAATTCCAAAACAAATGTATCCACGTTTCTGCCTAAATTTCGAAAAACCTACGAGTGTTACAGCACTTTGCTTTAGTGCTTAAATCTTGTATTTCGATGCTTAACGAGCCAATTATTTGTTCGTACACAACGAGCACGAACGCGCGAGCATGGCAACGTACGCAAACGTGACGATGCGATTTCACAGAGCAGAGCCAAAAAAAGGATGTCCATACCGATCGTTCGCATCGACGTTTCCCTCTCTCCACGTCTTGGTCTCCCTCTTGAAATTTACTTTCTCCCTCGCTCCCGTACATTCGTCACGGATCAAAACGGAATAGGGGGTATCGGCGTGTCTCTGCGGCGCTGAATAATTCATAAGGCGAGAAGCCAGCAGCCGATACTTATCGCGATAGACTTTAGCGGGCTGCCAACAGCAGCCATGTTACAATAAAGAAATCAACATGGCCGACCGTCCTTTTCGTTCCCTCCTCGAGTGTCACGAGTGCCGCGTTTCTTCTCTCCTGCCCTTCTTTCGGTCCACCTTGGGATCGGTGAGAGCGCCGTCACGTCGCTCACTTTCGATTTCGCCCCGCACAGTTACCCTCGTTACTCTCTTGATGTCGAAGAAGGGTGGTCCCCGCGCGGATTCTTCTCACCCTACGAGCTCTCTTCTTACCTCCTTTTCTTGGCCCGTGCTGCCTCCAGGGGTGGACCGCCCCGCCCAGAGACATTTCTCCGCAACTCTCCTTTTCCATTTCTGAGCGAGCAAGACAGCCAACTCGAAGAAACGAATGCCACGGATAGGGTGGATGAATGAGACTAAGAAAGACAGAAGATTAGGGTGAGAAGGTAAGAGGGAGAAAGAGAGTTGTGTAAGAATGGGAATCGGAGAAAGAGGATAAGAGAGCTTTGCTAGCCACTTTTCTCGCCTGCACGGTATCGTGACTCGCCAAAGGAACTCCATTTTCTGGCTACTCTCGCTCGCGGCTTGTCTTCTCCTTTCGAAGCTCTTCGTAAAGCTCCCAACATTCGATTCGTGTAAGAGGAATTTTTCCAACTACTAACTTCACGATGAACTTGCTGCTTTTCACGTAGCCGCTCTCTGTTTCCGACGGCAAAACCGTACGATTCGAATGCATGACTTTCCGTTGAAAGTTACACGAATGGCGAATGTAACCTCGTTTCGCTATATCGCCACGAAACCGAACGTTTTCGCGATCGACTTCTCGCGAAATACGAAAGCGAAGCTGCATTTAGCGTGTAGCGCATGTATGATAAATGGTTGCGTGTTTTTATGTTTCAGGTGTGGTTTCAGAATAGGCGAGCAAAATGGCGTAGACAGGAGAAGATGGAAGCCGCGAGACTCGGTCTCAGCGAATACCATCATCCAGCCAATATGAGGTAACGTTTCAATGATTGTATATGATTTATTATAGTATTAATTTAGATATTCCTGAGTAATATATGTATACAGGGTGGTTGGTAACTGGTGGTACAAGCGGAAAGGGGGTGATTCTACGCGAAAATAGAAGTCGAAAATATAGAATACAAATTTTTTTTTATTTTTTTTTTTCTAAATTTTTCCATCGAGACAACGTTATAACGAAACGTGATAAAGTGCATGCGTACCGAGCGAAAATTCAAAGTCGATTTTCTCGAAAACAAAGTCTCAAACGAAAAATTTGTATTCTATATTTTCGACTTCTTTTTTCGCGTAGAATCACCCCCTTTCCGCTTGTACCACCATTTACCAATCACCCTGCATATAAAATAATAATTAATCTAAATATTCTTCAATTCTTTTTCTTTCTTTTTTTTTACAAAGTTTTTCAAAATAATATTTCTCTTTGCTTAAGATTTAAACCGAATGTATCGATTAAATTCCGATAGCGCTGTTGTTTATACTATACTGCAAAAATAATGAAACAGACGGGGAATATATTTTGTACGTATTTAACTTTCTGGAAGCATGACAAGCATATCTGGGTTAATGTATATATGTATAAATTGGCGAATAAACGTATCGATTGAAATATATCGTTTTCGTTGCAGAAACGTAGCTGGCCCGGCTTTGGGTCTACCGGGAGATCCTTGGCTCACTCCTCCAGGTCTATTAAGCGCTCTTCCTGGCTTTCTGGCTGCACCTCACACAGGATATCCCAGTTATCTAACGTCTCCGAGACGACTGCCGTCACCACCAAACGTCGGAGCCGTTGGAAGCGCAGTCCCAGGTAAAATTATTATTCTAACGATATTTTCTGAAATTGCTATAGAAACTTACTTCGGAACCTACTGAACGTTGCTGCACAGTTTTTGAGAAATTCCAAGATTTAGTGTCCTAAATTCTAAGCAACGACATTCTCTAACTTGAAAAAATCGATTCAAGATCTCAACTTCGACACTAAAATTTCCGTCATTCTATGCTTATCATTACATAAAGTTGCATCGATCCGCTTTCGTTTGAGACGAAAATGTGAACTCGATTTTGCTACTCATAGTATTTATTAGAATTTATAACGATATTAATCGAACGCCAGATGAAACAAAAATGATTTTCTCGGTTGACAGGTACCCTAAGCGGAGGAATGACGAGCATAGGAAGCGGAGGTCACGTTGCAGCAGCGCCACCGAGTCCTCCAGGACACGATCCGCGCACAACGAGCATCCAGGCTCTAAGAATGCGAGCTAAGGAGCACGTCGAGAGCATTACCAAAGGATTGCAAATGGTCTGAAGTTTAACGTACGACCCAGGAAGGCAGTATGAATCTAAGTACAGGCTGGCCGTGGCCGCGCTTCTAACACCGCGGGCGTGACGAGAAGCGAAACTACCGCTTTCTCTGCGACTGGATCCTTCCAGAACGAAGAAACTGTCCGGTAACAGGCAGACGGATCGACAAATACGTTCCTCTCGTCCCTCTTTCTACGGTCGGTGGACGACTTCATGAACTGGTCGTTTTTATCCCGACGTTGAAGCCGTTTTATCGGTTATCGAATACGCCGAAGAGTACAAGAGCGAATAACGTTCGCCGAGAGAAAGGGACGATTAACGCGTTCGAGTACTAATTTTCAGTGGTAATCGAGAACGAGAGGAGGGGAAGGCTAGTCTTTCTCTCGTTGGGCCAAGTTATTACCCTAGCTGATTGATAAATCAAATTTGTTATATCGTTCTTTGATACGGGACGATGGAGCCGTTCGTTCGAGTACCCTCGGCGATGACAGATAAAAAGCAGCAAGAGGAGATGTTTGATTATCGAAAAGTATCGAGCTCGAATGTCCCGTTCCATTGGATGGTCGGTTTTTTGGTACCGTGTATGAACTAGTTCAGGATTATAGTGCAATAAACGAGAAAAGTAAAAGGTTCAGAGACTTTTCGTAGTGCGTTGCGGATGGAGAATAGCTGTAAGATGCAAAGACGATTCGTTTCAGTTAGCTCGAGAGCCACGAAGGATCCCCTCCCTTAACTTCCTGAACGATACGAATTCAGTAAGTAATATATTAAGTATAATTTTAAACGAGGTTAAAGACCGCGAGAAACGATGTTCGAATCGAACCGTGTGGACAAAAGTTTTATTTTGCGCGCGTTCTGAGATGCGATTGACGATCTGGCACGTTCAAACGAGAAATATGTATAGATTCGTGACGTAAAGATTCGGCATCGAAGTCACGAGTTACGATAAGAACGTAGACGGTACTTTCGACTGGAAATTAAATGCTCGCCAAATTTAGAACACGATTTCGAAATTTACATTTATTACGCTCGTGTTCTAAATTTAATGGTTAACAAAAATTTCGGTCGGAAGGTTATATGTGGTTTGCAAACCACTACGATGCATAACTTCCAGCTTCGCAGTCTCAAAGTACCGATCATCGAAAGCTATGAATCAAAAGTTGAAAATCAACCCGGTGGAAACCAGTTAATTTAAAAAGTGTCCGGTACTTGAAATCCTTTAAACTTCCATCTCAATCTTAATCATGGTGTCACGAAAACCGAAAATGTTCCTTCGAATCAGGCGTTCGAAGTACGTTTCCCGGGATTACGGAATATTATTAGAACAAGACGAATCACGTGAGTGGAGTGGGAGTTGCTCGAGTCGATTCAGTGAGCGTTCAAATATGCAAAATGGCTATGTCGACGAAATGAATCGGTGCAAATCGCGAAGGGTCAGTGGCCCGTGCCAGTCGAAGCGATCGTTTTCTGGTGTAAACTGGTCTTGTATCGAAAATGCGATTAGCATAATTGTTTGATAATCATGTACCTCGGATAGAACGAGCGCGAAACGAGCGTTGACGAGACTAAAAAATATTTGCTATTTTACGAACGACACTTGCCACTCATTCGAAACGTAGATGAGAGAGACCATGAGAAATTGAGCGAAGAATAATAACTAACGTAAATAGCTCGCGCGAACGATCATTCGATTAATTATCGAATGAACGTAAAGCGTCGAGTGTGTTGTTTTTAACGAGGCGAGATTCTTCCAAAATTTGTTAGCGAGTCGCTCGATCGAAACAGATCGAGTTATTGCGGCGAACCCTCACAGACTAGATCAATATTTCTTGTAGCATAGAGATTCGAAAAGATCCGAAGTGAGGCGACGCATTTTGACATAAACAATATTCTGCAGTATTAATACGTTAAGGCGAAGAATTGTGCATATAGTTACGTAATAAACGATTACGGTATGCAGATACGATGATCTTGGAAGGAGACTGGCTAGATCTACCGTGGAATCAAAGGGCTTGATCGGAGAAAGAAACGTCAAAGTGGCTTTAGTACCAATTTTATGTTAATATATAGAAAATGAATGTGTGCAGATACAGAAACAGTTGTCTTTGAAATATTACAACTTCTGTAACTCGTCCCCTATTTCCTTTATTTCGATGAAACGTATAAATATCGTCTTATCCGTCAAACTACTTGATTCCAATACGAAGTGTTCACGTAACGATGATTCGTCTGCCAGTCAGCTTCCATGAAGCGGCGTGAGAAAACTAAGTAGAGGGTGAAGAGAGAACGTAGACAGTTACCCACCCCCGAATGTCTATTTGTATATATACCTGCTCGTGATGAAATAAACTTTGATGTACATATTTAATCATACCACATGTTTGTTTGAACAGACGTTTCCTCCCCGTTGGCTCTACGAGAGCGGAAAACCACGGAGCATCGAGGAAATTCGCCTGGGTCACGATGAAATTGCACGTTTTTGCGAGAACCCTTGATGAAATGTCCTTTTTCCCTTCTGTCTGTAACGGCTCCTTTTTTTCGAGCGCATCGATCGACCGGTTTCGTCCCGTTCTCCTTTTTCTGCGCCTCCTCTAAGGGACTCGTCCCTCTGATCGATCGTTTCGTTCGATGGACACGCGTTAATAACGCACAAAGAAAAAAGGCGGGACGATTTTCAGAGAGGAGGGGAAAGGGAGGAAAGAGGAGCCACGGATTTTTAATTGTTCCGCGCGCGGCCGCGCGTATTTGTTAAAGAATTAGCATTTCAAAGAACGATTTCAATTAAGGCTTAATTAATTTCGCGGAGAATGCCGGGACAAGTTGGCGCCGCGCGCCTCATTGTTCGTCTTACTTTCGACTTAATTGAAATCGAAGAACCGCCCTGGTGAATTCTAGCAGCTGAAACGTTTTGGTGAAAGAGTATAAAAACTAATCGAGAGAATTATTAAGAATCACTGTACGAATGTTTCGATTAGTATAGTTAGCAATGGGTGTTGACAGTTGAATGCATGTAGAAAAATAGCATTTCGTTTCGCTGATGAAAACGCTTTGGATTTGGAAATCAATCGAGTAATATTTTTCTGTCCAACAGAAACCGCAAATTTATAAGGAAATCAAATTATCGAAAATTTAACAAAGAAAAAAATTCCAACATAAATCTCTGAGAACAGCGGTAAATCGCTATTTGACGTCTCCAATTAAAAAACTAACGAAGCCAAGTCCACTCTGGCCACCTAAAAATCGAAAGCGTGATCTCGACAGTATTCTCAAACCACCAGCGGGGTAGAATCATAATCGAAAAACGCGTCTACCACCCCGTAACTCATCTATCGTGCACAGGGGCTACAAAGGATCAACCCGCTTCTACAAAAATAAAAAGAGCGAAAAATATAATAGAAAACAAAAAAGTGAAAGCGGAAAATCTGAAAAACTGCATAAATCAGCGGGAGGCGCGAGGTGGTGAGACGCGGCTCTGGCTGGTTACCTTTTTCGAGGGTGACTGGGGAAAAAAGCGAGGGCGGGCGCGGTGACGGGGCGTGAAAGGATTCGACGTTAACAGCACCAACAACGCCGGCTCGCTGAAACAATGGTGCTGAATGGTCCCTGAACGATTAGGTATTCCAATCGTCGCGTTAGGGGTCGCTGTGAAGTGCGGCAGCAGGGAGAGAGAGAGAAAGAGAGGGAGAGGGAGAGGGAGAGGGAGAGAGAGAGAGAGAAAGAGAGGGAGAAGGAGAGGGAGAGAGAGAGAGAGAGAAAGAGTGAAAGAGAGAGGGCGGCTGGGAAGGGGACGGCGGTAAGAGGGTGGCAGAACTCGCCCAATAAAATGGTAATTCCTGTTTGCAGAAGTTAACCATGCGAGCGAGCCTGGAGATTCGAGTCCATGCGTACTCCCTAACTCCAAAGACTAATAATACTCTCGGGGCCGAGAAGTGAGCTACCGACAGTGATATAGTTGTACGGAAGAAACCCCGTGAAATCGCGTACGTCCGCGTGCTCTTGAATCTCTTTTCTATCTCGGGATTTTTCGTTGGAAATTTCAAAGTGTGTGTGTGTATCACGCGGATGAAAAATTAGGGGATGTGACACGGTGGAAAAATTAAGGAATGAATCGAGACAGAGGGCAAACAGAGACTTTAGATCGAAAAGACAAGATAGGGGAAAATAGTATTTTCAGTTCCTTCTGTTTTTCAGGCTGAGACAATGGACAGACAAATAACAATTATGATTACAATACGTTATTTTCTTAACTTGCTCGACTACATTGAGCGTTCGTTTAGAAAATGTAACAGCTTGAAAAAATGAATTAAAATTAATGTCGTAAATTCTTGCACAGTTATTTACGACTAAACAATATTAGTGAATAATGTAAATGATATAAATATTAATGACAAGATACGAGTTCTACAATTTTGTAAATAATTTTCTAAAATTTATAAAATTACTTCTAAAATTTGATTCGTTTGTTACGCGACTTGTTGTTGTTGTGCGATCGATCACTACTGATATTTAAATTATAGCTTGTGACTCGAGTATTTCGCTAATAGCATTACCTCGATTATGCAAAGATGTTTTAACGACGTGAATCATCAATAATTGTTTATGTAAGTAGAACAAGTTAAACGCGTCAGCCACTTGCCGTCTCATAATAATGACACTAGAATTAGAGTCCCGTTTAGAAGACAAATTTTGCCAGAAGTTCACGAAGAACTATTTGTTTTTTGATTGCATCGTAACCAAGAAACCTGCGTGGTAATTGATTTATCTTGGAGGTCATCGGTCGGTAATACGTATATATCGTGTTAAGAGACATCGTCGAGATTGGAGGCGGCAGTCTCTACGGCAATCTTTTAAGGGCTGAAATTGGCACGGAAATCGTGGCTTTATTAAATTTGTTTAGGGACAGGTAAGGGGATGGGTTGGAGGGGTTAGGTGAGTCAGTTGAAAGAGCGAGCTGGCGAGGAGGACCTAGATTCTGGGCGAACCGTCCTCGTCTGTCTAATATTGCTCGATGCCTAGCCTGCCTAACCTTATTGCCTCGACAAAGTAAAGAACCGACAAGGGACTCGAATAAGACCAGTTTAGGGCCAAGCAGATCAATGAAACACCAAACCAACGGGGCGGAATGCTCAAACAGTCCCGAAGACAATTCGGTGGCTACGATGGAAATGGATACCAAGCCGTCGAGAATGTTGGGCTACCATTACACATCGTCCTGAGTTTAGCTCGGAGCTTGCAGATCTGATTTCCTAAAATGTCGTTTGTCACGATCCTTCGCCAGCGACTAGAGCAAATTATAATTGAGATAGAATTATTATCGAGATTATGATCGAAGCGGAACAAGTGAGATTTAACATATATGTCTAATGTTTGATAATAAAGATAATGTTTGGGAAAGTGCAGAGTCGGATTTTCCATCTCTAAAACGCGAGAAACGAACCCTAAACTTCGGTATCTTCGATAAATATCCTCCCTCTCCCCTCTCCCGCCACCCGCGGCATTTGTCAGGCAGACAAGAAGAAAGAAGCGGAGCAGTAGCTAAGAAACACGGGTGGAGAGGCAAGGAAGGTTTCAGCTCGTCGTTTCGGGGCCGCGACCATTTAGCGTTATTAATTAGAGCCAAAGTCATTCTAAGTTGGCAAGTACATAAGCCGAAATAATATTTGCACGGGCGTTCATTAGACGTGGCAGAGGACACGAGATGGGGCCGCAAACGGGTTGGATTCTCATTAAAATAACCTTGCCTTTCCTTTTCGCCGCTCTCCCCTCCCCAGCTCGTCCTTCTGCGCGGCGGCAGCTTACCTCGCTCGTGGCACCGACCAAAAAGAGAGCGACAGAGACGCCAGAGAAACAAAAAGAAGAACAGAAGCGGAAAGAATAAAACGACAAAAGGAGGGGATGAACAAAGTGAACGAGCCAGCCACCCGACTATCCCTTCCTCGTTTCTCCGCTGTCTTTCTCTCTGTCTCCGCTTTTCCTCCGTTTTCCCTTCTCATCGTTATTTAGCGAAACGAAGACAGCGCAGGAAGGAGAAAGAACAGAGGTGTTGAAAGGGGTGAACGAGCGGCTGAAGTGGGGAGAATGAGTTACGGGGTAGTTTGGCTACCACTAGGTAACTTAAATGAAAGTCGCGGTTACCCCCTTAACGCGAAAATACGCTCAGGGAAAATTTCGTTTTTTCACCCTGATTAATGTAATACCCGACGTTGTTGCTGCCGCTGCTGGCCACGCTAATTGGTCATTCTCTCGCTCACCTTTGATTTTCCTGCTGCTTCTAGCTTCACCACCACCTGCGGCTGAACACAACCTGACGTGTACACCGTCGTCGCGTCCGTTCGTTCCGTGTTGTGCCTCCTCTTCGCGCTCCGTCGCGAGAGACTGAAAATAAATTTTCCTCGCATGGCGGATTAAAAAGGTAGTGGCGCGCGAATCTGCGTCTGAAGGAACCGTATTGCGGGCTGAGTTTTCGCGGAAATTTCCCATGCAGAACTGTGCGCGAGAAAGTTCAGACGAGTTTCGCAAACGGCGCGACGGAGAAGAGGCAGCTTTATCAGGTTTCAATTTAAACGAGGATGACTTTCAGCTACCACGCCGTTTACGAACGTTACACGTGCCGTTTCCTATCGCCCTTCTTATTTTGCTTTTCCTCTAGTGTCGATTGTGTTTTATTCTTTTGGAATCGAGAAAGTCCTGTGCTAAATCGAACAAGTACAAAGCAATAACAAACGAAAGCGTAGATTAATCGTGACACTCGGAAGTTAAATTGAACGGATTGATTTTCTGAAAATTTCTACATTTTAGTATCGGAATGAGTATGTGATTAGAGATAAATCTCCTCTGAATCTCACTTCGCCTATTCAGAAGTCAAATTGATCAACTCCATTTCCTGAAAACTTCTCGATTTTAATATCAATAATACATGATTACGGATAGATTGTTCTTTAAACTCCATGGAATTGATGTTCAAAGTTTCTGTAATCGAATTAATTGATTTGATATTTTGAAGCTATCCTAATCTGACTACCAGAATACATTTTGCAAATATATTTTTTAGAAATCGAACGACTAAATCCGCCCGAGTAGTTTAACTCGTAGTGTCAAATTGATGAACCAATATTTAATCGAACGAAATAAAAAAAAAAAAAAAAACTATCTCAGAGTGGATTGGATGAAACGGCTTGAAGAACGAGGATATCTTGTTTCTACCAAAATCGAAAACTTCCATCCGCTGGCGGATGAACGAAACGGGAATCGAGCGGTAATAAAATAAATAAATATCGACGCGAACGTTCTAATTTGCGCGAACGGATGTAATCCCGTGGATAAACGCGGCTCGTTCGCTGAGTATATCGCGACGAGGGAATAAAAACGGTGGATCCGTTTGTTCATGCTTCGTTGCAGCAAAAATTTTGCGCGCCGCTTTTTCCATACGCCGTTGTTGCATCGACAGGATCCAAACGAACGGAAAATATATTTTTCGTTCGCGCGCTGCCATTATAAATGTAATCCACTTGCCCGCCATTCGACGGCAATCAAAATCTACATTTCCAGCGAATTTATCATTATAATACTACCGAATGATAATCCGTTAAAAGGTTGTCGCTGCGCGCGGCTGCGAGCTCTCGTCGACGTAATTTTTCCGCTGCACACCATCGTATAACGCACACGCGTCCACATGGTATCGTAGCCTGTTAGTCGACACCACCGCTGCTGGCTCTTCAATTTCGTTGCTCGTCGAACGTCATAAATTGCGACGTAGCATAATAAAAGGATAATAAAGTCCGCGGAGACAACGTCGCATCGGCGCTTTAATTAAACAATTTCGCCAGGTGGATGGCCGTTGGTAATTGGAAAAAAGTCCGCGGAACCGGGTATCGGTATCGAAGGGCGACTTCCGGCCACGGATCACGGCCATTGGGCAGGGGTTTGGTCGCGAGCACACCGGAGAGGTTGGGTGACGGAGAATGTGCACCAACGAAAGGGGGAGGGAGGAAGGGAATTGGTGGTGGTATAGTGGGTGGATAGAGGTGGGTGCGGTGGGTGGTGGGTGGGGTGTGGGGTCGGTGGAGAAGTTCCGAAATGAGTACCCGTGCAAATACGCCAGGATTGTTTCTGCCGCTAATTGCTCGGTTTTTTGCAGGGGCTCGGCCAACAATCGATTTGCATTTCAAAGGTAGTCCGGCATAAAAATAAAATGCGCCCCGTTAAAAGTTGACTGGCGGCGGCGAGCGGCGTTGTGTGCGTGCCCGATACGTGTATCTTCCACGATTCTACGTATATTCACGCACACCGGCGGCCCAGGCCGCTTGCGAACGACAAATTGTATAAAACTCGTGCCGGATTAAAGCCGTCGATGGAACAACGTCGATTCGCGCTTTTTCCGCTTGCCTAGCGCCGATTCGGCTGAACCGCCTACGATTATATCCGCGAATATAATGTTTCTCCTCGAGTATCCACGCATCCTCTGCTCGAGATTCGTTTCCGGATAACGGAATAATAAATGGTCGACCGCCTTGAGATCGGTTGCTTCGTTGAAAGAGACTCGAGGGGGGGGGGGGGGCGGCCTTTTTCGACAAATCTCTGCGAAATCGGAGTTTAATCGAAATTCGAATATATCGAGTTGTCAGAAATAGTCGTCGCAAATGGTCGAACAAACGTTGTAAGTATTTAGAACGAACGTATATTTAAATATTCTTCAATCGATATATTTTTAAATGGTAAATGGCAAAAGGAATACGTATCGAGTTAAGTGATCAATTTTATAACGTGGAGATTCGAAGGGATAGACGAGAAGGACGGTCAGGATGAGACTTGAAATGGCAATCCCCGCAGAACGAATATTTCGTTTCCTACGTCGCAGGGTGGCCGTTCAGTATTTGATTTTACGCAGTACGCGTCGGGTGGTTTCCACGAACGTTAATTATCACTGACCAGCTACAGTCCCATTACATTCCAATCGACCCCTTAATCAACGCATGATTGGTGTACTAATTGATTGCTACTCCGTAATTATAACGGTGCACTGACAGACACCGGTATCGAAACCTCCAAGCATCGAGAAGCGGATGCTTGCAACTGTTGTACAACGCAACTGATTATTGGTACAAAGTGTACAGTTTCTGTGAAACAACTGCTGTCTGTTTCGTCAAAGCTGGAAATAAAAAATGCGACTTTTTGGCGGGAAATAAATTAAAGATAAGTAGGTTAAAAAATAAGTTAAAGATAAATCTTTCTAAGCAAACCGAAGTGCTGTCTTCTAATTCAGATTATATAGATGTATATGGTGCAAAGGGAAACGTAGAAGGAAAAAGGTAAAAATGACAGACATCGGGGGGAATAACTGGAGCTTCATCCCCTTCTTTTTCAAAGGCCAAGAGCCAGGTGCTGACGCATAGCAGCGGAGACTCGAACGAACTGTTTCGTTTGTCGAAGGATCGATAGAACGTCGGCAAAATTTTACCGCTGTCGGTAGCATTGTACTAGCGTTGGATAATACAGAATATGCTGTTTGTCGGTGAAAGTTTCATCGATAAAAAACTCGTCGATAAAAAATAAACTATGTATGTACCTACTTTTGAATTTGCGAATAAAGTACGTTCAAAATGTTCTTCGATCTTGATCAAATTCTAGTTGATGTCACGCAATTTCAGCGATAATTTCAACGTAAAACGGAAATAACTATGGATAAACCGATTAAATTACGAATAAGATAAACGAACCTTCTCCGTAAACGAGTTACAAGGACATTAAAACGCATTAGTCGCGAAAATTCCGCGTTGCCGCATATTCATTATTACATCAAACGTCCATGCCTCCAATTATTTGAAATTATCCGTATAGAAATTAATCCTATTGACACGCGGGTAGTTCCGATCCCACTCGTTAAAACGGTTCTAATGAAACGCCTCCCATTCTCCCTCTCCACATCCACCATAATCGCGCTGTTTACAATTAGTAACATTAATTCGCCATGATTTCCAGTCCCGTATACGTGAGAGAGGCTCGGGAATTTGTATAGAATTTCATTAAGCCAACGGTTAGCCACTCATCGAACCGTAGAACGTAACCGGTGGTCGGATTTGTACCAATTATTAGAAAATGTATATACAAGCGGCTTTGCGCGATCCACGTTCCGTTTGGCAAATATTTGATGGCTCTCCATTGGACACCTCCAACAGTCCGAATACCTTGCATAGGTATTCGCTGATATTTCTATCTCGAATAAATTGAATCAGGCTGTACGTGCTACGTGCTACTTAAAAAAATTCCTCCGATATCATGTTTTCGTCCGTCGTTTATTCATCATTTATCTACCAAGGGACTGTCCGATTTCTACATCGAAAAGCAAGATTAAAAGCAAGTCATGTTTTTCATAAATAAAAGCTTTTGATGGGAAACAAAGCGATGGTAAATGAATAGAGATCGTATGTTCGATGTTTCGTCATATTCATCTTCCTTCGTACCAACTACGATTGCGTGAAAGCAGCATGAATCAGTTCAATAGCTACCGCAATTTCGTAACGCCATGACCAGGCTCATCGATATCCTTGGCTCTTAGCAGACCAAACGAAGTCTCTTTGGACGACGAACGATCGACGTAAGGGCACGTTCGTCACGGGTGGACCGCTGCACGTAACACAGACGCGAAGCGAGCAGAGCCTGCAATTCGAAGTTTTTAATAGAGATTTGCACCGCCCGGCCGGTCCAAAGAGGTCGGTATAATCCAATAGGGCCCCATTGTCTGCCCGTTCTCCGGACATAACCAACCCTCCCTCCCCCCTTCCCTCTTTGCCGCTCCTTCCTTTTCTATCTATCTTGCTCTCATCCCGCTCGGTTCTCCGCTCTACACCACCATATCCATAAAACACGAGCACAAAGACGTGTTCCCATGTATATGGATGCGACACTGCACTGGGAAGCAATGCATATTCAAAATCCAGCCGCGGGCGGCTTGCCAGGGCAACGGAGTCTCTTGTTTTGCTACAGGCATGGAGCACGAGTCCGCAAATTCGGTTACTTCATTTTGAGCCCTGACCACCCGACCGCCACCCCTTTTGGCCCACCGCCCAACTCCCACCTGGCCACCCCACCTCCTTTTACCAGCGCCTCCTCCACCGCTGCCGCCGCCACCACCACCTCCTGCTACATCTACTCCTCCACCTCCTTCATCCTCCCCCCCTGTTCGCGTAGAACGCTACGCGTTTTAACCCCTCGGCGTATGTCCGGGGTTATGAATTTTAATAGCTTTACGCCGCGCCATGTGGGGGTGGTAGGAGAGACCATGGGGGTGGCTGGAGGGTGCAGGCTCG
Source organism: Bombus huntii (assembly GCF_024542735.1). Taxonomy (NCBI): domain Eukaryota; kingdom Metazoa; phylum Arthropoda; class Insecta; order Hymenoptera; family Apidae; genus Bombus; species Bombus huntii. Next base: position 16,759,234 of record NC_066246.1, on the reverse strand, counting down.
TGGGCGCGAGCGAGTAGTAGAGTAGATGGGTGATAGAAGAGGAGAAGAAGGGAGGCGGTGGGTGCTGCAAAAATGGCGGCGAGTTTTTCGCCCGTCAAATTGTCGATAGATTAGATTAGAGAAAAAAATGCGCGCGTGTTGCGCGCCTCTGTGTGTCCTCTCTGTGCGTCCGCCCGATGACAGAGACGAAAGGATCGCGAACCGGTACTGGGGGAAGAAGGAGAACGCGAGTAACGTGCTGACGTCGTCGTTCATAGGCGGTTCTGACCTGTACGCAACACGTTTTTCCGACCGGTTCCGTGCTTTTCTCTATATTCTCTGCACTCTGATTTTTTTTGAGGGGGTGCGAGGGATGGATGGAGGTGGGAACGCCGAGCGATTTTTGTTTCGGCTGTCTCGTCGGTGCCCGACGCATGGTAAAATCGTGGAATCGCGCGCGCAGATAGGAATCGTTTCATCGTTCTTCCCGAATCACCGTATTTTATTCGCGAATCGCCTTATGTTTCGTATATTATCGTTATTATTTAGCAACGAATGGGGAATCTTTTTCAAATCTAATACGTGCATCGAACAATCAAGTTAGAATTTTTACGTGAATACTTCTAGAAGTTTTTAACCTCTGTACAGATCGTTATTACGTAACGTAATTACAGGATTAAGGTGGTCGACGGATATCTCGAAGATCGGCTTACGCTCGATCCATGTCCGCATTATAACGGTCGCGTGCTGGCTGGTACGGGCGGTGGTTTAAATCGTCACGGAACGATTCGAAAATTCCGAGTGCCACCCAGGGGAACGGTTTGACAATAGTAGCAGCGGCCTCATCAAGTAAAATCATCGTCACCAAAACTCGCAGATGGCTAAACGTAACGCGTTCCAACCCTCCTTCCCTCGTTTGGTATGGGGGCACCGCCGCCACCTCCACCCCCACGCCATTTTCAGCCCGCGTCACATCCTTCCCTCCTCCAATTCAGCCGCGTAATCTACTTTTCGTTTTGACCGTGAATGTCGTTAGCACGTTATGAAACTCATTAATCTCGCAAATACTAGCCCAACAATTTCGTGCCGCGTAAACGCACCATTGAATTGCTTCCCGGCCGCTCTCTAATGGCGAAAATACCGCGGCGCCTCTTTTCTTTCCCGTCGATTTCTCGTCGGTCCTCGATACTCCATGCTAAACCTGTATTCGTCATTCAGCCACGCGTGAAATTTCCTAGATGCGCGGAGGAGACGCGGATCGAAGTTCCCTTTTTCCCCTGTTTCCATAATTAACTATTGGCCGTGGGACTATTAGAGTGATTAAAACGATCAATTCGTAATTTTTCATGGAAATTTATAGATTTATCGTCGTTTTCGTTATGATTTTTTTAGAAATGTTGATAATAATTTATAAAGTATATGAGTAAAAAAACATATCTTTCACGTTGCGTTATGTATTATCATTTATATATCGTTCCACTGATTAACAATCCATTTGCGTACTATAATTACTTCACTGAACGTTTCTGTGAATATTATTCTTCTCGGACTAACTTATCTATTAATCTCAATAAACGAGTTTTTCCAACAGGCCTAAAATCTTGAATTACCAATCGTAAAGATCGAACTAATAAGAAGCGATCATAATACAAGTATAGTCGAACGTCTAATAGACAGTGTAATTACGCGTGTCGATTAATTAATATTATCTTTGGTACAGGTTTTACTCCATTCTAATGATAAATAGAATTTCTTGATCTATTGGAAAACATTTACTCGAATTACCTTACGGGAACGTCTCTAGCTCAAATTAGCTGCTGCTCTTCGCCAATTTCCGAATGACGAACCATGGTCGTTTACAAATCCATCGAACAATCCAAAGGTTGTTTGTATCGCGACGGTTCTCGAAACGGTTCTGTTGGAGGATCGAAGTCAACGCGGAACGATAATGGCTGGGATCGCTGAAGCGGGATCCGCGTTTAAGGAGGAATTACCGTGAGAAAGAGTCCGCAGTGGCGTCCGCTTCAGAGGTTTCTGCAAGGATATCCCCTCGACGAGGAGAGACGCCCGCGCATAGCCAGGTACCGGTAATGAACTCTTCAGGATCTCGAGGGATTTTTCGTAAGTACCTGTGACCCACAACCTCTTTTTTCCGTGACACCTTGAATGGTGTTAGTTCTAACGCCTGCAGATCAGCCCGGACAGGCCACTAAGACCGTTGTGGAGGGCCATTCGCCGCTCCCTGGATCCCTGAGTTTCGCAAATTCGGTTCATTTGCCGCATTGTACGCGGCTTAAAAGAGAAATGAGACCCTCTCGAAATGGAGAGAGCGAGCGAACGAACGAGAGTAAGCAAGTCAGGCGGTGGGGGTTTGAGGTACGCGAGCAGATCGAGAGAGTGGAACCGGCGGAGATAGACGCGGAGAAATCGCGGCAAAGAACGTTGAAGTTTACCGACGAGTATCTCGAAACCAGCCAGGGGTGGACCAGCCACCACTTGACACGCACCTTCCTCGTCGTGATGCGTTTGTGTGTCTGCGCCGCGCCGCGCGAAACCCAGTCGTTTGTCGATTTCGAAATCGGTTGCCTTCGTCAGAACTGCTATACACCAAGAAGTTTTGTCGGAAAAGGGCAGACATTCGTTGAATTGTAACATTTCATTCGTTCCGTTTCGAGGCATCGCGTTTGATATATTTTCTGATCTTCGTTCCTGAAATTTTTGCTACGGCTTGAATTAAATTCACACGTAATGAAATTTATATCCTTGATATAATATATACCACATAGATACATAAGTACGATTTGCGATATTAACGCTAGAATTATCAGTGTGGGAGAAAAATGATCAATTCGCGTCAAAACGATGAGCTTACTTTCTTTTTCGGATAGCGGTAATCGAGGAAGAGAAGCAGAGACTAGAGTGAGTTATCGATCAGACGATATGAATTTGGAAACGAGTTATTTGCGGGTGACACGATTATGGTTATGCCGCGAAACTGATGTTCGGTAAATTATGGGTAATACGATTAAACTGGCCACGAGATTAGAACTTTGCATATTGTTCTCTTCGTACGATATACGACGCAGTGATTAGATTGCCGTTACTTAGCCAGTTCTGACTGTTTCAACGGAATTACTTGGTGTCTATAAACGTTTTGTAAAATGTTCTCGACTCAATAACATCTTTGAGAATTAGCCGACTTTTCTCGTATTTCCAGAAAATAAAATGCGTGCGCGAACATCGTTTTAATAGATCCTCCGTTGTATCTCGATCGTAAATGCAAGCCATTACTTATCACGAGCATGAAATGGTAATAACGATGATCAAACAATTTCGTACGTGTCGACGAAAAAAAAAAAAAAAAAAAGGAAAATGGAAAAATATATATTTTTTAGACGAAGCGTCGTACCCGAGTAATTACGATCCTTATCAAGTAGGTGTGCGCGCGCACGGGGGTCAGTGAAACGGAAAAACATCGCGTGTGATTTATAATGTATCGAATCGTAAAACGCATGATGAGCGACTTCTTCGTTGTGTACGGGTGCGTGAACGAACGATATATTAATCATCCACGCGTTTCAACGAAAAGTTGATGGAATCATGGAATATTAATTGTGATGCAAATTCGATGACGCACGTGCAATCGAAAACGCGATACCTGTCCGCCGATTGTAATCTCGCATCGGTCCCAAAAATATTTGAATAAATCGATCATCCCTCGTCTGTATGACAGCAATTAACCTGCCTCCATTAACGCCTTAGAATTCTTTTTTAAAGAACATTACATCGATGATCGTCGACAATCGTTCCAATGTATTGAAAACATCGCGTTTCTGTTTTTAAATATCCTTGTGTTTGATTCGCGTTTTGAAATTTTTTGGAGAAAGGTTTCGGACATTTTAATTAAACTCCACCGTGATTCATACGTATATCTAAATCATTCGTCAAATGAGTATCACGATTAGACTGAAGCCGTTTACTACCGAGAACACAGAAATTTATGAATTATCACAAGACATCTCTTCATTCGAGTTTTATTTCTCTGTCAATGTTCATAAAGGTACAAATCCGTATCGAAACGTTCTTAGAGCAATTATCATGCAACAAAAACGGAATGAAAAGCTGCTAAAAATAATGATCGAAGAACGCGAAATTAGACGTTAACCAAAATGATTGTGGCAATTAGCCCGGGGAATAATTTAATACGTTCAATTTCCATCAATCGATCGATCCAGATGAAGCGGTAAAGAAGCGACACCGTTCGAAGTCCGATCTAGGATCAAAAATTACTAGCTAAAAAATCCTCTAACGCCGGAGAAAAAAGGAGAGAGGACCTTGCCGAGCAGTTATTAGTTTTGCCAGCCGGGGAGCTTAAGTTTTAAGCCGGAAATCAATGCACCCGGTCGGACGGCTTTGTAAGCTTCCTCGTATGACGGTTTTAACGAGTGCGAGTTACGTAAAAGTGACGCCGCGCCCTGATCAACCAAAAAATCCTCAAACATCTTCCATCCTTCCTGACGGGAATCCTTTCTCTACGAAACGTTGTCGATTTCGTCTCTTCCCTCGTTGGTTCGACTCGGTTTTTGCTCGATTTTCACTTTTCAATTAAACGGCGCCTCAATGAGGCGAACGTCTCTTTGTGAAAGGGTTAGGTACTATTTTGGTTTTTTAATGACAGCAAAGCCAGATTTCCGTCGTTTACTGTCAATAATTTACGTATAGTAACGTTGAAAATAATTTTAAAAGGGAATAAATAGCGGTTTGATTTCGTCTTTAACGAATGTTGTAAATTCCCCAAAAAGAAAAAGAAAACAATTCTCACGGGTACAGCGAAATGTTCCAGCAAGTACCTAATTCAGAGGTAATAAAGAAATCCGTCCTTTGTTTTAAATGATTAAAATAAATATTAAATTATTTAAATTATAACATTAAATCAGAAACATCGGCGTATATCGACAAATCTTTGTGCCAATTAGAACTAAAAGACAAATCCAATTATATGTGAAGTGGCAGAAAAAAAACCTGGGACTGAGGGACCGTTGCAAGTGCTTGCTTCTACCGAGTCTCCGACTAATCGTCATCGATTCGAAATTAGTAGCAACTTCTTTTAGTTCGATGAATTTTTAATTAGAACGCTTGTTCCAAGATAGAGGAATTCCAAGCTGACTATCTTTATAATAAGTATCGCGGGTCAGTAGTGACGCTAAACTATCGATAAGGGCATTCTAAGTTGATTTTGTTTGAATTTTATGAAACGCTGGTGATTCCACATTTTTAATTCAAACTACTCAACGAAGGTTGGGAACCGAGGAAAAAGTTCCTATAAATTCTTCATTTAGAGATGATGAAGGAATCCATTCTACGCTGACCCGAGGCAGACACGAACAAGGGCGTATATCGACGCGCGTCCGAGTTAATCAGCGCTAACCAAAGAAGTCCTTAAATACTTCTGTAGGCGGCCCCATCTTAGCCGGGGGAAGGTCTTGCTCGCTTTTCAATTAAGCGATGCGCCGTGTTTAATTTTCACGGAAAGATCCATCCAATCACGGTTGAATGGGATGCACCTTCCAAGTATCGATCAAGCCGAATCCACTCCTGCCTTTCATCTCACACAATTCGAACTTATAATAATTGGTATAATTTAATTAAGATACCAAGGTCCCGCGGGCCACGTCAAATCGACGTACAGCCTCCGGAAATGGTGACAGATATATTAGCTACGATTCAATAGAGGAGGTCGCGTTACACATTATTCGACTGGTAGATCTCTACGACAAACACAACATCAATTTTTCCCATGCAGCCCTCCCTCCACACGGCAGGGGTTCTCAGAGGCTTCCACAAGGGTAGTTCTCACTGGCCGCCCCTTTCTAACCAGCCTGTCTCTCGATGTCAACCCTGTATTTGCGAGAATCTTCCCTCTGGACAAACGTGACGCACAGGAGGAATCATTGATTCCGACCGGGTATGTTTATCGAATTTCGACTGTGACTGCTCTACTCTCGCGGAAGATGATGATCTTTGGCCTCCGATAATTAAGAATATTATCATTTGGTAAAGTCTCTGACGAGGTAATTGTGAGATGCTGACATATCAGACAAGTGCATATCTTCTTGAAATAGGTCGAATCAGCGAGAAAGTAATTTCGATTTTTGACTGTTTAAGATATGCTGCCTTTAAGCAGCTTACGTATCATTATGTGTCGTTTATCACGGTGATGTCTTTGATTTATACTACATTCAGTTTTTCTTCGAGAATTTAACAGATTATATAGATTATGTCACTATTGGACCAAATATGTAAGAACTACTTGAAATTCATTCTCGTTTTACATATTTCACAGACATACCATTGGATTATTTTTCCCAAGGGATTTCAAAAATGTTGTGAAAGAATACGATTACAGAAAGCAGTGCACGCAATAATTAATTGAACAAGGCATTAACATTGGAATAAGTTGAGTTAAAATATGGCAGTGCGAGAAAATACAGTAATCCAATAGAACTTGTCTTTTCGGCACATTCTTTTTGGAACAACGGATATTTTTCCTAATACGAAAACGACGGCCCATATGATTAAAATATTTCGTGGTTTTCCATCTGCGGTAAGGAAAGCTTTCCCTAGAAAGCCTGTTGTAGGTATGTTAAACGTTCAGACAGAATACACAAGCGCTCGCGATGACCGCAGTTATCCGATACAAATTTCACGTTGCTTGTAATTACTCGTGCTTACACTATTATTATTGAAGCTCATTAGCAGACGTTAAAAGCGAAGTCTTTTCGGCGAAGTGGAATGAACCGGGCGATACCGTGTATCACCGAGTCCGGTCATCCGGCAGAGAGTTTATGGAAGAAGAACCTGGATTTATTCGTGGATACACGGATGTTCCGTGCGCGTGTAGACGAACAACGCAAAGTGTATGTAGTGGTACGTACGTAAGTGAAAACAGGACGAAAATGGGAAGCGCTGAACTGGTATAAACAAGGGTCGCATGCAATATTAGGGGCATTAAGTCGCCATAAAGAGCGCATTAGGGGTGCGCTCGTGCCCTCGAGGGGTAGTTTAGCGTTTAATTGTCCCACCCCGTGTATCAAAGGTTTCGATTTCTGCTTGACTACGCGCGTTATAAATCCACGTACGTTCGCCGTTTCGCACGTTTATACATGATCCGCGCTCAGTTATTGTTACACGTAAGACATCGCCATTAATCTTCCATCATCGATAAAAAAAGCAAGTAAAAAGTAATAAATTTTGTTACGTCACTTCTCTCCTCAATTGCTCTTATATTCTCCATCGAAATTTCATCGAAATTCCTTCGTGTATCGTTTGACCGAAGAAATTACAACTGTCCCTGTTCTCGCCAAGAATCGTTAAGAAACGCGTCCTTGTTTAAAGAAATTATCCCAACTCTTCGATATTCCTCTGTTTTCTTTTATCTTCGTAGTCACTTGAAAAACTGATTTTCGACGCATAGTATCAAAACCTCGGTAAGGGGCAACGTGCGGTTATTCGCGACGATTCGCTTGGTTTGCGATGATGACGAAACGGCAGGCGGCGCGGCGGCGTACCCATCGACAAACCATATTCGCTCGCGTTCGCATACATACACACGCTACGGATATCTACGTACACATACGTATACATAGATAGCCGCGTAGACATTATATGTGAGGGGGTACCCGAAACGTATAAGAGGAACAGGCGAATACCCAAGTTGCTATTGAACCGATTTTGAGCAAATATCACTTGAAGCAGGTCGGGGAGATTCGCGATGCCGTAGTGACGGGGGTAGTTGGAGGTTGCTGAAAGAGCAAGGGAGGAAGGAGGAGGCTGAAAAGGGACTTGGAGGGGGTGGTAAAGGGACCAAGAGGTAAGGGTGCGATGCCAGGGAGGGAGGGGGGGTGGGTTGATGGGGAGCGGCGAGGGGGCGGGTGGAACGGAGGCAGAGACAGGAGCAGAGAGCTCACAAGCCCTTCGGCAAATTTCATAACCGAACTTGTCGTATTTGCCCAGATTATTTCAATATATTCGACTCAAGCCGGGAATCTGTTTGCGAGCGAGTGTATGCGTGAATGGAACTTGCCGCGGTCGCCGCGTCCGCCTATGTGCGGTTCCTGTCTATCTTCGCGCTATCCTGTGTTCTTCGTCGATGAAACTACCTATGCGGTGGCGCGCTTCCTCGTCCAACGTGAGTCGCGCGTGTCGTTGATGCGGCTTTTTAAGGAAATTCCATGGACGCCTCGACAAACGTTTCCCCCTTGATAGGCAATCCATCCTTAATCTTGACAGATTCTGTTTGTAAAAAGCGTTTGGTTCGGGACACAGATTCACGCAAGGGTAGGTAGGTATGCCCACTCTGCTCTGTAAGTAGCGATAGGAAGACGAACCGCGAGAAATTGCCACCGCGAGGATCACGGAACCGAGTTATTACATTTGGCGATCACTGCCTCGTGCTTTCTATCGGCCGTACGGAAAGTTTAATAACACGGTTCTTTGGAAGGTTTGCCGGTATTTCGAGAGGAGATTTTCGAAGCAGAGGATTGGTTTCTGATGATGTTTTGGTAGATCGACGTTGGTAGTGGTTTCTGAGATTTACTTGAAGCATAAACTCTGATTACGAGAATGTTATTGCAGTTTATGTCGTTATTACAACGTTATAACGTCGTTATAACGTATTATACGTTAATGCTTAATTGTAATTCGTTTAATTTACAGGAATTTATTTCATAGCCACCTATCGATCGTGCATAATATAATTCATCCAATTTACGTGGAATTTAACCCAAGTAGGCATTGATTATGCACGATATCGAGTAGCTGATGAATATTAATGCTAATAAATGTAAATAGGAAATCGGTTAGACACGATCAAATTTATCCAAAACGGATTTATGCTTGCGAAGAAGAATTTCAAATAACCTATGATATTTAGCTGAAAAGGATATCGAGGAAAGAAAATATTAAACGCGCGGTGGCCGATCAATTTTGTTATTATTAGCGACTGGTTAGCCGGGATAGTTGGCAGATTGGTTGGTCGTTGATCCGTCAAATTGGCAGGAAATGGAGCGGCGGCTAATGCGAACGCGTGACGCATTCATGAAGTTGCGCTAATTAAATAAAAGGACAGGCAGATCGCGGAGGATGAGAATGTTGCCGGTCGTGCATAACGCGAGCACGTGTCGGCACGTGTGCACGCCTTTCCCCCAAAGGCCAATCCTACGTTTCCTATAATGTATTATTAGTCCGTGGAATGCGATATATATTAGTTTGGGAACCGTGGACAGATTCAGGAATCAATTAAATAACAATAGCCGCTCGTTAATCCCGCGTCGAGACCGCAGACGCGACCGTCTGTCCGGAACGATCCCGCGATCATTAATTACTCCTACTTTACTCCGTGGTTTACGCTCTTGGCGTTCTCCGTTTCATCGCGGTCACTGCTTGTTACTATTCAGATTTTCTATGTTTTCGATAGAATGCCTGGCAATTTAATAAAGCTGCAAATAGGAGAAAATTTGCCGAAAAATGAATTGTAACAAAACGTTGTGATCGATATTTCTCTAATATTGATAATTTTCTTCAAATTTGTATTATTACGATATGATGTTACACATTTTTATCTTCCAACTCGGATACAAGTCCCTTATTCATAATATTTCCTTCCTATTTGCAAGTTAAATTGCGTAAATCTTAATCATTGCTTCAATTCTTTCTAAACTTCGTCACTCTTTATTATTAATTTATTATTCTAACTGTGCAAGCAAAAGGACATCGTAAAATGTAATATTCCTGCTATAGCTAATCGAGTTTATATTACATGATTCATAAATGAAGCTTGAATTTCGTTTAAAGAAAGCACCAAATTAATTTAGACAGTTCGTACGTCTAATATCCAATACTTTTAAAATATTTAAGTTGGAAGAATTTCTAGGAACAAGGTTCGTCTCTTGTGGAATTACTGTTAAAAATTCATTTTTTCGTTAATCGTATCTTTCAAGTTGGAACGTTCCCAGAAAAGTTATAAAGATTCGAAAGAGAACTCGCGAAGAAACTAATGTTCGGTGATCGTTCGATGATTCTGTAATCGTGTTATCGATGCCACTTATAGCTCATCGATCGATCGTCTAGCTCATAGAAGCGAGAATACCCGAATTTCGGAACATGGGGCAGAAAACATGGAGCGAAGGGATCAGAATCGAGAGTTACTGTATAAGTAGCCCATCCTTACCCCGAAAAAAACCGGAAAGAAGGGGTAATAATTGACGACAGACAGCTGATTCGAGCTAAAATTAAATTCCCTCTCTCGACGACACGTTAGGCGGATAATCAGGATTCGAGGATCGCAGTAGACGGCAGCTTCCATTGTTTCATTCGATTTACACCCGTGCTCCATACCCATAATACAGAACCTGCAATTTACAGGAGAATGAAAAGTTAAGCCCGTGCAGAAGGCTCAGGGGTGGCGTGCAGACAATGGGCCCTGGCTTTAAAATCTCTCCGGCAAACAAATGGGAAAGCCCGGCTCAAAACGTAATTGAGATATTGAGATCTGATTAAGATGAAATCAATAACACGGGACCGGTTGCCGCATTTTGCCTCGTCCTACATTTTGTCTGTTCACGAATCTTGAAACGATCTCCGATAGCGAACGGTGGCTGAAGCGAAGGGTTGGGTCGGGGGTGGTGGCAGAGGAATGGCAGCTCCTGAATACTTTCGATTTCTCTCGACGAATTCGACGAGTTCAAAGCGCCACTGCTCGAGCACAAAAGGGTTTAAGGGCTAGCCGACGGAGTGTATTAAGTAAGGTTTTCAATGACGTCGATTCTTACCTACCTAAAAAGGTAAGCTGATAACGCGATAAAAGTAGCAAGGAGAAATTCTATGGAAATTAATAAACACGAACGATATCCACGTTGCGAACGTTATCGAATGTTGCAAGGTAATCAGATCTTGGATAAAAATTATAGTTGAGTTAAATAAAGCGTGATCGCGTTATAGCGTAACCGGAAGGGACATTTATTTATCTGTACATTCATGTAACAGAATGTTCGTATCGCAAATCGTCCGCTAGATATTGTATCGAAACGCTGAAACGAAGCACGCGAAACCTAGTGGCACGAAACAAAAAGCGCGTAAAAGTAGTGCATCTTTTCTCGTGTTGACCGGTTAGTTCGGCATCAGCCGTTGTGACTGCTTTCTCCTTCGCTCCTTTTGGGCATATTTAGCACGGGCGCTAGAGACCAGACAGAAGCTTGTAAGCTTACACCTCTCGAGGGGTCCCTTTTTCGGGATCTCCTTTTGGGACGACTGAAATTACAATAAAAGATACTTCTGTGGCCAAACACTGCGCGAACAGATTATTATACGACCCTACGACGTATATATGCGGACGTACACACCGGAGACGATGTATATCCATATATACCGGGTGTCTACATCTGCCGCGGCGCCGCAGGAGGTCGGTCATAGGACCCCATTGAGGAGAAAGGCCCTCGAAAAATCTCCTTCCACGCTTCCGTGCGGACGAGCCTGTTGTATTTTCGAGTCCAGACGATCGTCAGCGCCTTTGTACCGCCAATAAGAACGACGAATTCGTGCTGGATCTACCAATCGTCAACGAGAATTCGCCACCGTGCTCCCCTGTCTCCGTGTAATCGTGTAACCGACCCCCTTTGTCGCGGCTTTTCACACCGAGAGGCGCGTACATACCAGGACGACGCTTCTTTTTTATCCAGTATCGCTAATTATCCACCGAAATCCCCTTAAACGGCCATTAAACCCGCCCCTTAAACGGCCGTAAAAGCACTTTAGGACTAAACGGATACAGTACAGTACGGGTCCTTGCTCGATGTCTCTCTTCATCTTTCTTTGCAAGGTCTCTACCTTGCCGCGACTACCGCTCTAGGGCTACCGAGTTTGATAATGTCGCTCGACTTCTTACCGCGAATTCTTCAGGGATGAAACGACGGTTTCCTCGATATCGACAGGCCTTCGTGTTTCTTCGACGACATAAACGACGCATTAGGACGTCTTCGATTTTTTAATAGCCAGCTAAGTTTCGTGGAGGACAAGACGACGGTCAATAACTTCGCTAGCAAAAGAAAGGGATCAGGGTACAGCGAGACGTTCCTCTTTTCTTCTCCGTTTCTTGAAACATTCTCTGAAGAGCAGAACCTGAAGCGTTAATCAAATAGCGTAACGTCTTACTTTCGTATTCTAACGTGATACCAAGATCAAATAACAAGATATTTTCGTATAATTTGGATAATAACGAGATTTCATAAGTTACGTCTAGGTAACCGATACTTATCAGTAAATTCTCTTACGTAATAGTCTATGTTTGATAATAAAGTAAACGAAACTGTATCTATAGATTTTATAAATCACAAATTTTTCGATTGGCCTATTTTACGCGGAATTACGCAATTGGAAAAAAGAAGTTTAACATACAACTTGTAACGTATCGGTTCAATGATATAATTAGTTGCATAAATTACTAGATTATCATATAAGGGACCGCAGATCTCGATTTTTTTCCTTCACTTAAATCGACCAATATGGAACAATACACACAGCGCAAACAAACCGCAGAATCAGAGCGACTTTTCGCGTAACCCGATTTTTCCACGTTGGGTAGCGAGCATTTGAAAAAAAAAAAAAGAAAAAAGAAACGAGTGAATTACGGTGCGATCTAAGGCCGGCTGATAAAAAGTATGTACAACCGCGCGACACAGATAATCAGCTTAATGTAATATAATATTACAGGCGAACCGAGAGACGGGGAACGGATGGTTTATCAAAGTGTACCCGCAGCCTTTCGTGTCTCACGCTTTATTAGATTGCACGCCGCCTGCTGGAAATTAATAGTACGATTAATTTATGACTACATATAAAATACGCCAAAGTCGTTTTTTCTTGCCGGCACACTTTTCCCTCGGCGAATAACGACGAAGGGCGTACACATTGTGAAACTTGCCTGTTAGACCCAATACGTATTTCTTGATGTAATATCTTCTCCATTTTTTCTTGTTACAGTCTTCCTTTGATCGCAAAGTATCGATAGCAATCGGGTTAGTAACGCGATAAAATAGTTATAAACGATCGAAGATTGGTTCGAAGAACGCGTAGCACGATACATGGCGTAAAATTTGTTCTCCGGATCTATGAAATTTCGTCGCGTTTAGACACCTCACGGCCTCGTATGGGAGACGATGGAGGACCCCCGATGCGCGTCGTATACGTGCATGGCTTGATGCACCTTTTATCCCGCGAAAACCGCCTCATTCGAGAAAATTGATCGAGTGTGAAAGACCTCGTTCCACGATCCATTAGAATGCCGTGAGCTTTGATCTTTTCAACGAGCTAGAGCATCCGATCGGTCGGACCCCCTCTTCCTCCGCTCTTTTTCCTTCTTTTTTCCCCTTCCTCCATCCTTTTTTTCTTTTCTTTTTTTTTTCGTCATGAAAAGTGTCTTTGATGGAATCAACCTCGATCCTTTTTAAACTGGATCAGGGTACAACCTTTTAGCACGTCTTGATTTACTGTAATAACTTCTTGCGCTCTTAATCGAGCTGGATTAATGGACCACGATTTAACCAGGAATAAATCCCAACTCGTTACTATTAATTTGGAGGTTGTGTACTAATATTACAGATATAATGTTTCAAATTTTGTCTTGATTGCTTGTTTTAATCTATTAATGGAGGAAAACGAGTTAATTAAATCTATCAACCTCTTGGATCTAATCTCTCTAGTTCGAGATCATTTAGAATTTTACTTAAGTCAAAGATAAATTATCACGTATTTACATTCGCGAAGCCTAAAATTGATTTGATTTTATTAACTTTCGCTTCTGTGATTATAGGAGTTTCGGCTTAAAATTTTTTCCTCAAAAACGTCCCTATATTAAGTCATAATTATTGTTCTAACACATTAATTACTGTTTTGTTTTACGTTCTAGATCATTTTATAAAACATGCAAAAGTAGAAATACGATAGTCGCGTTAGCAAGTTGTTAGAAAGTTGCAACAAAACAAGGTGTGCATTTAATAGCACCGAGTGTATTAACATGTTAGCTACCTTACTTTACGGCACAAAATGTTAATTGGTTCTTTTTCGATACAAATGTTCATCGATTCGATCAAAATTTACTTTTTTTTCTAGCCTGAAAATAACGACGAATAGTAAAAACGTCGAGATTAGAAGGAACAGAAAATATCCATGGACCGTGCAGGTATCTCAATTTCCCGGGGTGCAGGCGTATAGGGCGCTTACGATATCTGGTATAAGCCTATCGGCGTAAAAGCTATTATTGTCGGTCACCCTTGGAGGGGTTGAAAAGGCGAAAGAGATCGGCGTCGGGGGTTGCAGGTCGTCGCCTTGCTGTGCTCAGATGCCTTCTAATGGCCTTAATGAAGTGTGTATGCACCGTGTGTATAGAGTTAGAACGCAACGACACTAATTTTTAAGCATAATCGTACACTCAGCTTCACAACGTGTGAACACGAGCGGTTCCCAAAACCGTCCGCGTCGCCGGAACGCGTTTCTGCGTCTTCGCGCGGAATTTTTTACACCGCGGGTGTCCACGAATGTTCCATTGAAGTTTTGGGAATACTTTGGCCAGGAACTTCCCTGTAATTGGCTGTTTTTTTCTTTTTTTCCTCCTTCTTTTTTTATTATTTGCCGCCTGCTCGAACGGCTTTGTTATTTTGTACGATTGTGTTCCATCTGTCAGTACGAATTTCGATCACGTGGAATTTGGTACATTTAAATCCTGACGAATACTAGTAATGGTAGTAGCAGGTGGTACTAATACATACATATACATATATATAGAATAATAACAATATGAATAAATAATTATTAACAATTAATTAATGTTGATACAATAGTAACTGTGCTGTAAAGATCAATAGTAGTAAATAGAGTATGAGTATGGTGCCGATGAGATACGGTGTACCTATGACGAGTCGAAACTCGTAATATCTCTGAAAATGGAATGATTTTCCACAAGATAAAACGATAAACAATAGCTGTGCAATCGTATCACAACGGCTTCACGTTGCCTACAGTAAGCGCATCGTTTTGGTACAGCATCGTACACTATTATATCATAGTCCTATTTTCGAGTGGCTCGATGCTGCCTAACGAGTTGCAAATGTGAATACAATTTAAGCTTCGCGAAAGCTCGTGGGAACGAGAGGAAAAATCGTTGCACCTTTTCCGGGGAAATAAGGTAATTAAGTTGTGGGAGGAAACACAGGAAACCGGTTTATAATATGCTGTTCGTTACAGAACGAAAAGTAAAATAACTTTTAGATAGAATAATTGGATAGAATATTGGAATAATAATTAAAAAATCCGTTTCTCCCGACTGAAATGAAATTTGATCGGCAAGATTGATTTCAAATCTACGACTGACGTTGGAAGAAGAAATATTCTCCTCTTTGTTGCTTCGTATGGAAGCTTTGAATACAAAAGAACGTGGAAAAGGAAACGTGGAGAAGATAGAAATGGATATTTCCAAAGCACGAGAAACTCGAGGACCGTTCAGATTCCTCGAATTCAGGGCGAGTATCGAGTGTAAGTAGTACTCTATTGGGGAGAAGCGTCGGACAATAACGAAACGGGATAGGAATACACAGCGAGATAGAGAGACAAGTGATTTCAGGTTGCATGGAACGAAGTTTGCCCGTCGTTAATATTATGCGCCGTGATTTCGCGGAGGACAGGACAGTGCAATCAGTGAAAATCAGTTACTTAGCGTCTAGTGAGTCGTTGCGAGGAAAGAACAGGCGTTGAGAATAGGTAGTAATCTCGACGATGGAGGTTTATCACGGCAGATGGACTAATTGATGTCATTCAGGGTGTCATTAATGCTGGTGTTCTTGGACGTAGGTATCAGCGTAGCTAGTGATTTTCACAAGCGGAGAAATCTTTTCAGACCGTGCCATTTCTCCCGACTTTCCGCTTCTCAAGAACAGAGGAAGAGAGCAGGATGGAAAACGGGAAAAAGAAGACGGGGCGAAATAGAGATAGAGAGATATAGATAGAATAGAGGGCAGAAAGAGAGTAACGAAACAAACGTGTATGTGCAAGCGGAGAAAAGAGAGGGAGAGAACAACATAGTCGTGTTCGTGGGTGTCGAAGGCGGAAAAAGAGGGTGAGGGTGTAGGAGGGGATAGAAGTATGAAGTGAGCATATTACTATTGAGAATAAGTACCTGGCTTCGAGATGGTGGCTGTGCTCAGGGGAGAAGGTGGAAGGGGCTGAAGTAACGGCACACGGGGGTGGTACGTCGGGGGTACAAATGGGGTGGTACAATGGGCACTAATGGATCTCAAGCCGCCGCGAGAGGCGCTGCTTTTAATCTAATTGTCCTTCGTAGCCGTCGCGATCGCGATCAGTGGTATTCAACTCTGATCCCTCGTCCACGGCCCCTTAAAACATATGATTATACGCGGCGAGGAGAAAAAATATAAAAGGAACCAAAAGAGGAGAAGATGAACCACGCTTCTGCTTCGCGGCGCGAACTTGTAATGCCGGCAATTAAATTCCAACGAATAATAAACGTTTATTAAATTCCTGTATAGACTGTTTTATTAAAAATTCATTACATTCGGAATATCCCAAGTTCAGACGGAGACCGAGCAATTCGCAATGTTTCACGCCGTCAATGTTTCGCGAAACACCGCCAACCATCGTGCATCGCACACGCAAAATGAAGTTTTTCCCGCACCCTTTGTTTCTCGTTTTATCCGTTTGTAGCTCCGTGATTCGTGCGCGACCGAAGAAAATATTGAGTAAAAATTTTCCACCGATTCGACGAATGTTTTGACAGAGGAACGAACGCAATTTCCAAAGGGGAAAGAATTTGCCCGCGACCCGGTCGCTTAAACACTGGCGACTATCGATACCTAAGTGCATATCGTATGGAGACAAGTATAGGTGTGAATGCTTACGAATCGACACGATGAATGAAAGCAGGGCGAAAGTAGACCCGAAGCGTTTCTTTCTCCTTCTAGAGGTTCCATTTAGCGAAACTTTACAGCATTATGCGACACGGTCGTTGAGCTAAAACGCAAGGGGAGAGGAATTTCGAAAGCGTGCGAAGCATGTTCTTTCTAATGTTGCGAATATAAAATGTCTGCAAAATATCACGAGTATCGCACACGATCGTTCCTCTTGCTACCACATTTTCAGCGTTTTTTCTCCTGAAATAGAGCTATAACAATATTTTGCGATCTTTAAGAATCTCGTGAAGAAATATTGTTCTTCTTGTCTCTTTGTTCCTCCCATTCCACCGTATGTTATATTTTAAGCATAAAAAAAATTCTATTGATGTATGTTGTCAACAAAATTCCATAAGAATTTTTTTTTTTTAACTAAACTCAGAAAATATAGTATATAAATTTCATAAACCAATCAGCGAATCGTAAACGTAATTCGTTTGACAAATAATTCTACCAATATTCTATTGCCTAACAAAAATGAAAGAAAACGAACAGAAACGAAAAAAGAAGGGAAAAGGGAGAAATAAAACTGAAATATCATAACAGGAAAGCTCGGTCAGGAAACAAACCGCAACGTTTCCCGCAAACCCGTGGCATTATCTGGTCGATCTTATCGAGACACGACGATGACGATCGTCCCGGCGCAGGTGGCGCAATAATTACTTCCCCTCGGTGCTTTTGCTCCCTCTACATCGACCACGGGCTCGTTCAATAACGATAACGATAATTGTCGCGCGGCAGTGTCGTCGCTACGCGCCTCGTCCTTACTGAAGATAAATTTCTGATAAGATGGATAAATTGGTTGGATTGTAATTGCCGTTGTGCGTGTTATACCCAGGATGAGCAATGTATACTACAGGCCAAGGCACGTGGGAAGGCGATCCGGTGAACAGAGCGAACGGGTGGTGCGATTAAATGCCACCGTCGATGTTTACAACGAAAGAGTCCGTGGGAATGGAGTCCGCCTCGCTTGCGTAGACGAGGGCGGAGACCGCAGTCGCCAGCTGCCCGATTCAGAATTCAGGAAATTGTCGTAACAACGCCAATACCAAATCTTTTCATGATTAATGGTACGGAAGCGATTTTGTCGCGTGTAAACCACGTTAACCGTATTCTCGCAGAGGGAAAATTATATAAGAGACTAATTTTGGGTGAAAATACGTTCATTAGCTGCCATTTGTGCCGTTGTGCTTTTGATATTAACTTCGATCGAAAGGACAGAGGCGTTGAGCTTGAAAAAGATCGAGGTTACGTGATATTGGAATTGGATTAGTTGGCTTAATAGACAACCATATGTATTGATTCTTTCTCTAATGACGCAGCCTGAAAAGGTAGTTAGGCAAAGGATTGCAAAAATGACAAGTTTGTAAATCTTAGTAGTGTCATATATTTCTCTCGAGATAATTAATTAACTACATATTTACACGAAAGAAACTATGCGTGATCTATATATTTATATAATGTATGTACGTTTGCGTATAGTACATATATGTTACAAAACTTCTTTGTCCGCCAGATGATCGTCTCTTGTATGGTTTCTAAGAAATTGGATCGTCCGAGAAAGTTCGTGTTCAGCGCAATTTAGTTAGTAAAATGTCGTGAACGATCCCACGGTTTTGGCAAAAATTACCATCAACGTCATGTTCACGCGCTGAAGAGTACCAAAATCTAGTAATTTCCGAAACCATACAATAATCCATAGGGCTATTCATTAACCAATACCTTCCATATTGCATTTATACGTGTACATCAGTAATCGTTACTCAAAAAAGATTGAAAAAGAACAAAGGTGATAAGATGTATCACGATTACAAATAAGAAAAAATACCCTGCATCGTCAAAAAACCGCCAGCGGTTTCAACATCAACACTTTCCGGCTCAAATTAAACGTCTGTATCGAATAACTTGACAGACTAGCTTGTTGCGTTTCGTTCGAAGCGAGTGATCGCACGAAATTTGTTCGGTTCCAGATGGTTCGGTCTGAGACCCTAACCATCGATACTCCACTGATTTCATCCCTCATTGTTTTACTATGAAGTCAAGGCATTCAACAACGTCCAATCCAGCTCTTGTTTCAGCGTCTTCTATTCTCCGTCATATTTACATCAGGCCGCTGATAAATTTTCGAACTTGCACAGTTAATTATCCACTTTACGTAGAACTTCCTCTGCCTTCACTCTGAGCACCTCCGCGCTTTGCCTTCTGATTTCATCGTCTGACGAAGCGGAATCCTCCTCCTTGTCATGCTTCGAACTGAGATTCTGCGGCAGACTCTGCATGCCTAAGTTCAGTGGATGTCCAGGTATGTGACTTCCAAGCGTGTGTCCATTAACGTTGTTGTGGTTGAGGGTCGAGGCCGGGTTCAAGCCGACCGGAAGAACAGTGTTCAGAGACGCCAGGTTTTGCGGAAGGGGTAGGCCAATATACTGAGACAGGATCGCGTGCAAGGGGGGCAGCTTTGGCGCGCTGGCCGGCCACGGCGGTGGGAACACCGGCGGGATGAACCAGGGAAAGGCACCCGCTGGTCCTGTCGATGGATCCGCACCTGGCACACCGCCGGCGGTTTGGAGCAGGCGGGCGTGAAGGGACAGCTCGTTGACACCTGCAATCATACCGTTTTTTGCAGAGATTTTAGTTCGTTGCGAAAGTTTTTTCGACCGCCACGGGGTTGCTCCGTTTTGGCCGCTGAGGAGAATTAGCATTTCGCGATCCAACTGCGTCTTTGTCTCGATCGTTTGTCCAGAATCAATTGGCCGCTCGTTAAGAGCAATGGCTCTGATCGTGGCATTTATTCTATCTGCTGGTTTCTTTTCTCGTTTTGGCTGTGTTTCGGTGTGATGGTTGTTAGATGTTCGCTAGTGACGTTAGATGAGAGGAAAATTCAGGAAGAGGAGGTCGTAGAGGAGAGAATCGAAGGAGAAACTTGCTTGTTCGGAAAGTTCTAAATGGTTTTTAAGAAAATTGAAAGGCAATGTATTTTCATAGACTGCACACTTTATCGCATGTTATGTGCTCATACAATCGAAAAATGTATGGTAACACATGTATTCGATAGCTTCATCGTTGAAAGAACTGCATGGAGACAAAAATAAATAAATACTATGCTATGTATAGCGAATAAAATTGATCATATTTTCTCATTGAAGAAGGAAACATTGTAGATTAAACCTAACATTTAGATAGTTGGTAAAAATTCGTGATAAAGGATCCTCTTCCAATCCTGTCAAATGCAATGCAGAACACATTCACTGTTAAAAACTCGACAAATTGTTTTAACAGATCGGAGGATGGGACATCTTGAACAGTCAATTAATTTTGGACAAAGCACATCTGAAATTAGGTGTTTCGACTGAAGTAAAGATTTCGTTGGTTTGTTTACCTAGAATCTTTAAAAAATTAGCGAATGACTAAAATGATTAGATTATCCAAATTAAGATGGACGATCTATCGTTTTTCGAAACCAAAAATTTATCCGTTTCTTCCAGATAGCTGGCCGTAAAGTTTCACAGAGCACCAATCGGACCATTCATGAAAAATTAAACGATCAAGCTTCCGTCGCACGTTGTTCGCGTGTGGTAGCTACGATGGCCGACACTGAAATTAGATGTAATTGATGTTGATTGCATCTACCTTCCCTAACTTTCGCGACTCGTCTTTTCGCATATTAAATCGGCAGACCACGCGATTCTCCCGTATTGAAATAAAAAATCGAACGAGGAACAATTCTTAAAAGAGACATGTACTCACCACTTTGTTCGACGTGCATAAAACTGGTGTCTCTGCCGAGTACTTTCTCCTTCTTACGCCATTTCGCACGCCGATTTTGAAACCAGACCTGCAATCATAAGAATAATAAATTTGATTTCATTTTAATACAACACTTGTAATGTATCGTAAAAACGTTTAATCGCCTGAATCATTTGAGATGTTTTATCTTAAAATATTGCCTTCAATTTAGATTTGCAAGGATTAATTATTCACCGATACAATATCATATCAGAAGAAAATATCGAAATATTTATTTAGTATTTGACGATACTTGTCTTATAATTGAAGTTTATGTTAGTGGTGAAACTATATTATGTTACAGATACAATCTGTCTGTGTCGGATCGCAACCATAATCCATACGACGAGTATGAGGAGAAATTATAAAGATTGATGAAACGAAATGGACACGGAAAATAAAATTATTAGAACCTACTCTGCATATGTAAATAGTGCGATTTTTCATTAGAAAATAGATAGGATGCAATCTTTTCATCCATTCCCTTTGTTCTGTATTAGGGGGACGATCGTCGCGTAAAATCATCGAATTATTTCTTAGAAGAAAATACGCGCGAGCGACGCATGAGAACCCCAGGCGGCCGTATCAGAACCAGCCAACAAAAGCTTGCTCTCGAGGTTGATTAAGCTAATTGTTAACAATTATCCTGATTTCCTCCGTACTCCTGAGTGGTAGCAACCCCTGCCCTCGCACCTCGCCGCCCCTTCGAAAGCCCCCAGCACACCGTTACCGCTGGCCCCGTTGCCATATAAATGCTTTCGCTTTCCGCCTGGGTTGCTCTGATTTTTCGTGGCCACTGGCAGATTCCGCGAGAAGCAGACAGAGAACGAGGGAGAGATTGCATTTTACATCCTGCCTCCATTGTGCGGAAAATCCAGTGTTTTTCAGTCGACGACGTTCGTCGCCATTGATCCAATACGCGTAGATCGTTCGACGATATCTATTGCATCTGGATCGTAATTTCGAAGATGTTTGCTCGAAGATTTTTCATAATTCGTTCCTGAATGATTAGACACACGCGGTTCGAACCAATTCGAAATTATTAGACAGACATGATACAGATTGGAAAAGGATTGTAATTAACGTGTGTGTAACGTTGGAAATTACCGAGAATATTTCGAAATAGAAATTAGGAATATCGTTGATAGAAACTGGAAATCAAGGAAAGTTTTGAAAGTGACTTGGAACGTTCAGTTGAACGGAGGAGGAGCTTGGAGGAAGGGAAAGAGGCGAACGTCGCGAGGCTGGAGAAGGAAATTCAATTGCCTAATTGCTGTTAATTATTTAATCGCTCCTGAATACCCCGCTAACGCCTAAGTGCTCGCAAACCTTGCAGCGCGTCGTTTAACCGACCCAGCGCGAACCCGAAAGTTTGAATCCCCCCATCTACGGTCCGTACAATCTCGGTGTAACGTTTCCACCGCCGTCTCTACCGCAAATTTCCTGTCGACGCTCTCTCTTACTTGTTGAAAGCACCAGAGCCAACATTTTTCCTATGACCTTCGAAATTCCATCTATTACGACCTTCTAATATAGTGTTACAAAATAGTAGATATAAAAAGAACGCTCAACCTGTTAACCGGCTTATTTATTACGTAAAAATGAACTTGAAAATGAATAAAGACAGATTGACTTTATGATATAATTTGTTTTTGACAGAAATAAAATGACGCGCAAAAAACAAGAATTATTTAAATACCTAATTTGAAATTTGCATGTCCACAAAATTAGCAACCCTAACGGTAAATTAATTTCTCTTCTTTGGGTAACAAATGAAATTTTACTGGATGTGAATAGTTCAGTAATGTATTTACTCTGTTGTAATGTATGTATTTCATATTTAATACGAAAAAGTAATTTGCTCATCGTAATATACTTACAATGAAATAAGCACTAAATGAACATGGATATCACTATTACGGTGTTTCCATGATCGAACAAAATTTTGGTTACGAAGAAGATAATTCCTGCTGTTTCGCACGTCTCTCGAGACGCGGAGCGTCTTTTGTTCTAACTGCGATTAAAAAATCTCTTTGAATCGATAAACAAACACCGTAACAAAAAAGCGAAAGCTAGAAGGCTCGACGCGACGCGTCTGTTACGCGGGGAATGGGAAGCGGGGCAGAAACGATTCGCGATTCCATTACCATCCAGGCCGATCGACGATCGAACACGATACATCGGCCGGCCATTAATACCGAAAAATGGGTAATTTCGCATCTGGAATTGAGGGCGGCGTGGGAGGAGGAGTAGCGGAGGATTTCCTAGATTGAAATAAAGTGGCCGTGGCACCACTGCGCCGCGGCGGATCATTTAGCGGTTTTGTCGAGCGACGGCCAATTGCCGGCATTGTCGCTTGGCTGTACCACAATGGGCCAATCGGAATGCTCTCTGTCTCTTTTCAACTGCACGCCACCCTTCGACGACGGCACCATCCACGACCCTTCTCTATACTCTACATATACACACACACATATATATATCTACTATCTATATATGTATATATATATATATCTATATACACACACACACACACACATATATATATATATATATACACAGTCCTCTTTCTTACTCTCTTCTTCTCTCTTTCGTGATCAATCCCTTCTTTCGCCCCGCTTCAATTCACTGTTTCATTCTAGCTAAGAAGATCCACTGTTCGTCTCCTTGTTGCACGTACGAGCGAGGGTGCCATGATGGTTACGCTAATCGTGTAACCGATTTCCATCCATGGAAAAGTCATAATTTATGGGAGCGTCGCCAATACTTCAGTTCAACCCCTCTTCTAGTCTCCATCGCCGACGACATCGTCGTGTGCCGATTCTACGTCACGTAATTCGGACTCGTTTCGTGAATGATCGAGTGATAATGTTGGTGAACCCTAGGGCTGATATTTATTTGGGTTCGTGATCAAATTAACGTGGTCAAAAGATTTCCAGCCGAGGACCTTTTTCGGAGGGAAAGAATATTGTAGAATACGGGGAAATTAAAGAATACATCGATATCGAAAACGAAGTTTTCTCTGTCAATTTTTAGAATCGACATTTAATCAACCTAACGTGAACGACGAAGTCATAAGGAAACGCGTTGGATAATTATGTCGAGGCTATTTCTTTGAACCTTCAAACCGATTAAACAATTTGAATCGTTTGAAAATTATAATTGCGCATGTAAATCTCTTTCCCTTCTTTCTCGTCTATCTTTTTTTCGTTTTTCACTTCTTCGTTCTTTTCTTTTTTTTTTTTTTTAGTTCATAAATTCAGTTTCTTTTCGCTCCCCTTTTTTATTTTTATTTTTTGTTTTCACTGACGTCAAAATATGTGCAGGTGGTGCTCTCTCACAGCCGTTAAAAGGCACGGCTGGAAAATAATTTCAAAGCAGATTACGACCCCGTACGCTCTTTACCGTTCGACTGGCTCGTATAAAATTAATCCCTGTAGCATGAGTATGGTTTGGCGCGTCTTTCGCGAAATTACAGACGTCGAAGAGAAGCGGCAGATTTTCGGTACAATAGTATGTAATTAGTTGAGAGGCCGGCGCTGAAGTTGCGGCTCATTCACCAACGGCTTTCGTTCGAATATCAAGCTTGAAAAGCTTGCGGTGCGCATACACAGTTTTAAAGACAATTTCGAACATCTTGGCTAGTATAATCTTATCGAGCCGTGGTTAACGTTGAAAGAAATATCCTACGACGCACATTCAACAAATTCTTTCTTCGATCACGAAAATTACTTTGTGCGTAAATAGATTTAATATAAATACAAGAATACAGCTCTGGAGTCGTTAAAGAATTGTACATATAAAATTTAAATTTCTTAAAAAATGTATGGTTTGCTATGATACGCTACCTACGTTTTCGTACTGTACAGTGGGCAAGTTAAATAATATATATATGCTTAATAATTTATAGCTGAGAATCTTTTATAAGACAGAATAGCGAATTAAATAAATTGTGTCAGATGTTTTGGTACTAATTTTATAATATCAGCTATTTTTGCATTTAATTAAAAAATATTTACTTATCATAGTCCCCCTTTTCGGAAGTTAAGCTATCAGCAATGAATAATGAAAGTAATCAGTTTCGATTAAATAATTGAACTCACCTGCACCCTAGCTTCGGAAAGGTCTAACCTCATCGCGAGTTCTTCTCTGGTGAACACATCTGGATACTGTGTGTTTCCAAAGGCCTTCTCGAGCTCGTGCAGCTGGTACGTGGTAAACGTAGTGCGGGACCTTCGAACCTTGCGTGGTCGATCCGATTCTCCTAGATTTAACCGGTCCGACTCTCCTAGATTTAAAGGGTCGTGCAGGCCATCGTTTATCTGATGATCACTCAGATGACCGAGTTCTGTATCTCCGGCATCACCGATGGCATCGGACGACGTCGCGTGATCTGCAAACAAGAACGAAAAGACTAATTCACTTCGAGTTCGGATCATTCAATGAATTAAGACGTTCCTTTTCCTACAATTCTTTATGCGTCATTCGACTAAACCATTGCTATTAGAAACTAAATTTATTTTCTGATTGGCTAAAATCAAATACATCGAAATACTACTGAAGATCTTTTATATTTTTACTTTCTGAGCTTAAAGTACACAATATTTCCTTCTTCTTGCATTATTGTATTATAATATCTTGTAGTATACATCACAGTTTAATTATTCTATACAAATCTGAGGTTGAATTACAAAGTGTAGAAGCTTAACTGATTCAAATAACTCTACCTTATCATCGTTGCGGTGTTAAGCGACGATATTGGTCTTTAAATCGTTAACATCTAGATTCATCGCGAGGTATAGTGAAATAGAGACATCAACCGATGGCTGGTGTTAAAGGGCCAGGGATCGTATTGAAGTTCGGATAGATACGCGTATCAAACGGTAGCGCGGGCCTTCGATACTTGAGCGGAAGAGAGGATCGGGGCGATTAAGCTAAATCGTCAGCGCTGCCAAAACGAAATTGACGTTCAGTTGATATACACAAGCGACGAGAAACAGCGAGGAGCACAGCGTGAACACTGGCGCGGGAGGAGGTGGAGGGGAGTGTGCGAGGGACAGAGAAGGGTTGGAGATGCTGCGGGGTCGGTGTGGGTGCAATTTCATTTTTAAGCCGCGCAACGACTGGACGCCGATATACGCCCGATACGCCGATCATGTCCGATCGGCGGATTTGCCAATTTTAAGCCTCACCCGGCGCTTCATTTTTTGTACATCCGCCTATATATGAAATATAACGCATCGATGCGAACCTGTACATTATACGTACACGCTCGATAGTACTTAAAAACCGTTGCCGTCAGTGATTAGCAAATATCACGAGTGCATGTCGTACACCGGTGCCCCCCGCTCGTTCGAACCCCCCTTACGATGCAACAACCCCTTGCACGTAGCGAACGCGTATCACACGCGCCCGTTTCTCTGACCCTTCCTTCTCCCTCTATCTAACTTTTATTGCCCCTGTCGCCTTTTTCACTCGCTCTCTTCTTCCGTCTCTATTTGTGTCTGCTTTGTCGTCTTTTCTATGAACATCTACGTCGACCGAGTTTAAAGAGCTCATTAGAGTATACTACACGTAGAATGTAGTATGATATTTTTTTGTAGACTGTTCCGCAGCGGGAAAGATGCTTATGATCTCTTTAAAAGCGCGTGTTGATAATACTTTAGGTGTTTATTGACAAGAAAAAATTGTCGAGTGAAATTGTATCGGCTCTTTATCATGCAGTTAGGATTTTACTTGCTTGGTGAAGATAGAACATATTTATAAAACGAGACTTGTGTTCCATAAGTTTCAAGTTGCGTTATTTGTAAAATTTTCTTCTGAAATTTCATTCGCCTTATTACTAAACTAGTCATGTGATACGTAAAAGAATTTATTATAACCTGCAACCTGTAAAATTTCATTGATAACATTGATTCAATCGTGCAAGACTATAGAGTTATAGGAACGACCACGAGTAGAAATAGTGTCCTCTGTAACGTGTTTTAATCTAGAAAATCCTAGGTTCATTAGCGGAATCTATCTAATTAGACAGGGCGACGCTTTTGATCTCATCAACATCGACCACGAAATTAGATAACAACGCGATAACGACCACCGCAGGTAACTTACAAAGTTCCAATATCAGTATCTCATCCTTGTGCGCCGCTTCCATCATCCTCTTACACACGTTTGCTTGAACTAATTAGAAGCGCATTTACTACTCGTGCGTAATAACGCTAATCCTACTTTTCGGTGCCGCTCTAACTGCCAGTTGTTATAAATTGCGAACGAAGCGAATTGTTCGAACTGGCACGCATGTCGACTCTCTTTCTCCCTATGCTGACAAAGAGATAAAGATACGAGGAAGAGAGAAAGGAGTGATACGTGCGTGCATATGTGTGTGCTTGTGCGCGTAATCGCACTAACATTTACGCAAATAACGTACGGATAATCCACAGTGAATAGAGAGATTTTTATGTTTTCATGCTAGGGGTACAATGGGGCACCCACTTGATGCCTAACTCTCCGCTGCTTTTTATTAAATCTGCGACCGACCGATAGGGGTTGAGTCGGAGAGGGTGGCCCGGAAAGGCAGTTCGCGGCGCGAAATTAAAGATTTATTTACCGTGTTACGCTGACCACATGCCTCGATATATCTTTTTCATCGATACCAGCTCCTCAAATTTATCCTTCAATCGAAATCTTTCAAAGCTCGCATCGAGGAAACGTTCAACGTAATATGGAAGACTGAGGTTTGGAATCTAGGATCTTTGCTGGACTTCATTTCGATAATACGAACCTATTCGCCAAACATGTACAATAAGATTCAGTAAAGAAAATTCAGTAATATAGAAGATTGAATTTGTTGGTTCGGAAAGCTACCTAAACTTCGATTGATGTTTTTATCAAATGAAGAAATATTATAGCTGTGTATATGAAACGCACAAACTAGACCAAAAGTAATAAACCAGAGAGAACGATTTCGTCCCTGTAAATCACTGTATCAAAGGAACGAAAACGAAATTCTCCGATTATTTTCCATTTCTCGACGAATCTAGATTCTGTTGATCCACGAACCGAGAACGTGTCGATCTGTAGGTGATACTCGGCGAACCGTATCAATGGACACTCGATGCACGGGTATTGTCAGACGCATTAATTATGTTAGACGACTGTACGATCGAAATCCGCAAACACATCCTGATTTCTGCACGCCACAATCGGGACGGGCCAATAATCGGTCCACCTGTATACAGTGATCATCGACTGTATTCCTACTTGTGTACTCGCATGTATCATGAAACATACGTAAGCACGTAAACCAATTCGTAATGTATGGAAATTTGATCAAGCAGGAATCGTCGTAATTAACGACTACCTGAGAAAGAAAAATGAAAAGAAATTGTCTGTATAGAAATGTACATAGCTTTCCTTTGTATTTAGTAAATCCCTAAACGTTGCAGATAACGAGTTCAGGATAGCTCATACCCCACGTCTTGCTGAACAAGATATATTTCGCTAGAACGGATTACACAAGGTCCGGCTTTACGTTGAAAATCTAATAAAATCCTTAAGAGGGTTTACGGGTAATACGTTCACCGCTAAACTGGTCGGGATAATCCTTTACGGAGCAAAAAATCACCGTACCACGAGTATCTTCGCGGAAATTTAATAAGTGTAGCTTTACGCGAGGTTGATTAATCTTCTATGTGTGTCAGTGGCTACGTATCGGTATGAAATACGAATCTACGATTTTTCTACGAAGATTCACGTGACTACTGGTACACTGGCGGAACAGTTTTCCCTTATTCCGTTAATCGCTTTATACTTTCATAATTGAAGAAGAGAAAACCCCTTCTTTGTAACGTGTTAATAGTCACATCGTGTTTTAAAGCGTCTTTTGATGTCGTGTCGTGGCGCAGTTATATAACGTCCTGACTCGTGTATAGAAATGACTCTCCATAATTTATCGCGAAACAGCGAAAGCAGCACGTGGCGCGAAGTAGGAATTAACAATATTATACGTAATCGTGATTTTTTCTTGAGAAATTCATTGTTGGATATGTTTTGATGAAATAATTGCGTGTTCGTGCGTTTGCACGGGGAGCTCCCACGTAAAATGGCCTCGCAAACAAACGTGCACATGCAGCGGTGCTGGGTCGTTCGCGTGCTGTAAGTCACGTTGTAAATTTACATCGCGCTGATCGTCGCTATAGATTCGAACTTCGACCTAATTAGCCTTTTTACGCTTACGGCAATTAAAGTTACGTACGCGTAACGAAGCGGAGAAGCTGAGAAACTGGAATTTTTCCTAACACGATGATTAACGTGCGTATTACGTAGATTAGAGAAAAACGCAAACTATAGGCAGAAAACTACATAGAAGATCGATCGGTCGATCGATGTTAACGATTTTAAAAATCGGTAAAACGCCATTTGCTAAATTGCCATACAATTACGTCGGCCTATCTGATGCGGCTGGTCGATGGGTTAAGATAGATAACCCACTTTGTTTTAGTTAGAAGGAAACTTTTTATCGCAATCGTGACCAGATCGATGCGGCAGTAATAAAATGTTGGTAAATGAGACCTTAGTTTACTTAACGATATTAGATACTAGATAATAATACAATATTGCTCGGCGAGTTTGTGGAAGCCGCGCGGGTGTTTCGCGGCGAGTAAATAGAAACTAACAGGCCCGGACCGTCTCATTTTCAACGTTATAGCTATTTTGTTTGGAATAATTACTGTCTAAATAAGTTAAAATGTGACAAACGAGACGAGAACGATAGAGTATTTTCGAATGGATTCGTTAACTGAACTCGCACAATCCGACGACAACGATCTGACGATCCTAAATGCAACGATCGACGACGTTAACTTCATTTTTATTCGCCACTTTCTTTTACGTGATTATAGGAGATACACGAAGAAAAATAAAGATCTTACCTTCGTCCTTGCCGTGTCCTAATATCTGATCGATGCTGTACACGTTCCTCTTTTGATTATAAGTTTGCGCCATTCTTCTTCGCGGCAGCGTCGCCGGAAATTGCAGTTGAAATCGCAAGCCAAATAGCTATCGGATGCAGCGTTCGGTACACGATAGTTCACTGACGACAGATCCTCTCTTATCGGGTATACCCGATCAAGAAAATCGTATTTCCCGCTGTTGATTTGCAGATAGATGGAGCTTCGTGGGAGAACGTTCTTTTTGGCGCGAGTGAGAGAAAATGGAAATACACGTTGAGAAAAAATACGCGCGTGTAAGATAACTGAACGATGAAACGAAGAATCGAAGGAGGATAGAGAAATGGATAGAGAAAAGGAAAGAGAAAGACGACGGAGCGTCGGTAGTTCCACGCGACTCTGACTTCGAAAAGAAAATGCGCCAAACGACGGCGCACCACGAACTGGCTCGTCGGACATGAAAGCAGCCCTTAATATCCCATACAGTCGCCCCACCTCGCATCCCCTAACACCGCCATATTAGCCTCCCCGCCAATGAGGGCGCACGCATCTCACCCAAAGCCACCCCGTACTCGGGGCTTGAATGAGACCTGGGCGGGGAATATTTTGCCCTTTCCGCGTAAATCCCCGGATTTTTTTCCACCTCCTCTTCTACCCCCTCCCTATTCGAATCTTCCTCCTTCAATCCGATCCTCTCTCACCCTGTGTCCATCTTCGTTCATCGTGCCCTCATCCCTTTATCTGTCTTTCCAATCCACCTTTCTCCCTCGCGCCGTTTCGTATTCCATCCATTGCCGCGATATTTTCTTCCCCTTCCTTGAGAATGTGAGATTATTTACCGCGTTCTTCGGATGTACACGAATCTCTGTAATCGCAATTAATCTTCCTCCTCCCGCGTGGTTATCTGGCTAAAAGTAGATACAATGTTTTAGAGATTTCCTTTTTTTATTTTTCTTCTTTCTCCGAGAGAAAAGAAAAAGTTCGTCAAGGTTTAATTTCTTTAATTTGACTATCGCTAATTGTCAGCCTAAATTTGGTCGCTGTAGAAATTTTCAATTATTCCAGAAAATTTGAAAAACGATACGCTACACAAGCGCCATATGCCCGACAATTTATTTGTTTGCCAATTTGTCCTTAGACAAGTTTGTCCTCGGACAAACCTAACGGTCACATCAGGTAACCCAGAAAGATACTGTAACCCCATGCTTTCAACGTAATTATGAGAAATAAGATCGCCTATGTAGATCGTGCCTATTCACGAGAACCATTCGAAAATTTGCTAACGATTATCCTGCTTATTCTAAGACAACACCTTCCGATGCACAGTCTGGATGGAATCAGTAGTCTAATCTCTAAGACGTGGTTCAAGCCTGGACAAGGGAAGGGACACGCTCTCGAAACCCTGAACGTCCGTGTTACTTTGCAAGATTTCATCCATTCTGTGAAATCTCTCTTCGCAATCTGTCCTCATTGACCTGCTGTTAATCCGAAAAATTTCCGAAAACTTTCGTCCATTCTTTCGCAGATCGTTGCTTTAACAATAAGTCACTTCGATTGGCGCGACGAAACGATCAAACGAAGCAACCTGTTGGTTTTCGGATAATTGTTATTTTAAAGGCATTGGCATCCTTTTTGCTGTACCTGCGATTATAAAAGACAAATATTATTAAACAAAATAGCCCTCAAGTTAATTTTTGTAGCTAGACTGCGAACGTTCATGAAAATTCTTATTTTTATGAACATAACTGAAGAAATAGAACCAAAGTAAAGACTTGTTTCGTACTTTAAATATTCCATACACTTTTACGTATTGTGTACTTACTGTCTACGCATTTTTGCACCTTTAAATTTGCTCACAAATGGACAAACATGCGTGGTTGGTTTATAACACGACGATTCGATAAAATTAAGTTGTAAATACAAAATATCTATACTAAGAGGTTAAGATTAAATATAACTATATTTAATTCGTTTCAGCGACTTTTAACGTGATTTTTGGAACGATAACGTTACGGGTCGATAATAGGAACGCAATAAAGATGGCGATCGTAAATCGTTTATCGGGCAATAAATGAGAACCGCGGCGAGTATTCGAATATCTTTTATGCCCGATGGTGAAATAGTTCGTTTCTCTTAATTTAATGTTTGTCTCCGACGCGTTTGCGTGTAATTTTACAAAATACGATCGCATGCGACGACGCAGCCCGCTTAAACGAATTTAACGGACTCGTGCGTTTAACAAAGTCGCGCAATTAAACGGTTAAATTTCATACAATTCGGGGAAAAATTTGATCGTTACAGGAGAGTGTGCGATTCGTCGATCGAATATTAAATTTCCGGGATTTATTTAACCAAACGGAGTATCTTCCTTCAATCACGTAAAGGTGTGGGTGCACAGTGTATCGCCCCGTTCCTCCCCTTTTGTATAGTGGACTTTATAATGCAAATAAACCGTTGCAGAGGGGAACGAGGGGACGAAGAGGGTTGGCCCTGGGTCAGTGCTCCGCGTTTCGTCACGCTACAAACCAGATTTTTAGGAATATCGCGGCACCGTATCGCCGAAAAAAAATATCTCTTACACGGATGATTTTGGAAACAGAACGCTTTGTCGACGAGAAACGACGTCATGGTTTTACATACATACGAAAGCAGATTATTCGGTGCAAGGGGAAAATCGACAATGCACGCGAACGTTATATTAAAAAAAAAAAAAAAAAAAAAAAAATGGGAAATGGAAATGGTATGAGTTAAAAGTCGATCTAAAAACAAGTATTTTAAATATGATAGATAAATATCTTGAAATGATTATCGTGACATAATTAGGAGGTGGAGGTATATATCTACGTACTTTTAATTAAATACTTATTCGAAGTTGAGAGGAATGTTTCGTTCAAGGAAGCGACACAATCGAACGATGTCAAAGTGCCACCGTTTACATCGTGTAGACAACCTGAAAGGAATCAGGATGGTCCCGGCAGCCGATATTAACAAATTTTTAATTCCATACAAATGTTAATTCCTTGCTGTGGGTATTAGCGACTCCGGATGTATGCACAGAATGTATTTACAAAGATAATGGGAACCCCGATTTTACGCATTTCATAGTTTTCACGATAGTAAATAAAAGATTATCCGAAGCAATTTTCAGTTATTAGTTATTCGATTATTAGAATCTTAAAGTTAAATACAGTTTTTAGGATGACCAGTCTTGATACTTATGATTAATAGTTGAGAAACTATCCTCGATTTAGAGTCCTATTCCTTAGTTATGTCCACAAAAATATGAATTTGCATGAATATTCACGGTCTATTAGTCGTTTTACTTGTACAAAGTGATCGTATAGAAGACACTAAGCTACGATAGCGTAGAAACGATTTTTCTCGAATTGACGCGAGCCAGCCTGCTTTTGTTATTTATTTATTTGCGCTGCTCGCATATGACATATAAAAAATTAACTGGAGAGGGCCACGATATCGAATGAGATATCGAAAAATGATGATTGAACAATTTTTCAATAAATAGCAGCAAGCAGATTCGCGATGGATCAGTGACACAATAAATGTTCGCAATGAAATGACGCGCGACGTATCCTATACATTTGATGTTGAATAATTAACAGGTTTGATTCTCAAGGGAACCGACAACCAGGTAAATTTCCAGCAAGCTAATTAATGTTTATTTGGACACGCTCTTTGCATCGGATATTCCTAACTTTGAACCGTTCCCTTAGCGAGTAACACTTTGCGAAATCTTTTAAACTATCTTGCTATCCTCGCAACTTCTCAACACGGACATAGATAATCTTTCTCGTTAATCAAACTTAACTAGTGTTGATAAAAATATTCATTATTATTCGTAAAAATAATAAATTCGTCTAACATCGTTTAACAACGAGAACAATTTTCACAATTTATACTATCACTTGCACGATCACTGTGTGTATCTCGATTTGGATGTGGGACGAAAATGAAAAATATTGCAATTTTGAAAAAGAGTTTCATAATAATGTAGATACGTAAAACATGTTTGCGATATTCTATAGTATAAATATCGGATTTTTATATATAAATTGTTTATTTGCACATAGCATTATGAATAGACTGTGCAACTGAAGAAATGGAACGTACGCAAAAATTTGCTTTACCCAGTAAATATTATAACGAGTACTATCCTTTGAATATTTTACATGCTTTTGCACATTATGTGTATTCCATAACTTTTTGCACGCTGAAATTTCTCTTTAAAGTACTAACATTTGTAGGGTTACCCTGGTTTTCAGGGTTAGTAATACTAGTAAATTGACAAGTTATAAACTTGTGTTGGCTAAATATTGAATTTATAAATCAATTCACTGATTTTTATAATTTCTAATATTCATTTGAAAGTCTTTGTATCATTTAAAAACTTTATTAAGACTGGTAACCTGTAACTCGTGACTTGTGCGATCTCACCAACGATATTGTGCAAGGAAGTCTTGGTAATTTCTTACTCGTAAAATTTCGCTAATAACATTATTTCAATCGCGCAAGTGCATCTATTAGTGATCGCGTTAATCATTAAAATCAAGCATCATCGATAAGTAACTTCGATCAGCGAACCTGTGAAACGGGCTACATTTCCTAAGCAGACGAGGCAGTTTTCGTTTCTTTTGAAACTGCCAAATAAAAAAGCGGAAGGTGTATCTTTGATACGAACGACTGGAGGGGGACTTGGAGAGGGTAGTAGCTGATAACTCGTGGGTGTAATTGTTATATCATGAATCCAAGCAGGGGTGAGTAAGGGATGAATAAAGAAGGAAAGCGGGTGCAAAGAGAAGCAAGGAAGGGACAGGAAAGAGAGGAGGAAGGTATGCGAGGCGACGTTCTACAATAGGCAACATTAAATCTGCAAAAGAGGAGATTCTGTGCCGCGAGCGCGACGGTACGCGGTACGGGATTGAGGGAGTGGAAGAAGGGGATGGAATCGGACGTAAAGGAAGCAGATACAATTCACAATAGACCCGACGAACCGGCTCGAAGATCAAACGCCAGCCCCTTGGCAAGAACTACCGACGCCTATAACCGGCGCGCGACTTGGAGTGTCGAAAGTTCGGTCGTATCTCCCCCTTCCCTCTTCGTGTATTTGCTGGACGACGACGAAATAACGCTAACTCGATCACGAGCAAACCAACGAACGAAAAATAAAAAAGCTACAAAAATATGGTGAAATCTTCTCTATCTACCAGCTTCACGCTGCGGTTGCATTGTATTTCATTAACGTGACGAATAATGGCGATGGGGGCAGGAAAATCGTTCTGGTAGTTTAATTCGGCCGAATATAAAAGAGATTCGTTCTCGTTCATTTCCTTGTTTTCCTTTTGTTATCTTTCCTGTTTTATTTTCTATTTTCTCCATTTTATCTTCATATTCTTTGGTTTTTGCTTTATCGGATACGATAATCGAAGGAAATTGCGGGGATGTTCGAAAGTATATGTTGAATTATTAACAAGACCGAATTGTTGCGGATGATCGTACAGAGTATCTACTACGCGAAGAAATTGTACAGTGCTTCCTTTAAAAAATATCGAATAACACGATCACATTATGGTGGATAATCTAGCGATATAATTCATTAAACGCTAGAATCGTAACGATGACGACAGGAATTGATGAGCGCGACAGCGGAGGTGGTTGTTAAACGCGTTAATATCGCGTAACAGCGAAATGATATCGATGCTAATGACAAAGAAGGTAACGAACGAACAGCAGAGGGGGAGGAGATATTAAATCAATGTTAAAAAGGCATCGGGAATTGCAACGATGAATGAACGAACGAATCTGCCTTTTTCATCGTTAAAACGGGAGCTGAGGGGTAAAAGTCGTTTGCCTATGCGATGTGTCGCAGTCCGACTTATCGAAGCGTGTAAAAACAACGAGATAATACGAGCCTCAAATTGGCCCGCGTCCTTTCTTTTTAAGGAAAAAGGGGGAACGAGTTTAGCGCGGACTCTGTAAGGGAAGTCACGATATCAAGGACGCAGTTATTATCCCCCGGGGGCACGCGCGTATTGTTGCCGTCGAATGAACCGGAGAACCATTGAATTTTACGAGACAAACGAGGCGAAGACTGCATGTTTAAGCAATCGACGTGGCTCGAATCGGATTGAAGCCGGACGAGAGCGTAGAAAATAATCGGCGGTTTCGAACGTTTAATCTTACAATTATCGTATCACCCTTCCATGTTGCTATCCGCTTTATCCATTCGCTGATAAATTCTCCTCGATGCCTATAAATTATAAATCTCTTTTCCTCGCTAAGACAAGCTACTCTGAATTTTGCCTTTTATAAGTGAACGTTTTGATCGAAGCGATAACATATTTAATAGAAAATTATTTATAAATTCCCCTTCAACAAACATTATGTTTACATAATACTGTACGAATTACTCTTGTTCGTTTTATCAACGCGAGTAGAAGTCAAACAAGGGTGAAAAAACTCAGCGTCATGGAACAATTCTTTTCCAAAACTATCCCCTTTCTTTCTCCTTCTTCTCGTCTTTTTCCTTTTTCTCTTTTTTTTTTTTTTTTTTTTTTTGTTAACGCCCGGATCCTTTTCAAGCGATAACAACGCGGTCGAGCAGCCACGAAGAGGTCGGTGGTCGGGGGTGGACGCTCTTTCGTGGTTGTATATCAGGGGCGTCGCGTTATTGGCCCCTGAGGCGCCACTAGGCTTTGTCGGGTGGCACGCTGCGCAC
Organism: Bombus huntii; assembly: GCF_024542735.1. Taxonomy (NCBI): domain Eukaryota; kingdom Metazoa; phylum Arthropoda; class Insecta; order Hymenoptera; family Apidae; genus Bombus; species Bombus huntii. Next base: position 16,722,776 of record NC_066246.1, on the reverse strand, counting down.
CGGATAAACCGAGACCGAAGAACCGCTGACTTTTATGGGATAAACGGGGTAAAGACTACCTCTTTACGTTTCTGTGGACGTGTACGATCACCAACGACCCTCCGCGTACGTATATAACGCGAAGTAGATTTGTACACGCTGTCCACAAATGAAAGAGTGCCAGAGAAAGAAGTAAGGGAGGATTACCAAGGCATTGATCTTATTGTGTCACAGATTTTTCTGATGAACATCTTGTGGTATACGAATCCCTTATAAGTAATCTTATTACTTGTTCCTTTAAGATAAAATTCTAGCATATAACACTTTGCTGTGTTTACTGGTAGAAATGATTGAATTTCTATAATAAGGGGACAATAGGCAGCAAAAGTTGACATATGTATAATATATCTTTTATAAAATACTTATTTGGTATAAAATATCGTATCTGGAATTTGTAAATATCGATAACGAAACTAAAGAACGTATACCTTTTTATATCAAGTTGTTAACACACAAGGAAAGTGACGCATGTATTTAACAAATTTTGTTATTATCGAAGAAGAAAAAATAGAAAGATATGTAAATGGAGTTTGATGAAAAATTATGCAGGATGCTATAAATATTGGATGGTAGTGAATAGAATCGTGTAATCGCAGAGAAATCAAGAGTGTCGACGAGACAGAGGGACAAGATTAAAATGTACTTACTAACCGTATAGATGGATAGATCGACAAAAAGGAAGGATAGAAACGAGGAGATGCCGACTACGCCTCTGCTAAATAAACTAACCCCCGAGGGGGTGAAGGGAAGGATCAGTGGAGACAGAGGGGGTGGTTACTGCGCACCCCGACGCGGCTGTCGGGATTTTATTAACTTCTGCACAATGACGACGCGCACCACGTTCCCTTGGAGCCAGACAGGGATGGAAGAGGCCGAGATCTCGTCTCCGACAAACAGCCAAATAAAGAGACAGTAATTATTGTGTTTGTGCCCGGGTTATTTCTTCGTTGGTCCGTGCCCTCGTCACTCCCACAATCTCTTCTTAACGCGCCATAAGCTTCAATCTCCCTCTCCTCTTTCCTTTTCTATATCTCTGCGTGTTTCTTAAAAAATCATCACGATCCACTTAGAAAAGTACCCGTCTCAATTAACTCTGTGGCGATTGTGTTTTCTTTGTTTGAAAATTACATTTTCACGGCCCTCGTTCGAGCTCCCCTTGTCCATTAGCAGAACCTTATTCCTTGTTACCTTTGAACAATCCTTATTTCGTAAAAAATTATATTTAAATTCGAAATTTTTGTTTTCGAACTTCTTTCACAAGTATCTTATTCAAGTCGTTATGCTTTCACGTTATAGTTTACTCGTAGCAGCGTTACAGGGATGCCAATTACCGCAACACAGCTAGAACGCCATCGAAAGCCTATGACGAGGGTATGATATTAAAAGGTGAGGATTGCTAGCGGGGAATGGTATAAACGATAGGATCGACGACGTAAATCGCGCGCACGAGGACAGCCCGCATACACTGACGTACAAAGTGTGCTAGGTGGATGAAGCAGGATTGGATAGAAGGACCGTAGACGAGGAACACCGACGGAACATTCGGAAGTCCGATCAGGGCCATTGGCTTTGATCCGTTACGTAGCGTAGCCGTGACTGCACGTGGCTGAATACTCTCCCCATGAGTCCCACCACCGTCATCCCTAGAAGACACCCCACCACCGCGGCAGCAAGTCGTCGTTCCGCCCTGTATTCACGGGGAATTCCAAATGATCGCGAAATAACCGCTCACTTATATCAATTCACCGACTGCTCTTTATAAAGGCGCATTCACGCGTGCCATCCACGAACGATCCATCCCCCTACGCACGTTAAGGACTCTATATTTCGCTCCGTCTCCCTCTTCGTTCCCGTTCCAACAGCTTCCTTTCGCGGCGTCCTTCTTCATTGGCCTCCTTCGTCGTTCTTCCGCGTCCCTTTTGCGCCGATCTCTTTCAGCACCCTACTGGTAACCCAGCAAACGATCGGAGCCCTCGACACAACGACAACAGAGGGACCCATCGCCATACGCACAGCATCATAGGCAGGGTGACCGTCCCCTATATCTTCCTTTTTTCAAGGCAGCTTTTAACGTCGGCCTCGAGAGGCGATCGGGAATTATCTTAGTCAATTAACTTGGACGCGCACCGCGCGTTCTCTCGATTATCGCGCGTTAATCGCTCATTGAAAGGAGCTGAAAGAGGAGCAGCACTTTGTTTGCGACGTGTGCGTACTGTCTACGTGTGGAGCGTCGTTGAACAACGACTCTGGGGAGTGAACCGACCGATTGTTGTTAGCTGGAGAACGATTGGCTCGCATGGAATAGAATCTGTCGGCTCTTTTCTTTTTACTTCTTTTCTTCCTCCTCCTCGTTTTTTGTTCATTCTGTGCTTCATCGAAGCGAACCAGGAAAACGACCGGGTCCGGAACGGGGATAATTTTAATAAACTGTCGCCGTGCGAGGAGAAAGGAATTCACTTGGACTTTGATGAACGTTGTTATACGTGACGCCTTTTTTCAGTTTTAAGCACTTCAAGTCGAGAACGTTTTACGTCGCCGGAGAAAACGTAAATTGTATTTTACATCGTTATCGGAGAAGTTACAGGTTTAACGGATCTCTGTTTATCCTCGATTGATGTACAAAATAGCATTTTATTAACGCCGGAACAATCAGAATAGTTAAAACTATTAATTCGTAATTTCTCCTAAAAATTTGTCAAGCTTATAAGGATGCACGTTTGCGCATCACTTTTTTGTAACATTGTACGCTTTAGTCCTCGACGATTCTAGCGTTAAAGTACCTAAAAACAAGCAACCGTTTGCTTTGAAAAATGCACTTTGAGTAGAAGTAACGGTGATACTCGATCGCGTTACCCTGTCAACACAACCGTCTCTATGATCTTACGTCTGCTCTATCGAGTATACATGACACGGCTCGTTGTCGAATACTCGATATCTTTGTGCACCGGCAGAACGAGGAAGAATGATCGAATTAATGGAGAGCATTGGCAGGAACGAAGAAGAACGAGACGCCGATTAGCCGTTGAAGAGGCGGCCGGATAGATAACCGGGCTCGATGACGCAGCCTGAAAATCGACGACGAACGAAGAACGAGGAAATGATCGTCGCCGAAGGAATTTCGCTGGCGGTGGGTAACGGCGACGGTGGATTGGTCGGTGGCAGGATTCAGGAGACAATAGCCAGAAGGAACGAGGAGGAAATATAATTGAGCGATTTGAGACGTCGCCGAGGGAGAAGAAGAGGAGCGAAGGATCTGAACGGGGGTGCGGAGAAGAAAAGAAGAGGAGACAGGACCGCCGCGATAAAGTATAATTATTTTCCGATAGAGTGGAAATTATTCGGGAACGAGCGACGAGTTATTGGCGATATTCATACTTTTATTAAACGGTTCTCTCTTCCTCCTTCTGGCTGTCTCCACCCCTTGCGTTCAATCCATCCCTCTTCCATCACCCCTCTTCGACTAGCACCCCTTTCCTCTTTTTCCTTTTTCCTTCTCTCTTTTTCTTTCTTTTTTTTTCTTTTTTTTTTTTACTTCAGCGTCGATCGGAGATGTATAGCCGGCACTCACGGCAAATTAAGCCCTCTGCTACTATTTTATTCCATTGTCCTTTCGGTTGAGGAGGAGATGCCGTGATTCTGTGGCCAATCGCCGAGAATGTAATTACCTGGCTTACCGTTTGTCGTGATGCGAATAACAACGATATGTCTACGGTGTAATCGCTTAAATAATTAGTTCCGACGATTAATCAGGGTTCTTTTTAGTAATCGTCACGCCGATACAGGATCCAACGGGATATCAGAACAGGAAATTTCATTACATCGAAGCCTGCGCGCTCTTACGCCTCCGGTCGGGGCTGAACGATTCCGACAATCGGAATTCGGGACTCGAAACTCCAATTCAACAGCTAACGAAGAAGAACACCGGTACTTTCGTTGTCACATCGATGATGACGAATCCGAGTGGTGCTCGAACGAAAAATTCTGTACGTTATTATCCTTTGTTCTCTGTGAAACCAGCTTGTTAACAATTTAATCGTATCCAACAGGTTTCTCCTGTCTACTCTCATGGTATAGTCGTGAAAGAATCGATCTCGATTTCTGAAAATACATTTGTCCACGCAAAAGATGTATCTTTTTTAAAAGAGCTCGAGTTGGGTGAACATAATCGATAAAAAAAATCAACGAAACACCTGCAAGAGCACGTTAACCCGCATCGGTCTAGCCAGCTTCCTTTCTGCGCCATGCTATCTTACTTTATAAAAGCAGACGATCCTCGTCCTGCTGATGACACGTTGATAATGATACTCCGCAGCTATTCAAGAACGAGTAACATTGTTAACTTTGCAATAAAGCTGGGGTGATATCGTCAGCCGAGGGAATACAGGGAAGGAGAAAGATGGGGACCGGGAGGAGGCAAGGATAGCTATGAAGCGACGAGAGCGAGAAAGAGATGGGCAAGAAGATGAGTAGAGGGGAGGGGAGAGGTGGATAAAGCAACACACAGAAAGCGAGATCTCCCATTGTAAGGTAAGGGATGATAATAGGTTGACATCTGCACTCAGCAGCCCCCGGTTCCAGCAGCTCGTTGGAAACGCAATTAATATTCGTAATTATGCCACATCCCCACCTACATTCCACTTCTAGACTCTCCTCCCAGCCCGACCGTTGCTTTCTATCCGATGCCTCGCCTACGTATTCCGACGGTTACTTTCTCAGCCCCGTCGAAGAAACAGGAATTTAACGAGATAAGTTGCAATCACGACATCGGGAAGGTATTAATTTTCTTTTTTCCCTATTTCGTCTCTACCTTCGTAACGAGTGGAGGGAGACAGGTAAGGGAGAGAGAGAGAGAAAGGTTACGCGGAGGTGTACGCAAATTTTAACGATTAACAAGAAAACGAGTCATTGTGAAAGGTTTTAAATGAACTTTCCTTTAAGGCACGTACCTAATCATATTTAAGCTGCAATTTAGGAAGACCGTCATAATTAGATTAGTTTTACTTATATTGTACGAATGATTGCTTTAGGTAATTCGTAATATGTTGACACAAATCTATTCAAACATCCTTCAGAAATATATACCTAAGTTAAAAGCTTTTACTCGTTAATACGTTTTAATCATTTGTAAGACACATAATTAACATGGTTAGAGGAGGATGGATTATCGAAGAACGTTAAACGAACGTTACAGGTCACACCGGATATACTGCGTTCCCTGATCGGCCTCGTTACTAAACAATAATGGAGTCGGGATTTATTTGCGGCATTGAGGTAACCCTCTGTCCTTTCACCCTACTAAAACTGTCACGTTCAGCTTACCACCTGCTGTCCTTCCTAATTGCCGGCGAGGAACGCCAAGGATCGATATGTCGAAGATCTTGACGATCCTAATGCGATTGCTATTTTTTAATTGCAAATTATGGTAACAAAGGGTATAGTAAAAATTTTTACAAGTGTTCTTTTTTATATGTGCAACAAGTAAAGCAACAATTCTAACCTGATATCGTCGAATCCTGAATGAGATCTACAGGTTTACTGCTGTTTCAGTTTTGGAAACATAAACCACAAGCGTTTCCTAATACCGTTATACCGTACATTATCTCTTTTAGTGACAATGACTGTAGCACAGGTCAAGGTATAAGAAGGTTATGATTTAAATCATTCAAAGACGACCGTAGTTGACGTATTAGGTTTAAGTCCACTTGGGACTGTACGCTGTATTTAACAAAATAAACAGAAATAAGATTTGAACAATGCTGTTTATAATTTCATTATTTTTTCTGTATCCCTTTGTGTATTTCCGTCTGAAAGATTCTTCCTACAATTTCGATCAAGATTTCGTTATCTGCTCACGTTTTGTTAATTCTCTTATCTTGACACTTTCGAAACGTGTTTATCGGAATTTCTGATGAATTTTGTGATCTCGCTATATCACCACGCGTACTATAATCCATAAAGTGAACCTTATTCGTCCCTTAGAAATATTGAAAGGTGACAACCATCAGAAATTAGACAAGTTACACTTTTTTTTTGGTCGATGCACTAGGAAACGCTGGCAAAGGTTCGTTTTCGCGTTGGCAGTCGCCGGTACGACGTCCCTAGGCGAAACACATAATTCCATACCTAAGAGAAACGCTCAATGGGGCGGAAATTACGCAACGGAATTTGCGACTTCTCGTCCACCGAAAGCCCGCTGTCCAAATAGAAAATGGATTAAGAGCATCGAGGTACAGTTTCGAAGCTGAGTCGCAGATATTATCGGTAATAGCGCAATTATGATAATGGTGGGTAATTCTGCACAAAATTCAGATAGAGGGAGAGAACGCGAGAAGAAGTGATAGATAGAGATAGGATGAGGTAGGGAGTAGCGAAGAGAAGAAGGAGACAGCTGAGCGAACTGAGACTGCTAATGAAGGAAACAGTTAGATTCAAACGGCCTCCAATAATTATCCTGCCAGCCATCCATATTATAGTCTCGACAATGCACGAAATTGTTCACACTTCCCTTGACAGTACATCTAACGCTCCGTAGTTCCTGAATGTTGGATGCAAAGGATGCTTCGACACACCAATACGATTCCCTGATCCGTTGTACATGGTCCAACACCCGCCTCATGACGTCGTTGTACACGTACAATAAAAGTAAACTTTGGCGAATTAAAGGTTTTCGACCCTATTGGAAGGATTAACTTCCGTTCTTGATAGACATGGTACCTATAATCGGATTTCAAATATGTACATTCAGAGGTTAAAATAATTAAACTTTGTTCTTAGGAAGCGTATTGAGCAGATATGCTCATGCCGGATTACAAGGTTAGAGAATCGCAAAATGAGATAAGTGGATTAGGAAACCGCAATTGTCAAATACAGAGCCTTCAATGGAATTATTTCTAAAACGTTGTGTTACGACCGTTCGCGGAGAGACGCGGCCACTAGGAGAACGCGTCAGCGAGAGTCGTAAATTCTCGCTACGATCATGTTAATCGACACCGCGAAATAGTCGTTCCCCTGTTTCGTTTAGGATAACAGAGGTGGTTTAATGAATGTAACACTGTATTAACAGGTTAACATAGAACAATATATTTTACAATAATCTGATGAAGATGTTACAGAAATTTGACTCGACTTTGATCTCTAGATAAATTCGTTTGCTATGTTCGGTGTGTCACGTTTGACTCGTCAGAAGGAACTGCCCGCCCTTCGATTATTTTCGTCTTTTCTGGAAGGCGACCCCCACTACATTTGAATCACGCCACATTCTTTTACGCGAGGTAAAATAACGGCCACGAGTCGACGTTTCTGGAGGTTGCCCTGCTTAATGAACCATGCGTTTGCCACTACAATGTTTGTTTGCCGGGCAGCCGCGACGATCCGTCTGCGATGTTGTAGGACCGCGAGCGACGGTTAGAAAATACAGCCTGTTGTACGTCTCGTGGCGTAACACGTTGCCTGAAACGTCTGCTGGTTGAAGCAAAAGAAACAAATCAATGGATTTGAGAATCTTCCATGTGCAGTTATTGTTCAAGTATTTCTTGACGAGGAAATTGAGGGATTAGGAAGCTGGCGAGGAGAACGCTGGTGAACGCGTTAAAGTAGAATCGCTGTAATTAATGGTAAATTATGGATTACCAGGTATGTAAATATGAAACCGGAATGTTTGCATAGAAAATACACGTTTATCGTATGAAAATGATTAAAAATATTTTATTCGAAGTATTGCCCATCGCTAGCTATACATTTTTCCCACCTGTTTGGCAAATTGGCGTGGATGCCACGCCAAAAAAACTGTCGCTCTTTTGAGTCAAACCAGTCGTCGAGCCATTTACGTACATTTTCGTAAGAAGCGAAGTGCTGGTCAGAAAGCGCGTATCCCATCGATGCAAATAAATAGTAATCCGACGGAGCCAAGTCTGGTGAGTAAGCCGCGTGCGAAAGTATTTCCCAACTGAACGCTTCGATCGTTTCCTCGACCGGTTTTGCTGTATGTGACGGTGCATTATCACGAAGCAAAATTACTTTGTCTTGCCTTTTTCGATATTCTGGTCGTTTTTCACGCAAAGCTTGATTCAAATCGATCGTTTGTTGTCGGTAGCGCTCAGTATTAACGGTTTCGCCAGGTTTTAACAGCTCATAATAGATCACAGCCTTCTGATCCCACCAAACACAGAGCATTGTCTTCCGTCCATAGCGATTTGGTCTTGTAGTCGATGTCGGTGGTTCGCCTGGAGCTACCCATGATCTTTTACGCTTAGGATTCTCAAAATATATCCACTTTTCATCGCCAGGCACAATTCGGTGGAGTAATGACTTTCTTTTGTATCTGGCGAGCAGCATTTCGCAAGTGGTTTTTCGGTTTTCCTGCTGTCTTTCATTCGGTTCATGTGAACCCATTTTCCCATCTTCTGGATCTTTCCAATGGCTTTCAAACGTATGTTTGAGTTGTTGTTGCGTTTGAGCGTCATCCTCATCCAACGATGCTTGCAATTCGCTGTCTCGAAACTTTTTCGGTGGTCTTCCGCGTTCTTCGTTCCTCGCGTCAAAATTGCCACTTCTGAATTTTTTAAACCACTCAAAGCACTGTGATTTACCAAGAGCATGCTCACCGTAAAGCTTCGACAAACATTCGATGCGATTCTGCAGCAGTTTTCTTCAAATGGTAACAGAAAATCAGTGCTGTCCGCAAATCGTAGTTTCCAGACACAAAATTTGACATGTCCAACGCTATTACAAACTATGCTGTTGTATGAAACTTGTATTATTCCGAGTCGAAAATGTTTGTAAGATGTCAACAAAGACTTTTGGTATCAGTGACACAGTTTAGTAATAACTACATTATCAGCTAGGGCCATTTATAGGCAAATTCCGGTTTCATACTTATAGACCTGATATGTTGTAAAAGTTGCAAAATCACACATATTTATAAATCATTTACATCCAAAAGTGACTCGACTCGCCGTTCTAATCGTCCTAAATGTATTTCCCATTATAATCATTCGACTCCTGAATCCCACGATCGTGCGCACCCCTCGACGATGTTATTGGTATTAAGCTCGTTCCTTCGAAATCCAACATGCATGCAGCAGACTCGTGATTGCGGACCTCTTAGGAAATATAATCAGACCGATGAATGCGAACGTCGAACCGATCGTTGGACACGTAAATTCACGTCATTCGTCGCCGTCGTCAGGGCTTAAACCTCCGTAGCCAGACACACTGCGCTGCGTTCCGTGTTGATGTGTTGATATTAGTAGAGCTAATTTGATAGTTTAATCAATTTCCGTAAGCCGACGGGAGTTTAATGGTGATGTCATCATTTTCAGCGGGGTACAATGGGGTTAATCTCGCTCGACGAGCTAATATTCGGAGAGTTAACAGAGTTTCAAATGCAGGCAGGGCCGTCATTTGCTCCCGCATCCGTTCCCGATCGTGCACGCCAGGATTAGAAAAAGGAAAAAATGCTCGAACGTCGATCGTTGCGCATCTCTTTACCATGAAAATCGGTGAATTCGATATTTTATAAGCAGAATCAGTCGACAAAGATCTAAGATCTAATGAAGAAAAAAAGAGAAAAGTATTTAATGATTAAAGGAGGGAAAAAATATACATACGGTAATCGTTTGAAGTATCATTTTGCAGCATTTCTCTCTTTTTTCTCTCGTTGACGATTGAACGATACGTTCCTAGCATCATGATACGCTATGATGACACTCGATCGCGAAAATAAAGGATCGAGTTATTTCGTGCGTGTTCGAAAAACAACGAGTGAAAAAAGACGGGAGTAAAAATGATACGAAAAAAAATAATACTTTTTCATAACTGATAACTAAATGAACCTCTCGTGGCGCGCGCACTTCAACTGGATATTCCATCAAAAATTTATACGATGACGAGGAGAGGAAAAAAATATGGAAGGTAGATAGAAAAACGAACAAAAAAAAAATCGGGTACTTTGAAACAAAACAACGTCGTCATTAAAATCAAAATGCATAGGTGAAAAAAACAAGAGAGTAGATTAGAGAAAAGAAAAAACGCTCACGGATGCACGCATGAACGTGAAAAAAAAAACGTCAAAAAAAGATTAAAAAAGAAAAGGGTGAAATCAATGTGTAATGCAGGTATCGACGATCGTATAAATGAAAAGTCAGCACGATGCCGGAGGTTCGTTTGCAAACGGACGATAAAGAATTCCCATACGATACACAGTTCGTCTCTGGCGAACCCAGGGAAAAATCAAGCCCGAATAGGCCGGCTGACTGTGAGGTGAAAGGGGTGGGAGTGCAGTCAGAGAAGAGAGGGATGCTGGATTACCACCGGCGGAATTAAAGATTCACAGGCGTGTTTCGCAGTTTTCGTTCGAGCGGCCCTGCATGCGAATCCCCGAGCGGGCATATTAGGTGGAGGCACGCAGTTAGGCAATAACCGCTGTCAATAGAACCCGGCCTCTCCTCCTCTCCTGGAGTGGCCCCCACTCGAAAATGCTACTCGCTAAATTAGGTAGGTTATATGGGCTTCGTTTCATTTGCGAGCAAACTTTAATAAACGCTAAAATTGCGTAAAAGAGCAAGGTTTTCAGACGAGCGAATCACGGTCGGGGGTGATCCTTCCTCGTCGTCAGCCTCCGCATATACGGTATTTCTTTCTTTTCTCTCTTTTTTTTTAATTCTATCCCTTTTCGTTGCTACCGCCGTGTCTGTGCGGTTAACTGTTTGCCGAGAAATGTAGACGAGCATGCCTTCTTTATATCTAGGGATTTTATATGTATCTAGGGATTAATTGCAGAGGCAAGGATGTCGAAAGTTCTCTCGAGAGAGAAAAATACGGAAAAATGATGATGTTACAATACAATGTTTAAAATTGATGTCATCTTTTTGCGGTAAATGAATTTATGGATGTAGATCATTTGTTTTATGGGTGTTCAATTAGTTGTCTACTTTCAATGAAAGTAAGAAATTAATCACAACTGGAGTTGATCAGTGTGACCTCTAAGTGTTTACGTAACAATAATATTGGTCCTATTTGTTTCTTTGGACGTTGTTTCTTCTGCCGAACGATCGCGCTGCTTCGGTATTTTTGAAATGAATGAATAATTAACACTTAAAATTTTGATGAAACAATGATTTGAATTTGTTTGTTTACATGTTCTGGTCCTCGTTTATGTGCTTTCTGTATAAAGTAGGAGATTTGTTTGAATAATCTAATAATTCTATATTTGAATGTTTTTATAATTGCGGGGTAAAAAAATATTCAAATGATAACATTACTGCCATCTGTTATTCGACTGAGAAGACATTTCCACTACTAGCTTGATAAATACAAGTTATTTACTTTCTATATCCTAATATAGTAAATTGTGATTAGTATTCTTAGATGACGATATTAAGATATAATATTGTGTGACAATTGTTTTAGAAATTATAATATACGTTGTACTTTTATTTACGTCTCAGTCGGTAACATTGAAATGACCGTATCGATGCCGGTATAGTAATACAGACCATCTGTGATAATAGCACTATGGACGACCTCGTCTATAATAACATTGACTATAGACGATACTATTCAATGATTACATGTATTTAATGCGTTATCTGATTTGCAAGATTCAACAAGAAGTCGAGTCAACAAGAGTAAACAAGAAGTCGATTCGAATAAATGACAGATTCGAAATTCTACCATGTGTTAAATACAAATTACAGGCGATATTTAAAAACAACAATATAAGTAATTATATTAATAATCGAAGTAAAGCAATACTTTAACATAATCTTATATTAGAAAATAAATCAGAGCTGAGTATATGAAAACATTTTAGATATAGATATTATATTATATTAGCTACTATTGTCTGATTTCGAAAACATGATTATTAATAAAATTATTTGAGAATCCAATATAATGGTGTCAAAAGTTCTTAACAATTGAATCTACATATTGTAATCTATTCTCTTTAATAAATTAGGTATTAAGTATTAATTAAGTATTAATTACAATAGTCGCTACTTATTCACTATCAAATAGTTTTATATCTTCTACTACGGATAATATAAATAACAATTACTTGTGAACTAAATATAAATCTGTCCAATTTCTTCCCCCCCCCCCCCCCCAATTATGCATTAAACTCACCAAACAAAATCTATTATAATGTAGGATAGATATTATATATATAAATAAAATTAATTTACGATATATAACGGGACTCGAGCGAAATTAATATCCTAAAATAGTAATGTAAATATTAGAGAACTAATATAATATTAATATAATATTAATATACGATGATTACTAGGGTGTCTATGGAGTCCAATCGAAGATCTGCAGCCTTGCCTGATATTTCGGTATACGGACAGGGTTAGGGGCTGTATTTTGATGTCCTTCATAATCCTATTCAGTAGATTTCTACTATAAGTTGACCCAGTAGTTCAGTAGGGACATGCCTTTCTAATCCTGGTCAATGGACCCTCGGGGCCGAAAATCCTACTTGTTCGGTTAGAGTGTTTCAGTTTACAGGCCTATATGTTCAATCCTTGAGGTTACCGCGAAATCATCGATCGGTGGCTTCGTGTGACTTTCCGTCCGTTAACTGTTTCGAAAGATCGTGAACTCGTTGGTTCCGAAAGCACCTCGATTTTTCCATTTTTAAGGCAAATTTAGTTCAGTCGTCTTACAGTTTATAATTTTCCAATATTTCAAAAGATATTGGTATGTATGAAGATAGAGTATTAGAGTTTGGTATAACGATTCGAATTTTTCTTTGCAAGACAAGGATTATAAATAAAGTGTTAGTAGCTTTGGGAAGTTGGAATTTCCCAAGCTATCCATTGTAAGGTCTACTACTCGGACCGCACCGGGTTCGAATTGGCATCCTAAGCACTCGACGGATCCTCTCAACAGGAAACCACGTGCCATAAACCTTAAATAACCGATGAAGCTCGTCAATAGACCGAGGGCGGTGACGCCAACGAGACGTTACACTACGCACCTTCGGCCGTCAATTGGATGACCGTGATTGGACAAAAACAGATTCCCATCTTCATACGATACGTTGACTAAAACACATCCAAAGTTTGCGATCTTAACCGAACAGTTGCAACCTGATTAATCGCCACCTAATCAATAGGTCGTGTTGACAGTTTTTATAACAGTTAATTAATCTTTGGAAAACAATAGGAAGCTAAGAATTACACTAACATAGTCTAGTCCAGTTTAGACCATCCAATATTCTTTTTGAAAATATTTGCTGTTGTGGCACGGCGTGGAATATCGCAAATAATTGTAAAATAGATATACATACGCTATAACCTACGATTTATTATTGTATAATTTTTGTAACAATCTATGTAATCGTTCTATGGAAACAGATATTGCTTGGTGTACGTTTACCTTTAAGTTTTAGGTTTAAGTATCAGTTTTAACCCTCGATCTATACAGGCAACGTAGAACGCATGCGTCTTAGCTTTAATTAATCATAAGATAGATCTACTTTAGTAAATTATTAGCGCCTGTTAGGACCGCTAGGAGCGCTAGGAGCGTTAGGACATTGTGCCAAGTCCTGGAAGATCTAAACCATGTCCATTGTGCGCGCTTTATCTACAAAAATACATTATAACTTAGGACGAAAAGTTAAGGGCTTCTAATTCTAATCTAATTCTCTAAAATACTAAATTATTATATAATGTTAAGGTTGAGGTTGACTGATTGAAGAACGAGTGGATGAATTTGTAATAGAAAAGTATATTGAAATAAATAAAGGTATGAGTATAAGTATAACTATAATGTATAAGTATAATGTATAAGTTTATGCTGATTCAGATCCTTACTCTCTTAGTGTTACAATACAATGGAATCGATAGGGAGCACGATCATATATTTACAGCAAAAGGGCATTACCAAAAAAGTTAACCTTATAGCTTTAGCTAGAGGCTACAGAAAACATAAATAGAAATCTGTTTATTAGTTCCTTTATTCCTAGACCCCAACCCAAAACATAGCAGTCTCTAGGTCACGGATGTACATAAATAAAAATATAGAGTTTTTCTTGAAGTAGTTACTTCAACATATGAAATAATTGATTTAATAAAGCGTTTACAAGTTCATTTTTTAAATTTTGCTCCAAGTTAAAGTCTTTTATACGAAAGGCTGCCGGTAGATCCGCGATTTAATGTATTTTAGTTTAAGTAGGTTTTAATGCTAAGATCTAAATTAAGTTTAGATTAATTTTTAGTTTTAAGCCTTGTTATTAGACGAGGGATGGCGAGAGATCGTGATAACGTGTAATACTTTCTGAAACGTTGTAGGAAGTTAGAATTCTATACTTCTTTGCGATTACAGAATATTCTGTTTCACATTTTATTCATAATTTCATAAAAGGCTTTAGTCTTACCTGAAACTAGTACCATTGACTAAGAATAGGAGTCGTATAGTCGTCTGTGTCAGTACTAAACCGAGTACTGTGTCGATAACGTCGCATGTGATACGAAAATGGTAAGGGGCTCAGTTAACTCTCAAAATGTGGGATATGAAAAAACATTGCATATCGCGACCATTCTATATTACCGATAAGGTACATTTAGTATGTGTACACTCTGTAGGTTAACTGTAGTACCATACAGAACCTCTTGTTCTTTGAACGATCGATATTTCAGAATATGTATGTTACATGAAGTCTCGTAAGATGTCAGGTCTATGCAATAATTCGTCTGTGTTTGATCTACTTTATCGAATCGGAAATATCACGTGTCATACTAAAATGGTAAGATAATCTCGCTCATAGAATACAAACCATACAAGACAAACCATAGCAGACAAAAGAGCATTGCTTGTCGGATTTACACTATCCACGGTTAACAATGTGTCAAACCATTATTCGTTACTCTATGTACAAGATAACAGAGAAGTTTATGATGGAATGAAAAGTGCTTGAAACGTATCTTAAGGAATATTATTCCATTTTGAAGTAATATGCACTATGAATTAAATTAAGTTAAACACTTCAAAATTATGGAACATTAAGCAATAACGATAGATAGCTTTGTGTACTTCCTAGAAATTAATTTAACGAAATTATTCATTATATAAATTATTATCAAATGCATATTTGTAGGAAAATATATGCTATTTCAAAATTTTCGCATCAATAATCTCTTCAATACATATTTCTATATACAGGGTGGTTGGTAACTGGTGGTACAAGCGGAAAGAGGGTGATTTTGCGCGAAAAAAGAAGTCGAAAATATAGAATAAAAATTTTTCGTTGAGGCTTTGTTTTCGAGAAAATCGACTTTGAATTTTCGCTCGGTATGCGTAGATCTCACTGCAGATCGTTGTCTCGATGGAAAAATGAAAAAAAAAAAAAATTTTTTTTAATTTTTTATTCTATATTTTCGACTTCTTTTTTCGCGTAGAATCACCCCCTTTCTGCTTGTACCACCAGTTACCAACCACCCTGTATATAAAATTTCAGTATCAAGGAGAACGGTCTACAATTTCCATAAGTACAATATCAGAATTTACATATTATTTTCTGAAAAGTTTCCAATAAGGTATCTCATCAACGTGCACGATTAATCATTCATAGTATTCATTACAAAAGATCTTTAAGGAATTCAGTGAGTGAACCCAATTTACAAGCACGAATATGTTTCTAGTTTCTTGTCCTTTATCTATAGCAATTTTTTTATCGGTGATATTGGCAGCCATTCTTCAGGACTACATCGATGAAGAAGATGAATCGCGCTTAAACAACGAATAAAAGCGGAACCAAGAAGAAATCCGCGAAATCGATATATTTTCTTCTAGCGATTAATTGAAACGATTGTTATCGGAAACATTGTGTTTCTACATTAAAGCTGAAAGATAAACGCGGTGAGTGGTGAATTCTAAAATATTTCAATGCTGCTTATTTTTTGATAAAACTGCGGCTTAACTGAATCCTCTTTATTCTTTTTGTACAACTGATGTAAGTTTCTTTACTTCGTAGTTACTTGTTGAGTTTATTTTTTAGACATTTCTGTTGTTTTACAAAATTCACGTATATTTGATTGATTTGTTACGGGAATACGTAACTGGAAAGATGGATTTAATTGTTTATTAAATATATCTTTGATTCAGATATATGTAGGTACAAAAGTAACGAGAAATATTTCTCTTTTCAGTTTCTTTTTAGCAGAATGATTATTACTTTGAAAATCTTTCATCTTGTAGACGTGTCATTATAGAAAATTGTCTAGCGTTGAATATCTGTGGGATTTTTTATTTTTTGAATCTTTTATCGCTTTGAATTATTGAGTGACTGCATTATCATTAAATTATAAAATATGAAACCATTATGTACATACATTTCAAACCTAATAACGATAAATATCTCGTTAAGCTACAACATTTAAATGCAATTCGAGTTTTCAACAAAATCAACTGACCACGATATTAAAAAACAGTTAGAAACGTTTTATCTTTTACGCAAATGCCATATCATGCCGAGACCCTATTCCATTCCATTCTCTACATTTCCTGTCGCTAGCGTCACGTAGGAGACACAAGAAATCACGAAATTGACAGATCACCGGTGATCTCCTCGCGTCTTAGTTCGAACGTTTCACAAATAAGCCAAAGAATTGAACGTTAGATATAGTAGTAAAATTTATTGTGCGAATTCAACAGAGTGACGGTTTAGAGTGTTGGAACAGAGAATGTCGAGAGCTGATTTTAGGAAGATTTATATACTATGGATTTGGCTCGTATGGAGGGGGTGTCGCCGGGGCCAGGTCAGAGATGGCCATGCTTTTTTTTTATTTATTAATATTTACAATCAATTCTCGCCTTGAGAATTTTCAGTAATTTTTTCTGGCGTGGCGCAGTGACATGGTTAAATACTTATAATAAGTTAATACTTATTATAGATAAGTATAATTTTTAAGTAAGTGTGGTAAATAAGTAAATATTACTTAATATAAATAACTAATTAAATCTAGTGTTTAGATCTAACGGGTAGTGTCTCTTCAGCCTGCGGATCTGGTCCGACGTATCAAGTAGTCGAGTAATTAGGGGGGTTTTGATGTTTGTTGACTCTTTTGTTATATCTGTCGCTATATTTTGCTATTTCCTCTTTGACTGTGGGTATCTCGAGGTCGCGATGTATTAGTTCGTTGGTGACATGAGATGGCCATGCTGTTACTGTTTTTTGACACTGTAACACTCTCTACGTAGTTGTTTGGATGGCTTGCGGGATGTTCGTTAGACCCCCTTGGTTTTTCTATCGCTAACTTATGGCTCTGTGACACTAGCCATGTGGAAACAAAATCATACCTTTTTACAAAGCAGTTGCTGCAATTGCGTATCATAGAAATATAAACTGAAAAGGAAGGAAAGAGGCAATAATATTCACGGTGTATCAAAATAATTTATCGTACAAGTGGATAAAAATCGTCTAAAACGGTAGAAAATGTGAAACGAATCAACGACTCGTTTCTTTTGCATATTTCTGTCGCGTAATTCTGTAGCTCGACGAGAGATCGTCGAGCAAGATCGGAACACGCAATCGTAAGGATAAAAAGGCAATAATGTTCGCCAACGACCCCGTCGACGAAAACTTTAACAGCATGTTGTATCAGGACTATGAAGGTGGCACAATACTGGTTCACAATCTAGAATCTAGATTCTAGATCCTCTGACGAGGAAGGGTTGCGCGTTAATAAACTCTCCGGTGACCGTCTTCCTATCAGGCGTTCACATCGTGGCTTAAATAGTGAATTAAGGTCGCGGGGCCGGTGATCTAGGACAATCGCCAACACCGTGCTTGATTTTCTATTGGATCATTTTCCGCTGCTCGTTAGACTCGGATAAAATCTCTGGGGAGTTATGCGACCTTTTAGTGACACGTGTTAGTCTGGAACTGAGAACTTTCGAAGGATTTCAGTCCCTTTTGGGAAGGGGTTGTAGAAGACGTAGATTTATGATAGTCGTAAAAGGGGGGATCATATTGTACCGTTATATTATCATGGGAATTTTCCGGTTATTTTATGGAAGTAAGTTTATTTAATATTTCTATATTGAGCACTATATTATTAACCCTTAACGCTCCGACTTTTAATTGTGAATATCGTCCAACTTATTCTCATCACACTTCGACTTGCAAGTTTTTAAGTGTCAGATTTTAAATGATACAATGACGTGTAAATAATAATATTAAGGTCATTCAAAACAATCTTTATTCTTATTATTTAGAAGTCGTATAATTTTGTTTACAATATTTATATTAATTATAGTTGAGTAATATGTAGAATTTTTTGAGCACCGCACATCGGCGGTGCTTGAGAGGCACACTTGGAGCATTAAGTGTTAATAGCATTGTGCGACCTGCTATAACGTAAGAAGCGTTATTGAGTTTTTATATTGTTAAGATATCGGTCTTAAGTTTGTTTGGACGATTCTAGTTTTGATAACATTTTAATAACATTGGACCTTCATTACGTAATTTTCAAATTGTTAAGATATTAGTTTCGAGCTTATCTTTCGTAATTAACAATCAAACACGTTAACGCTTGACTTAAACTTCATACTTATTTTCCAATCCTATCTTTATTTAAATGTGAGATTTTATAAAATGCGAATATCTGTGTCGAATGAAACGAAATTCGAGCGATTTCGAGTAAATCGCGATTACCATTGCAAAAGCAACGTTTTTCCGCTCCGTAAGTATTCCTGAGATGTTGAGAACACGCGTAATTAATATTTTAACGGGAATACAGGAAACGTGCCACGATACTTTTTGCGCTAACTTAACAGCCAGGGGATTTACGAGCAAACTGTTGCTTTTGTGCTGGTCCACGGTTTTGCTTTCAAAATGCTACTCGCGAACACGAATCGTTCGATTCGCGGCAAAAAGATAGGATATAGGTTTGGATAGGTTCGTGACAGGGGTTGATGTATGTATCGAATAAACGATGTCGCTAAAGTATCGTATTGTTTTTTGTACGAGGTGCCATAACCGATTGAAAACTGAGATGTGCGAATGATGTGAAAAGAATTTTCTCTGATGCTGTTTTCAGGTCAGGTCAGTTCTTGTTTCGATATCGAACGAGATCGACAAATAAAAAAGTTTATCGAAGCTAGATTCGGTGATAGAATAATATGGTTCTTCCCTAGGACGAAATTAATTAAAACTATCTCAGTTGAATAGACAGAAGTTCGCTATATCAAATGCTTTGAAATTTCATCGAAATAAATAAAGTTGCGTTATACTTAAAGTAAATTAAAGCTCCCCTTTCCAATCACGTCAGACCCATTTAACAATTAAAATTCCTCTCAACAAATTCGATCAAAACATCCTTTGCCTACCCTCTCTAACCCTTTCAATTTCATTAACGAGCGAAAGTACGCGTGGAAAAGACGGCACCAAAAAATTGGTTTAATTATAAGTCGCAATTAAATGATGATAACGGTCGGTGGGATAGGGGATGGTCGAGCGCGCGGGCATGGCGCGAAGGCAAGCAAAAAGGGAGCAAAGCAGGAGCGTAAACAAGGAGAGTGCAACGTGGGGGTGGCGGTGGTTCGCGGAGGGTGAGACGGCAACACACGCGCTCATGCGCGCCTGGAACCCCGCCCTGTCGCTTCGGACGAAAGCTTGTCCCGTCGAGGACTCTCGGTCGAGTTTCGACGAGTAGTCACGCTTTAACTCGCGATCCGCGAGGCGGATGTTATCCGGAACGCGAGTTCACAGGTGCAGGTGTGCCCAGATGTAACACGCGAAAGCTTTGAAAAAGCTGGTTGATCCTAGCTCCTGCACCCTGTGCCAGAAACATCCGGACGGAGACGTGGTTTTGAGCTGGTGACGAAACTCCAGGAGCCAGGAGACAGGTGTAGGTGTCAGGTGTCGCAGATAGGTGTTGGGGTGTTTTAGATCTTCGAGCCTGGGTCTGTCTTTATTCGACGAATACGCGGCCACCATTCCAATAGAATCGTTGTTTCGAACACTTGTGGATCGAAGCAATTCTAACGAATCACATACATATACGCGGCGACAGGTGTATTTTTTAAAGGTGATAGTAGTCGTGGAAGGTGTGGAAAGATTCAAAGATTCATTGATCACACAGCAACACGGGACACTCGCTGTCTTGGATACGCGCCTTCGCTTGTTCGAGTCGTTTAAGGTAAACACCGGTGTGTGCCACCGATCGGCCGAGATATCTAGGTCAACAGGCAGTGGCCAGAGGCAACTAGTTGCGGCTGTAATCGTTCCTGTAACCGAGGCCAGCGGCAGACGTTGTGTTCTTTTTTGGTTGAAAGAAGGAAGAAAGAAGAGATCGTTCGTGATAATCTAACGCTGGACCAATAAACGTCCGAGATACCAGAGGCGGGAGGATTTATCTAAGAGGTGTCGAGAGAAGAACGGAGAGAAATAGCTAGGCGAGAAAGGGGTCTATTGTTCGTTAAGGTCGCGTCGCTCACGATCGGATTTCCTTGATTACGGTTACGGTATCGACGCGAAGGAACAGCAGCCGTGTTCTTTCCGGTGGAGGAAGAAAGTAAGAGAATTTCGATCAATCTCGGCCAAGCGACGCGAGACGCGTTATCCTTCATCCTCGTTCTGGACGCGACTTTTGCCGATTATACGCGCTGATGACAACTGCGGATTTATTAGAAATTTTCGTTAATTAGAATGATCCTCGGATGTTTATGTCTGTTCATTCGAGTTGTTAGTTAAGGCGAAGGAACGAAGGAAAGAAAGAAGCAAAAAGACAATAAAGTGTATCATATCCGAGAAGATCGAAGCCAATTGGAATATTACAGAAATGATTGGTTGATCCGTCTTTTATCGTGTTTTGAAATATTTTTATTCGGCTTATTCGATATTCGTTAGTTAGAGTGTTTGTAGCAGTGAACGGGAATTACCAAGGCCTAATTAAGGATTTAGTTTTGTAATGATTCAAGTGTCGTCGATTACGCGATAGAGTTTAGTGATAGTTATCTAGAGAGGCGGTTTGTAGGAGTGCTCAGAGCAAAGATAACGGCCTTGAAACTTTTCCATGCACGGATCGGAAGACCGAGCTAGGAAAGATGCTCTATGCCTGACAGCGTGACTACAGCTAAAGGTCGTGATCGATCGACTTACTTCGATGGCCTAAAAGAACTTTAAACGTTCAAGGTCATTATGCATAGCGATAAAACGGAAACGTAAAGTGCGGACAAGTCGGTTGGTCCGTTCGATTGTTACGACACCTAGCTATTTCGTTTTGAAATAGCGTAACGCACGAGTCCTATTCTATTCCATTGCATTTGGCCAAGAATCTAGTCTCAATAGAAAATCCTCGTTACAGGCCAGATGAGGCGATAGCGGAATTCGTTAATCCGCACGATGTCGTGTCAAGGATACTCAACCGATCAAGAACGTCCTGGCATTCGCGAAATGTGCCACGCACATCCCTCGATCTCTCTCGAGTTCTTACAGAGTTTTTATAAGACTTCACAGACACCGTCGTGCTTAACGAAGCGACGATAACGGAGGATCGCTTCGTCAGGACTCAGACTGTTCTCGCATCACCTATGCGTTGTATCATCTAATTCCACTCTAAAAGCGGAACGTAAAAGCAACGTCGTCGGACTGATAGAATTAACGAAACCACAAAGCGTACCGATCGTATTTCCTCGTTTCCACACGGTCCTAAACATCGCACAGCCTAAAACCTCAGGTGGATCAACAAAGGCAAATCCTCGTCGATCCTCGCTTTAATTAACGCTTTGATCAAACAACCTCTAGACCAGTCGCAAGCCAAAGTGTTCGCCAGATGACATAGTTCGCTAAATGAGATCACTGAAGCGACTTGTCGATTGAACGATTCAGAAAGCTGCTACTTGTGGTCGATGCGAAAGGAGGCTCGACGGTCGACCTCGCGAACGAAACAGCTCCCGACCCCTTAGTAGTCAACGGACAAAAGCGGCCTGGCCGGCACTCGATGAGTCCTAGTGAAGATAAGGATCCTCGAAAACCCTTGATCGTTTGCCTGGAACGTCTGAAGAAGCTCCGGTTGGCACCTATTTGAGAGCGGTCGGGTGATGCGCGGGAGCAGCTCTGAACTCCTGCTGGAGGCAAGTTGCGTCCAGTGTCAGAGCGATCATCACGCCGGCGAGCACACCACCAGGCATCAGCAGCAGCATCAGCTAAACGAGAAACACGACTTTCAGGAGCGAGAGCTACGTCGTCGCAAACTGTTGGAGCTCGGGTTCGGCGCTTCGCGGCGCCGACCGCCACGGCGTACCTGCCGTCAGCGGTTCAACTTTTACGCCACCTCGGCGTTGGCATTTGTCGCGACGTCCGGCGGTGCGGCCCTATTATTTTTGGTGCCGCTATACGTCGATCCGGCCATCAGCACTCTAGCTGCCGATTTCTCGCCAGATCCGGTCATCTGCACCACCTCCAGGCGCGAAGAACTCGCTGGCTTGTTCAATTGTACCTGGAGTTCCTGCCGCGAAGGATGCACCAGTGACGTTTATAGGTGTACGCATATATACGTCACGTATACACCATGGAGCAATACGAGCATGAAGAATGACACCGGGGGTAGAGGCAATTCGGAGAACTCTACCGGCGTCACGCACACCTCAACCACTTCGGGTAAGAAACTCTCATACTGCAGACTTATGGAGAGTAGTTCTATCTTCACAGTTTAGAGCATGTACTTGTTGTTGGATTCGTGTAATTTTGGACTGTAGTGGAGAAATGGTGACAGAATGTTTTGACGAAGTAATTAAATACTGTTTTGATCATTGATACATATGACGAAGCGTGCGTCTCTATTTAATTGTGCAGGTAGCGGTGCTTTTCTATGTCGTTTTAGATTTATTTTCGATTTCATCAGTTGAATTTGATTTTTATTTGAACTTACACAAGTTTCTGAACAACTAATACCATAGAAGGATCCTAGCCTTTTATTATCATTCGAGTATTTGTTTTTATATAATTATTTTTGTTAAACTGTTAATAAAGTTTGTTCTTACTTTCAACCCACTTCTTGGCGTTCATAAATATATTCATAATTAATATTAAATATATCTTATATATAAATATACAGGGTGGTTAGTAACTGGTGGTACAAGCGGAAAGGGGATGATTCTACGCGAAAAAAGAAGTCGAAAATATAGAATAAAAATTTTTTTTCATTTTTTTTTTTTTTTTTTTAATTTTTCCATCGAGACAACGATCTACAGTGAGATCCGTTATAACATACCGCACGCGTACCGAGCGAAAATTCAAAGTCGATTTTCTCTAAAAGAAAGCCTCGAACGAAAAATTTTTATTCTATATTTTCGACTTCTTTTTTCGCATAGAATCACCCCCTTTCTGCTTGTACCACCAGTTACCAATCATCCTGTATAAGACGCATGAAATTTACATCATAAAAATCCATAGTCGATGTTTGGTGTCTGTGTTTGTCGTTAACCTTGCAACTTCGCACCTCTTTAATTCGACCGCATCACAAGGTCGATATTATCGATATCGTTTCGCTGAATTGGCAGAAAACTTATTACTGTACGTTGTACATTGTCTAGAATGATCTTGATTTTGTCTAGGTTCCTCTATTTTCTAATTCATTGACTTGCTTTGTATCATAGCAGCATTGAAAGATTTCTATTTCATTGACTTGCGTTGTATCATGACAGCATTGAAAGTTTTCTATTAAATAGATTCTATTATTGAGGTAAATCAGCGTATTACATCACGATTATAAGGTTAGTTTACTTCCAGCAATTCTTTGCAAAGCAATCACGAGGGTACTGTACAATTTTTAGAATCAGTTTATTCATTGGAAAATTATAAGTATAAATTTATGTTTCATATATTAATTTGTTAAAATATTTATTATAAAAACATGTAATTGTTTTCGTAATGAATGAATGAACGTTAAAAAATACTTAAAAATTTTCTAAGTAATATTTTTAATTCTTTTAATGTTATTAGATATATATTCATAGAGATAATTACATCTATAATTTTAAATTTAGAATTTCAATTCGTTTCGAATCATTTTGGTTTGAAAGATCTCAATTTTTCATAAGAAGGTTCTAATTGTTCTTCGCTTTAATAGCAACTTAGAAAGGCATTTTGCAAAATGATATTTATACAGTTATAAGAGTTTAGAATTTTATAAAATTACATTGAAGAAATTGAAACTAAACGGAAGGATATAAAATATTGCTTCTATTTCTATTTCGATCCTGTGGCAAATCCTTAAAATCTGTCTTTTGCTTCGTATGTTTAAGAAGCCATTTCATACAAGACTAGAAATCCCGCTATAGCAACAATAAAACTTTAAAAATATCATAACCATGTAACTTACTGGGAATAACATTACTTGCGTTTATACACCATTTTTACCCAGAATAATGCTTCAAACAATTTCTCAAAGCTTTTTATACCTTTTCGAAGATGTGTATGAGTGACATAACCATGCAGTTTGACCTGTAATGTTTTTCTTCTCGAAGAAGATCCCTTTATTAACCCTTCTATTGCGTTCTGGTCTATATCACTCAACCGTGTCTAGATTAATTTTTTGTTGAAATTCGATTTCGTCGAAAATCAGGAAAGGATCGATAATAGAAATTTCATCGGTAATTTATTACATTAGTATATAATTTTTCACATATTTGTCTACATACTTTTCTACGCACCTAGTAAAAATGTACAGAAACTGCCATGTATCCAATATTGGAGTTCAGAGAATATACACAGCCGCTGTCTCTGTGAATAGGTTAAATATAGGAACGAGGGATGAAAAAAGATCATAATAGGATTAAAAAACAAAGGTGGAACTTCAAATTGTAATCTATTCTAATATAATTTGAAATTTTGTTTTTTAACAGTGCCGACGCCAGGCGACGTGGAGGCAGTGCTCCTGGTGAACATCAAGGGGTGCGGCTATCCGCCGATCGTCGACTGCGAAAACTTCACCCGCGAACTAGGCTACGAAGGCGCGAAATTCCCCTGCCATTACAGCCGCGTGAACGGCAGCATAGTGATGGCGAACTATAACCGCGAGGCGCAGGTCACCACCATCATACACTTCTTCGCGGCGCCTTTCGTAGTGACTCTCGCGACCAGCGTCGCTCTGTGTGTGATGCACTGTGACTGCAGGTGCAGTCCACCGCCACGGCATTCGTCGCGAGGAATGAGAAGAGGCAGGGGCAACGATCTCAGGTAATGTGACTTTAAACATCGGTAAATCATCTAGTGCCCCTGTAGAATGTCTATCTTGTTGCCTGTTCCGAATGAACTTCTGGCAGTATAACTTGTTAGACAATGTTCGATTGACTAGGTCCTAAAATTTTAATCCGTAACAACATGAAAGTGCAGATCTTAGATTGTTCGGATTATTATAGTCAACATACAAGGGGTTGCGATTCGAGAAAGTTGGAAAACACTAGATTAGGTTTTAAGAAGCTCTCAAGGGGGCGGGAACGGCTGGGATGTCGACAGTAGATCGGTGAACGTTTCATTATTCATTGAACTAGTACTTGAAGAGCACGTTTCCTCTAGTGAATTGACAATGATCAACGAAGACGTGGAATCTTTCTTTTTCCAATAGTGTTTCGTGCTTCGACAGGAAGATTTTGGAGTTAGAATTGTCACGTGGTGAGATTTGAAATCGGGAAGAAGTTGGAGATAAATATAGGATACGGTGATTGTTTGAAAGGAGAATGAAAGCTAGGCAAGTTGCTTTGGGAATTTCGAGGTATAATTCGAGTATAAATTTGAATTCAGATGGTTGGCGTATGGAGTACAAAGTGGTTTATTAGCGCAGGTTCTCAAACAAATCTTGAAGCTCAGGTAAATACGATTGTTCAAATATTAAGATTGACCGACTTGCTTCTATGTGCGACATGTTGTACGTAGATGAGAGAATTATTAATTGCGAAACTAAAGCGGGGGTAATAAAGATATTTCACATGCATGGTGATAATTTTTCTATTTTTCAACGAAAATTTAAAAAGAATCTTTATATTCTTAACAAATATTGAATTTAGTTTCTCCTCTTACAAATGGTATACTAAAAATATTTAAAAATAAAATGGTAATATATACAATTTATAAAAATTTTAAAACGTTTTTTAGTATTTCAATTTTTACAAGATTATTATAATTTGTCATTATATTTTAATATTTTCTGGATATTTATGGTTTTAATAATCTAAGTAAAATATTTCACTTGTAGAAATTACGATTCTTTATTATTCTTCGTCTTAAAATAAGAGAAGTGCAAATTTAAAACTTATTTGTTTTATTCGTTCTTCATTGCACTCGGATGTCCAGCGTCTAACGCATACAAGAACGTGACAGGAATACATTTGATGAAATCCTTCGACTGATAAACATCGAACGTGATACCGCTTCAGACTGTTTCATCTCGTTAAACACAGAGAAGAAAAGAATTCCTTTATAAAGGGAATCGATCGTATCTTTAGTGATTGAGCGTTAGATCTGGAATTTTGTTAACCTATTGATGGATTTACCGTTGCGAGAGATCGTGAACGTACTGTCAATGAGGCGAAGTGTCGGGGTAAAAAATAATAGGAAGGTTTCTCTTCATTAGATGAAAATTGGCCAGGCAGCTTTCGAAATAATTTTCCTTTGACAAAAACGAAAGGATCTTCTGGTATTCAGATAATGAGATTATAGGATTTTGATTTCAACCACTCTTACCAATCGTATATAAAAAATCTTATATTGTACGTAGCAGATATTTTAATCTTAAGAGTTGAAAATACTAATAACATTGAAGGATAAAGGTTTATGCTTTATGTACAAAAGTACAGAAAATACTTACTAATAAAATGAAAAGCATATATATAATTGTCATTTACATAAAAATTATTATATTCATTCTTTTTAATCTAGTTGAGACAATTGCCGTAAATTGAAGTCGACAGGTATATTTGTTAATTATCTTCACGCGGTTATAAAATTCGATGGCCGAGGAAGGTTCGAAGAAACGAACGTGCATCCTAAAACAGCATTTGCGTTCCACAAATGCTTTGCTTGCTAAAAAAATACGGGCACATTCTGCGCTCGAGCACAGTTACATATTTAATAACAAAGATACGAGTTCGTCTTTTATTTTATCGTTAGCCCACGGGAGCTCGCGTTATTATGCGGTATCGCGAAAAAAAAGCTCTCAGAGCTTTGCTTTAAACTCAAGTCTGCTCCATTACAGGCCACTGCGTCACTGAGGCCACTTTTCCGTGTCTTTCGACTTTTTGACGTGCTTTTTGATGGATCTCCGCCATTCCCCAAATTATTCACCGCATATAACCAACACGCTCGTATAATTATTGGAAGGACAACATTTATTGCTACGTATAGAATGAAAATTAGGTATCGAGTACTATTGACAGTTTTTGCGTTTTTTGATAATAGGTCTTCTAAGTCACTAGGAATTTCTCATCTCTATAATATAGTACTACGAAGGAAATGATCTAAATAAGCGAGATAACTTTCGTAGAACCTAATATCTATCTTTCATTACATTTCCAAATCCCGAAATTACAAAAATGAAGCAACAAAATCGATGTTCATTTTCTGACATGCTTTTAACGGAATAGTTTGTATAACCACACAGGAAGTAACATTTACTGCAGTCTATAAATTTGCAGCTAGTACTCTAAAAAATGTATGTAGTAACTGGTGGATTCTTAGAGTAAGGACAAGTGATGATGGTAGAGTTTAAAGTTTAAGGTATTTTAATGAGTGATATTCAATAACAAAGGACAGACTACGATATCGTCGCACGCCGACTCACACTCCGTGTCCGCCCAACTCGCACTCTGCTTCTCGACTGACTCTCTCTGGCCGTTGTAGCATTCTATTGTCTTTTGCTGGGCCCACCGCACACGTGTTCTACAGACGCTCGTAGCCAGGGTCACGTAGGTCTTTTTGGCAAAGCTATTTACCTGAAGGACCCGGCAATGCATTGATGGAGCCGACAGCGCCTCGGCTCTCGCGACATTGTCTGTAGTTAGCTCGACGTTTCTTGGGCCCTTCTCCCCGATACTACATGTATGAACATCAATAGGCAAAGAGGGGAAAAAATATTTGACGTTTTCTCTTGTCTTTTAACAAATATATGCCACGTCTAAAATTATTCAAATATGAAATTCAAAATACCTACGTATCAACAACTTGCTACAACGTACTCGAACCTTCACTGCAATAGACAAAAAGTCAGAAGCAAATGCTAAACGAAACAGAAAAAGAGGAAATATAGAGGCAGTAAAAAACAGTTTGGCACACTTCTTGATTTACGTTAAAACCCGACTGACACAAAGGGAACCAGACAAATATACACACAAATGGCGGGCTCATAAAAGAGCCACGAGAGTTACACCGTGATGTCAGCATATCGTTGCGACGAAAGAGGTCGTGATTCCTAACCGAAAGTCGAGACATGCCCATTTTAAACGTCGCGATCGTTTGCCGAGCATCCTGCAGGCTCATCATGGCCGGCGGCTTGTTATTTTCCTGTCGTAACCCGTTTGTCATCTTTATAGCTGTCGCACGGTATACTGTATCGTGGTTGGTATTAGGAGGAACAGGCTGGATGCTCGCGCGAAAAGGATAACTCAGACGCACCACTAACCTGGACCATGATATATCAGACCTGGATTAATCGACCAAACCATCGCCCTTCTTCCAGTTCTACCGCTTTCTCCCTCTTTTCATGTCCTCCAGATCCTTTGGCTTATGAACTCATCGCTTTATTGCCCTTGGATAACGTTTGGCGAATAAATCTTTCATTTCTCCAGCGAGTGGCGTGTCGCTCTGTTTACTTGCGTATTTATTTTCCGCGATACTTTTGATGGAAATTTAGTTACTTTACGAGCACGGCGTTTTGTCTTTTATTATTTTAATTTACAGTAGTTATAAAAAGTATCGGTACACCATTGTATTTGTTATAGCATTTCTTACTGTAGAATATTTTTCAAGATGATCATTAGGAGTCTTTTTCTTATCATCGCTAGATGAACATCTCGTTCATTTCTCGTTATCTTTAATACTAGTGAAAAATTTATTTTTATTGCTGTGTACTAGACTGATACAGGCAAAAGCCGGAATACTTTTTAAGATGACTTTGAATCTTTTTTTTATCATCACTGAGCACGTGTTCAAACCATATAAACATCTTTTATGGCTGCTTCTTCTTATCCTCAACAACAGCAACAACAATTTAGACCTTCATTCTAAGTAAACCACATTACACAAAGCTGAAACGATCCTTTAAGTAAAAAAACACGGTGTTTCCAGTCACTTGCCTTAAATCCAGATCTCGTAACATTCGAAATATTATACCATTCTACATATATTGCCTATTATTTCTCAAAGTATCATCCACTCGCGCTTGTAAGCTATCCCAAAATTCATGCAACGGAATATAAACCAGGCTTGGAACCCGATATTCCATGGGTCTTTTCTCTTATCTCACCTTTCCATGAGCAGGAAATTCGAAAGGGAAGCTATTTTAATAAATTTTCAGCTGTTTCACGTATCGGTGGTCGAATGCTAAGCCCCGCAAAGCGAAAAGCACGTTGCGGAACGAATTTTCATTTGGTCGAAAGGGACGCGACGTTTTGTCAAGTATTCGAGATCTCGCGAGGCGATTTTGAACCACAGGCGGCGAGTGTGTTTAGGAACATACAGCATTGACAGAAAAGAAGCGTAGAACGTCATGGAACTTTTAATTGGAATGGCGTTCCAGAAGACTCACGAATTGTTCCCTTGACACCTGTACGAGGAAAGAGAACTCGGGAATTCGTTTCAACTAGCGGGCACTACATGTTCGACCTTGTCATCTGCAAAAATGCAGTATTTGGGACTCGGAAGTTCAGAGCATGTTGAATTACCTCGAATGCGAGAGAACAGCGTAACTCTGCGTCGTTTTGGGCAGTTTCGCTTCCAGTGTTGGAATTTCTTGAAGCTGATTTGTTACAGATAGCTTTAATAGCATTGGAGGATTTCTCACTGAAAAGTCGAGGTAGTATTCTTCCTTTCTTCTGGAAACAGTAATTATCAAACTATTCTTTATTGGAACGGGCGAATTGGACGAATAGTTCTTCAAAAATAATATGACTGTACTCATTAAACGATTCTGAAACTTTTATCGAAAAAACGTCAACCTTTAAATTTTTACAACCACGTGAAGAAAGATCGTATAATGATAAGTTGATGCTTTCAGACTATGATTTTAAATAGACATTATGGTATTTTGGAATCTTTATGGATCGTATTATGTACGATTCAGACTGAGTATGGTTTATATCCTTTTACATTCTTTTGGTTCTTCCACTTATAAAGTATTCACGATGAAAGAAACTAGTTTCTTGACGATAACGTTAAAACGTGTCTAGTCGAGGATCAAAGTAGAGTTGTTTTATAATTGTTTTAAATAATTAATGTTTGTCTTTTCTGCGAGCTATTGGAGTTTCATTGCTTCAAACTATAAAACACTTGCAATAAAGATGTAATAACTCCGAGATACAAAGGAAGTACTAACTAGCAGACGGTTGAAAAGTTTGTTCAAGTTTAACTTTATAACTGGATACATCCGGATCCCTTTGCCTTATTCTCCACTGCTCTCTTTGTTTTTGATTAATATTATCCAGGTAATAAACAACTCTTTCTCAGCCTGTTCCATACAAAGTAATTGAGTATCGTGTACACTGCTTTAAAATATGAGAATGTTGTCTTACGCTGTGTGGCAGCAATAAATTTTACTAGAGCATCTGGTGATTTTATAGTAATTTTGCTCGTGAAATTTGCGTATTTTATGAATATATATGCTTATTTTAAGCTGTGTATTTGAGTATTTAATATCTCAAATAGTATATTTTTAACGGCTTATTTGTTAATTAATTATTTATGAATTAATTATTCAAACAATCTAATGTCCAAAGTCATCATTATATCTCAATACCTCTTTCATAGCACTAACTCCCGTATTTCCACCAGAAAATAAGTTTACAGAATAGAGCACTCCCTTTCAATTTTAAGAAAACATAATAATATCCATAATAGAACCCTATTCTTCCGAGAACATGTTCGTTTTTCAATGTTTATTGTATATTTTTATGTTTTTCTATGTTTTTCTATATTTCTAATTATCTACCATTTCCGAAACATTAATTCCTCAACATGCGCAATCATTCTCTCATGGTACCCTTTACGTTCTCCATTAAATATTAACCAACAATGTACTCATCTTAAAAGAAATTAATAATGGCGAAGCAATTTCATCCTTTCAAAAACATATTCATTATTTTGCAATAATTACCTCATTGTTTAAACATCCATTCACAACATTTTCTAAACACCCTTTCTTAAAACCCAACCATATATTTTCATTTCTTTTCTAATTGCCTATCATTTTTCAGACGTCTATCCCTAAAGCTGTTTAACAAGTCTCTGGCGAAATCAACTCCCGCATTCCCCCCCCCCCCCCAAAAATTGATTCAAGCATCCACTCTAACTGCTAAAAAAGAACGTCCTTCTTTGTCGGAGAAAAACGGACATCGAAAATGTTGCTCGAGCGTATCCTCTAAAGGAACCTCTTTCCAAGAAAGTACCTACAAATCTGCTTGGGAAAAACGCAGCCCACCCTCTTAACCGACAGTTCCATTTCCTCTCCCCACATCCATATTACACCTTACAATACGAGGTATTCGATATTCCCCTATATACCTCCCGGCTTGTGCCTAGCCCGCGAAATTACGGTTTCGATCAAACTGAATCAGTCTCACGGCGTGGCTTCGAGGCCGCTCACACTTGCACATGCACCTGCATACAGAGAAATGCGGTTTCACGAGCGAACTTCTCTCCTATGTACGCGTACATATATACACATGTATATATAGGATGTTCATATTATTAGTTTTCAGCATCTTCGGTGTAAATGATAAATTCGCGAAAAAAATGGAAAAAGAAGTTTCATTAATATTTAATAGTTTGATTAGTTTAGTGATATTTTTAATATTTATGATATGTAGTATTTTTAATATTAAATCTGTAGATAACTATAGTATAAAAGATATACTAGAGAAATTAGAATGAAAGGTATAAAAATAATTATACGGTATTCCTCGTAAGCGTTAAATTTGAGATAGGAAATGGCAAAGAGAGAAGTTTGAGAATCTTTTAATGATAAAAAAGCCATACTATCTATAAAATTTCTACGAAAATTTAGTAGTTTAGTAATTAACCATCGCACATAGAAAATAATCGGACTTTGTTCTCTTCTAGTTTTCTCACAGATCTCTGTCACTTGTAAGAATAATACTGGAGACTAATTGCGTGAACATCCTGTATACACAGCCAAAACATGCATACCCATAAATCGGAATGCAGTTTCAGATGACGTGGCTGGTGTTACGAACGCTTTGGAAGCAGTTATCTGGACTGCCGTTAGGCATGATTGTAGTTTAATTACTTCTGACGCAGACTCGCAGATTTATTCGAATCCCAGAGCACCCAGCGGTACGAATCGCGTTGATCTTATTTTTTGTGGTAAAACGTCAGGAAATTGGAGCGCAGTTAAGGTTCTAGTGGTTCTACGGGGATTGCAAATGTAACAGCTTTGAAAGATACTTTTAACCGGTTGATTTCAGTGGTAGTTTGTTGTAAACAACAAATGGAGATTTATTTGAAGCTTCGCTTTACACTACACTGGTTGAAGTTTAAAGGTGGTATTTGTAACGCGAAATGGTTTTCGACTGCCTTTTGGAATACGTCTGTTAATAAATCTTATCCTCTGAAGGTAACCTTTCATTAATTATTAAACGAATTTTTTCATTGAGGTAATTTCTCACTCTGGTAATAAACAGTATACTGTGTGACAAAGTACGAATTCTAGATACGTTATTTCCTTAAATTGTTAGATTACAGTTTTTCAAAAATAGATCAACAAAGTTAGAAATCGTTATTTACAAACTGCAGAAATTGGGTTTCCCGTTTCCATTTTCATACACGATTAAGCTGAAACACACTATACTCTCTCTAACTCTCTTCTTACCAACTAAAATTAGCGATGAAGTCATCCCCCAAAATACAACTCATTTAAGAACTCAGTTTCGCCCTGTGATTAACTTAACAATTACCGAAAATTGCAAGTTTCCTACAATAACCAGGCCATCGAGATTTCAAAAAGATGAATTATACGGTTAACGAATCGGCATTAAAGTTTCTACCACACGGCATGGCTTTGTTTCTCGCGCTGTCTGCACCGCGAGAAAACATTTCCGTAATATTGCAACGCAACCCTGGTGAGTTCGTTGTCGATCGGTCTGTAACGAAGGAGAGTTGTTGCCGGAGGAAACAATGCGAGACTCGAAATGCGGGTCACGGCTCTGTCCTTCTCGAGAACAGAGTTTCTTCCCTCTGAGTTCGTCTTGTCGCGCTTTAAAATTATCCATCCGAGAGGGATATGTTTCGCCCAGGTCGCATTAGTTTTGTCGAGTATACAGTAGTTCACGAAAGTATTTAAACTCTTACCATAGAAAACTTTTATTTTTAAACTTTTATGACTTATTCTACGTGTTATAAAGAACATTGCAAAATTTCATTAACGCTGTCATGATTAAATTGATTAAAATCGAAACCAACCTGACATAGAAGCTATAACACATTTACTGTAAATATATATTTAGTAAAAAATTAGTATAAAGTACGAACATAATAAACGTGTTAAAAATGGTTCCATTGAATATCGAGGCTTGTTAATATATCGAAGGAGAATTTATAAAATTGTATTGTAAACAGATATAATATTCTGTCAACTTCATACAAATTCAAGGCAACGATCCATAACTATGTATAAAAAAAAATAAAATCAATAACGATATGTAATATCTGTAAAATTGAAAGAATTCAATGTACCGAGTCAATTATGATGTATTAACTCGAAATCGAACACGTAAATAACGTATAAGCAAAAAGATAACCATTACATTTTTGCCATTCAGATTCTTATGAATGTAAATGTTTCGAATAAAAATTACGAATTATTTAACCGGTGAACACGAAAGGGATGAAAATACAGTTTCACTTACAGCTGAACCACTGTATAGAAGGTCGCGCGAAGCTAGTACCTTCATTCGATAAATGAAACTTTAATCTCCGTGGAAATAAGGTCAGACTTCGAGTGGCGACGTATAGTGGATTCATCTTTGCTTTGGTTAAACAGTCAAGCGCTTTTAATAACTACAAACTGCGACATATTGGTTGCATTTAATCATTTCTTCGAACACATGTTTCACTTTGCGCGGCTATTGTTACGAGACGCGCGTTGCTTTGTTGCGTTTCAAGTTACACGTATCTCGGTTACACACAATTTTGGATCCTTTTGATTTACACGTAACTATAATCTAGAAAATTATCGGATTACATCTATATGTAATATGTAATTACATCTGGATATATCTATATACATATACATATTAAGTTTCAAAGAAGCGTAACTGTTTTTATGGTTAAATAGACGATGCTCATATTCAAAATACTATAATATTAATTTTCCTATAATGTAAAACCTTATACATTATAGGAAATATAGGTATGTAAATATGAAACCGGAATTCTTTTATAGAAAGTACAGGTTTATTGTATGAAAATGATTAAAAATATTTTATTCGAAGTATTGCCTATCGCTAGCTATACATTTTTCCCACCTGTCTGGCAATTGGTGGATACCACGCCAAAAAAACTGCCGCTCTTTTGAGGCATCGAGCCATTTTCGTACATTTTCGTAAGAAGCGAAGTGCCGGTCAGAAAGTGCGTGTCCTATCGATGCAAATAAATAGTAATCGGACGGAGCCAAGTCTGGTGAGTAAGCCGCGTGCGAAAGTATTTCCCAACTGAACGCTTCGATCGTTTCCTTGACCGGTTTTGCTGGATGTGACGGTGCATTATCACGAAGCAAAATTACTTTGTCTTGCCTTTTTCGATATTCTGGTCGTTTTTCACGCAAAGCTTGATTCAAATTGATCGTTTGTTGCTACCGACAGGTAGCGCTCAGTATTAACGGTTTCGCCAGGTATTAAAAGCTCACAATAGATCACACCCTTCTGATCCCACCAAACACAGAGTATTGTCTTCCGTCCATAGCGATTTGGTCTTGTAGTCGATGTCGGTGGTTCGCCTGGAGCTACCCATGATCTTTTACGCTTAGCATTCTCAAAATATATCCACTTTTCATCGCCAGACACAATTCGGTGGAGAAATGGTTTTTCGGTTTTCCTGCTGTCTTTCATTCGGTTCATGTGGAACCCATTTTCCCACCTTCTGGATCTTCCCCATGGCTTTCAAGCGTATGGAGACGGCTTCTCGTGTCACGTTTAATCGATCAGCGAGTTGTTGTTGCGTTTGAGCGTCATCCTCATCCAACGATGCTTGCAATTCGCTGTCTCGAAACCTTTTTCGGTGGTCTTCCGCGTTCTTCGCTCCTCGCGTCAAAATTGCCACTTCCGAATTTTTTAAACCACTCAAAGCACTGTGATTTACCAAGAGCATGCTCGCCGTAAGCTTCGACAAGCATTCGATGCGATTCTGCAGCAGTTTTCTTCAAATGGTAACAGAAAGTCAATGCTGTCCGCAAATCGTAGTTTCCAGGCACAAAATTTGACATGTTCAACGCTATTACAAACTATGCTGTTGTATGAAACTTGTATTGTTCTGAGTCGAAAATGTTTGTGAGATGTGAACAAAGACTTTTGGCATCAATGACGCAGTTTAGTGATAACTACATTATCGGCTAGGGTCATCTATAGGCAAATTCCGGTTTCATACTTACAGGCCTGATATTAATAGATATTACCTTTATTAAATTAGGATCATTAATATCCCGTTCATAATCTAAAATATAATAAATAGTTTCGTTAAACATAAATTTAACCGATGTGTCTTCCCTCCGCGGTATACAATATATTTCTTCTTAATTCCATAATAATAATCTGCATCATAAACGGCAACGGTTATTGTCCCCCTAAAAAGAAGCCAGGGCATCTATCATTCTTCATTACAGAGCCAAACAGCAAAAGTGCATCGGAGAAGTGTGTTGGACGTTGTCCAAATAATCAACGAAAACTTTGTAATTAGTATAGTACACTAAGATATCAGACAAGCAGATCCTGGAGCAGCGTATTTACTCGAAGCGATTAATCTTCGCCTAATACATCGATTCACAACGGTGCACGAATTACCATCACTCCATTAATTCATCGTTACTTCCAAACTTCCGAAATTTTTTCGAATAATTATAATGGTTGACAAGAAGCATATGTCCTGGCAAATAGTTCGAAAGATAAAATGGTTCTTATTCTTTTGTTCCTTGCAACTGTTAGAAATAATCAGAAAATTTAGCGTAGTTAAAGTAGATTATTATGAAGTTGAAGTTTAATTCTTTAACTCTTTTTTCTTGAAACTTCTTATAAAATCATTATAAATTGTATAATTATAATAAAATTTATAATATACGAGTAATAATAACATCACGTTATAAGTTGTAAATAATCTTCCTCTCTAATTTATAAATATACAAAATTCTGATTTCTAGAAAATATCATAACTGGTAAAATGGATTCGAGGAGAACTCGTCTCTACTTTGCATAAAACTTGAGATCCATCAATTTTACCCTATCTTATTCTTCTGCTCGTCGGTGTTAATGATGTACTGGATTCATGTGACAACGCGTCTCCGATGATTGTATTGCAATTAAACTTAAGTGAAAGATTCAAGTGAACTGTAATCCTTTTCTCTCATAAGCAAACGAAATCTCAGTTATAGGGATTTATACGTCAGCAGATAAATTAGATCCAAGAGGATATCGTTCTTGCTTTGCATAGAAATGAAGGCGATCCGCCAACTTTGCTAATTATTCGACATTGATGCATTCACATCGTTTATTCGGACGTTTTAGCATAATACGTTCCGCGCCATCGCGCAACGAGCCGTGGGGTAAGAGAGATAAATTAAATTTCTTCTTACCGTTTGGCTTATCGTTCGATCTTCTGCACTCGTGTCGATAGGAAAACATATTTTTCAGGATTTTATTAAGACAGCTTCGGACGGTGAACACCATCTGGTCCAGATTCGAAGAAAAACAATTCTTTCTGAGAGATTCTAACGAAATGAGCTTCCGGAATACCATTCTGTTTTTTCCAATCTCGCCAAGATTTTTCCATTTGATTCATCGAACCTATCCAATTCATGACAGATCAATAGAAAAAGAAATTTCATAAAAAGTTTTCCAGCAATTAAAAGAAATGTTATTTCTGTATAATAATTATCTATATCACTATGTAAATTTCTGAAGAAGAAGTTTTTACAACTTAATGATTAATTAAAAATATAAAAAATTAAGAAATAATACGAGGAACTATAGAAAGGAAAATATAATTTGAAGGAATTAAAAATGCGAGATTTTCACATCATTATTTTAAAATTCAATACAGAGCTACAGTAAAATTGTTCCAAAGAAAATTGTTACCATAAAAATTCTGTCTGTTATAAAATTTAGAAAACAAACTTAAATCTGACACAGGATGGAAAATCGTTAAAACGATTTCGCTTCAACGTTCTTCGAATGGAAATCAACGAGGATTCATCATTCGGACAAACAGTTTCAGACACCAATATGTAAGGAAACAGAGTTCGCTCCGTTTGTTTTCTCGAAGGGACCAAAAATACGCGCCGAGAACCGTGCTTGTAGGCTGAAATATTCAGAATATTCTTTCCCAGTTCTGTTGTTTCGAGAAGTTCCATCAATAACGAACAGACGTCTTTAGATTTCGCGTCGAGGTGGAATAATACAGACTGAAACAAAAAAAAAAAAAAAAAAAAAAAGAATGGTGGGAAAGAAAGATTTTTTTACGTTGACTAATATTCACTCATAAACCTATTAATATGTACCTAATCTATAACGAAAATGCATAACACATATATTTCTTCCAAATACATATTCATCTTTATATATGTAATATCTGAAAAATTTTTATGTTCGGTTGTTTATTCGACTTTAACTGAAAAATGGAAGATTTTTAAATGTTAGAGACACACTTATAAGTCTGTAAATGTGTAATTTATTGTAGAAACAGATTTTGTATTTCGAACGTTTGCTTGTTCCTTAAAAAATATCTTTAACATCTAATTTTAACAATATTTAATTCTGATAAATATGTAATACATTTCCGACTTTCTTTGTTGATTAATATAAAGATACTTGTTATCATTGAGATAAATTCGAATATTCTGATAGTATTCTTAATGTTTAACGGAGCTTCTAAGAATCTATGGGTTGGTATCGGTTAGCTAGTTAGCTAGTTGGACCTTCTGCTTTGTATCCTGTCCCCGTGAATCTGGCGTAGGCGGTCGACTGCAAAAACGTTCCTAATGCAGTTTGTGGACTGGGCCGAGTAAGTTATGCGGCAAGTATAGAACAGTGAATCAAGTTTCGAAGAAGTAGTTCAAGAGAACAGATGGCGAAACGAGACCCATCGATCGTCTCGCTTGTCGTCTTACTGGTGGCTCGTGAACAGAGCCCCACGATTCATGCGAAAGGGAAAAGTATATGAATGATCTTCGTTTAACTATGCCTGAAGACATATAGAGCCGAGAAAGAGTCTTAGGTCATCAACTGATCTTACCGTGACAACTATATATATTTTTAGGAAAATATATGTTGATATAATTGAATACTATTTCCATGTGTATGAAAACAAACTTCAAAATATGTGCTACGTGGTGTTGTTCGTTCAAAAGTTATTTAATATCGTTCAATACAATTCACAAGTTTTTGAAGAAAAGTTAATATATGAATCAATTAATAAATTTTTCAACTCGTAATGTAACGGAATACTAAAATTGTTAAAGCACCGATTTAAGTGTCGTAAAATACGGATGAAATTACTCCATATTTGGAATACCAAAGGTCAACGATAGCAGCTGATGGTTAAGAATGTTGGTAATAATATATGGAAGTTAAATACGAGATCCTGTAATATAGCGATCTGTTTTACATTATTAGATTATGAAGAATTGACGATTCTAATACTTTTATCGATTTAGAAGAATTTTTCTTACATAACTTATAGCTCAGAGAAATAAAATAATCTTAAGGTTTCATAATATAACATGTCCTTGATTTTAAATAATCCGTAAGATGAACATTTGAGAGATTGAAGATTTGAAAAATATACAGAAGATGACATTTGAGTAAAGATTGCCGCTATAAATTGAACAACGCTGCTTCGAAAGAAAAGACAGAAATGTAATCTGCGGTTGAATAATCTTGACGTATCACGAGATCACTTAGGAAAATGATATCGATCGGATTGGCTGTTGGGTAAGGCTTGTAGGGAAGAAAGGGAAGGAGGTAGGGGTAACGCGAGAAAGGAAAAAAGGAAGGATAAAATCGAAACGAAATACGGCGAGAAAAGTGAGGTGGAACCGGAAATTTGAAGACAGTCCGTAAGTTAAAAAAATCAGTAAACGATATAAATTGTACGAATATATATAAAATCAATCGAAGAAAATGTCCACTTTCAGAATTTTCTTTAAGTTTGATATTTATTTTAACATTACGTAGGTAGTCTTTTCTAGCTATAAAAATTACAATCAACATCCAAGAACAATTAAAGCTTCAACATATATTTATTCTAAATGAAATTAAATATTTATTGGAGAATAGAGTATTTAATAGAAAAATATTCTGAAGATTCTAAAGAATTGCTTAAAATAATTACTTTTCTTGATAACTCTCAGCGATAATGAAGCACTTGGTAAAAAAAGATTTTAAATAATTTCAGAATAATAACTATACGTGATGAATGTTTTCAGATAAACTAAATTAATTTAAAATTGCGAAAGTTTCTCACCAGATATCTACAATTCAGAGTAGTAGAAACGAAGGAATGCTCGGACTGAGAAATTTCAACGTACTGTCAAAACTTTGTTCCCGAGTAGAATGATTCGTTCGAGTCGTGTCTACATGGCGTTGTCGGCGTTGGCAATGCACTTTGCCCTCGTCAGTCGGTGTTTCAGCACTCTTACTTGAACATTCACGACCGCGTACACTTCGTTTTTATTCTTCGGGTACTTTGGCACGAAGCAGAAAAAAGCGCTGAGGTCGAGAGTATCCGCTGTAACTCAGCTATCAGAAAGTCGTTGAGAGAATGGTTACATCCTCACTTTGCTAGCCAGCAGGAACATCGTGTCCGAGATCGTGATCTCTTTTCACATCCGCCTATTCCATTCAGTTATCCTACGTTTTTCGTGTCCAAGATAATTTTCGTTTTCAAATTTATTGTGAAATACTATGGTCTGGACTGTATGACTTACACTAAGATTACACCGTGACATGTATTCTTTTTAGATTACTTTCTTTTCTATCTTTTCCTCCTTCTATATGATTTTTAATAGATTTTTAGCTCATCAGCAGTAATTTATAAACGGTATACGTTCATTTTTATTGATTGCCATTATGTTATGTGCATTTAGATACAGGTGTATTAATATATTTATAATTTATATATGTACATACATAGTATATGCACACGTACCTCACGGAAAAAATGCAATTCTACTGTCATTCCTATTATTATATACAGAAACAAAGAATTAATTGGTTAGAATTTATTAGAGACATTTATATCTATTTATAAAGATATTTATAAGTATTTGAATAGCTTGGGAAACGCATAATTATCTGTATA
Source organism: Bombus huntii (assembly GCF_024542735.1). Lineage (NCBI taxonomy): Eukaryota > Metazoa > Arthropoda > Insecta > Hymenoptera > Apidae > Bombus > Bombus huntii. The sequence continues at coordinate 16,681,996 of NC_066246.1, read as the reverse complement.
TTGAAAAGGCAATAGTACACATATTCCGCGTATATGTGTCGTTTTAACACACATTCCAAGCCACAAACTATAGTTTTTATTTCCCAGCTGCTTTAGCATGGAACGGAAGATTTATCGTTAATGCCGGCTATCAAAAGGTCGTTGGAGAAATTTCCTGTTTGCTTTCTTTCGTTAACAGAAACTGCTTTGTGAAGTATAATAGCAAACCAGAGCTAAACTACAGGAATTTCGTGGAACAAATGTACTTTTAAGCCTCTCTAGACCTTTCATGTAATATTTTGGCTTTCATGGTATTTCACGAGATGGAGAAATCTTTTTTCATGTTAAAAGAATTTTTTTAAATATATCAAATGTCGGTTGTTATTCCGTAAATATTTTATAAGCTGCTTTCACTGGATCAATAATTAATTGAATGATTGCTTTCTATCGAATATTTGCTATTTGTTAATGTAAATAGAGTCATTATTGATGGAATGAAATTCATAATTGAATAATTGAAACAATAACAAAAAGAAAAGGAGCTTTTCAACTGCAAGTTTATTTTCGTATAAAAAAAATTTGAAAAAATAAAAATATTAATGAGAATTTGTTGTTTTTTGATATGATATACATATATGATTTTACAACCTTCCATTTCATTAAAGAAAAATTAACTTGCAATTGAAATCTTTTTTACTGCACTGAATACTATTGTAATTTATACATAATGTTTTCTTCTATATCATATATCTTATGAAAAAGCATATTTTTTATATCTTCAGCGCCCCTACAAAGTATTATTCCATTTTTGTATAGAAGGTATAATACAATAAGAAAGGAATAATATAATATAATAATGTAGTATAAAAAGAAATATAATATACAAGTATAGAAATATTCTATACCTGTGCTTCGTACCTTTATGTTTTAGTATATCCTTATTCAATGCAATATTCGTGCAGATAAAGAAAATAGGTCAAAATCTTGTTCTCACACATGGCTTCAAATGCATATCTTTTTTTTCTCGTATTGAAACCATATTTTCGCATTCAATCCAACGAGGCGAAACAGATTTTTAATTTTCTCTCGTGTCCGCTTTTTTCATTGTTAATTTCAATAAATGTGAGGAAACAAATATTCTTTATATTCTTTCAAAGAGAAATTCACATTGAAGAAGTTTGTATTTTATTTCAATTATCCTTCTCTTCTACTACGAATATACTTTTCCCTCAGAGATAATATATTTCTAGCTAGTTATCTAGGTTCCTTGATGTGGAAGATTGGGCATAAAATATTTTACTTTCTAATTAATTCCAAGTGTTTCTCTTGTAGAAGATAATTTTTATTTTCTATGTATCAGAGAAGCATATTTTCTTGCTTATTGGTCCTTGCTTCTATGTTTATTGCGAATTGGTGAAATACCAACAAATTAAATGATAATAAAATTAAAACGAATTGTTAACAGATTTATGATATAAATATTCTCATATTTTAGTAAACAGGAATATAAAATAAAATACGAATAGCTATTTAATACGATTCATAAAAGATGAATAAATTGTAGATAGTGATGGAGCACAAGGAATGTAACGAAAATTAATACTACTAATACGAAATACTCATAATATATTTCTATATTTTTATGTCAACACAGCTTTCGCAAATTCGAATAGATTATAGATTCATCTGTAATCTGTATTCGTCTGTAATTTTCCAATAAATCCTTGCAACTGCTTTTCCACAGATACGTTCCAAGAGCATCAATTTAATTAACACAAACGACGTTATAAATTCAATACCCGGAGGTACAATATACCAATGGAATTGCTAGTTGGCTAGGTAAAGATTAATCACGAAATAATAAAAGCGAGAATTCCACAAACCCGTAATGAGTCGTTCGTTTTTCATTATCGTACGTAAAGTGTGAAATAATCTCGACGAGGCAGACTTTAGATGCCGTGCCCCGCTAATTAATTAGTTTCGCTCTTTGTAAGCGGTCTCTAATGCAAACTTTCTCCGTCTCTACAAACTTTATCGCGGTCGTCGGTGCAATTTCCATCGAACGCGGATCCATACGGCCGGCTTACATTTTTATTCCCCCATAATTGTTTCCGCCTCCATTTTAATTTCACGGAAAGCGAATGTCGAGATAGAACGGCCGGAAGATTCCCTCTAATCTAACTAAGAGGCTGCAAAACAAATTGCATCCATATTTTTATTCGCTTTAGATCCAGCTTTTTATGCTACAATTTATTTCATGTTTCCCTACTTTTCACTTTTTACACGTTTGAGAGGTAAAGGAGATAAAAGTTTGATAGCTTGTGAATTTGCAACGCTGATTTTTTATTGCCAGTATACGAGGGTGAATACGATAGAAGCTGTTTAATAATCTCGCAATTCTAATTACTAAAATATTTCACGTTACTCGGTAAAAATCATATAATCAATGTTTACAACGTTTGAACGTTTATGTAACATTTATGTAACTCTGACGTAAGGAACAGAGAGAAAGAAAAATTCACTAATTATAAAAAATAAAAAGAGTGTAAAAATCGCATTATCAACATCAATATTTTACTCTGTGTTAAGTATATCTTCTGTATTGATTACCAATAGAAATACATCTCATCGAATAGTTTTGTAAAAAAGACATAATGTACTAAAATTGTAGACTAATTTTACAGAAAAAATACAATTATCGTTTACTCGATCAATGATTTATTAAAGTAAATATAACGTTACGTGTTCACGACATTGAATGTATACCACAACATTCACATAAACTCTGGTATGAAAGATTTAAATTACACAAAGGAAAACTTACTTATACAATACTAACGACAAAATCGAAAAAGACAGTAAAAAGCACGCCATCGTTGATAGTCAAACACCCATTGGTCGAACATCCGTTGTTCGTCCTTGTTCTTGTCAATATCGTTTCTCTCATTTACGTTCCACTTGTTCTCGTCGTCTTGCCCGTCGCGTTGAAAGCTTCCAAGGGCCGGCAAAAAGATGTCCGGGCTTTAATTCGATCACGGCCAGGCCGGGGTCACGAGCTTTCTTCGAGCAAGTCGAAACGCCCTCGGAAACCACTCGCAACGCCACCCTCTCGCGTCCTTTCTCCACGCGTTCGAAGGAAATCTGTTGCGTCCTCCACAATGAATGCGTCTTTTGCAACGCCCGACCCACCTAAGTTGTTCCTGCGGAAACAACGATCTATCGCTACTTGCAGTAGCGTGGGCAGAGGAGAAAGTGCCAAGGAAAATCGGCCAACCAGCAGTTTCGCAACGTCTGCTTGAGATTTGACAATTTCCGGCTAGGTCGTGTGAAACAGCTCGACATTTTTCTAAAGGGTCGTTCAAGAAAAAAGTACTGCTAGATTTTCGTAGAAAGATGAGGCTAAATGGAATAGTGACATGTGCTTCTTTTCATCGGATAACTTTCTTCCTCGATGGTGTGGTGAATTTAGGAAATGCTTTTTCGTTCGGCGAAATTTATGGATTGTATTTCTGTTTTCAGCTTATTTATTTTTATTCGATTGAAATATGTCATGTAATCTTGTTCTTTAATGGTGTGGTGAGTTTAGGAAATGTGCTTTAATTTGGTATTTTATATCGAGTTTATTGAATGAATCGAGTTCCGAGAATGTAGTGAAAATTTGATGAATTTTACTTTTTAAATTTTGTTTATCTTCGCGTTTTTATGATATGGTCTTCATGTTACATTATGTCTAAAATATATGAATGAGTCTTTCATTAATTTTACTAAAAAGTATTGGCGTAATTTTTACAAATATTATAGAATCCAATAGAGGTATCGATCCTTTTAGGATTGACAAAACATTGTACGCAAGAATTTCGATCGGTAAGTCTATTTAACTTTAAACGAACGATCGCAGTCAAAAGAATTCAATTTGATAGCAATTCGTAATCAAACTTGTAACGAAGCTTTGCCAAACTGGGACAATTACAAAGGCCAATTTCGTATTTCTTTTTCTGCGCAAGAACGGAAACGTAGTCACGATAAGGATTTCTTACGTTCTCTATAACGTAGAACTGGAAACGAAATCCGTGTTTGAACAGAAAAATTCAATAAAGACGCGGAGCAGGTAATCTTGTTATGGAAAATCATGAAGCTCACGACACTTAGGAGAACTTTTTCAGTAAAATAAAAGACAAGAGATAGAGGTATGCAATGAATTTCAGTAGCATCAAATCGAATTCTAGTCTGAAAATATGATGTAAAACGACTTTTTGACTCGCACCGAGGAATTCGAATTGGATAATTAGGATGTTGCGATATATTCCATATCCGCAATATAAAACCCATATTCCCGAATACTTTTCTATTTGATCTTATTTATTTATTAATGAAATCGAATCACAGAATGATTAAATTAATATAAATAGTAAATAGTTAACAACGATTATTGTGAATTGTGCTTTTCTCATTTGGTTCTTTTTTCTTCAGTGTTCCTTAAAAACAAGTCTGTTGGAATGAATATATAAAATACAGTTTTCTAGTTAATTACGTAAGGGGTCTTCTATCTATTATATAAGAAGTGATGAGAAAATCCGTAAGAGTATCACAAGTCTTAGATAACAAGTTCAAAAGGATTTGAGTAAGACATAGAATATATGTGAGAAGAGCGTAAGAGAATACTGTGTGGAAGAAAATAGGAAAGAATCGTAAGAAGAAGGATGAATGCAAGCAAAGAGAGAAATATATCGTCGCAACGTGAAAGGAGTTTTCATTTTTTTTATATTTTACAGAGATATGTTGCAATATCTGTTTTTTTTTCTTAAAAAACATAAAACTGCTACTACCCGATAATTATCTGTTTAAAATCAAGATCAAGGATCAGATAAGTAAAACAATTTTCAATGAAAAATCATTTTCCACGTATCAATTTTCCATTTAATTTTCATTTGATCATCGAACAAAACCATAACTAAAATTTCATCACGCGAATCACCCACTCGTATCGGTCACAATAACATTATCAACGAACGTACAAAGTTACGTTTCGCTTCAGTATCGAGCAATTCCGCGAATACGAACAAAAGGGGTCTGAAATATTCATTAATTCCGAAGTGACTGCTCTTCGAGCTTTACTTGGCCAAGATAGAAACTTATAAACGAGGCGGATGCCAGCGAATGAGAAACGATCGTTGCTCTTTAATTGGTCGACGTTTGTCCACGTTCGTGAAAGTTTCCGCGCGTCAAGTTTTCTAGAATCGATCCGAGGCTTGGAAAACGGAAAGGTTCATTTGCTATGGGGCGGAGTGCAAGATAAAGCGGAAACTTTCCAGCCTGATATTCAAAAGCTGTGCCCCCTTTTAATGTTATAGCCTCTTTGACACGTCGAATCGTGGAAAAGGAACTCTCGGCTCTTGCACTTTGTGCTATCCTCCTTTATGCTTTTATCGGTAAAAATTATCCTCGACGAATTGCATTTTAAAGAGCAAACCTTTGACAAGCTTCAAAATTCAACTAACATTTGCAAATCGATCCCTCGTAAACCTGTGAATGTTAAAGCAAAATCACGTTTCGTTCGTTTCTCACTTGATTTCTTCTTTCCAGCCTTTTTTCTTCATTTGCATTTGAAATTGTATACATATTCAAAGAATCGTTCGCTTCTTCGAGCAAATTTATGAAAATCTTCGCTCTTTACATTTACATCCGTTTATCATAACATTTTCACTTGAAGTTTTGTAAGAAATCTGCCGCATTCTGCGTTTTACGACCGTACATCGTGTACCTTCATTGCTTAAAAGATGGCATTTCAGATGGCACGAGGGAAAGAGGAGAACTCCGCTCGCTCATTCTCGAACAGAAACAACAGTGTCATAATAATTATAGCGTGTTAATTTTTTAGTAATATGTAATAATTCGATCGTGGATGTTTATGCTCATTGTTTGTGTCAATCACTGGGATAGATTTCTGTAATTTTCTACTGTAGGCGTTTCATTCACGACACGAACACAATGAAGCTTCTAAAGACGTGCAGGGCTTGCTCGATAGAAGCAACAAGGGACTGTTGACAGAACGTTGCTTACGCAACTTGGGTATTGCCCAAGAACTCGATTCACTCTAGTCATTATTAGAGAGTAGTAGTAGTCATTATTATATGATCTTATATTTTTCAAGAAGATAGATTCTTAAAGTTTGTGAAAAGTTCGATAAAATTGGAGTAGCTGATAAAACTGAAAATTGACACTGAAAATTTGTTCTTTTAAAATAATTCTAATTCCTCGCATTTCTCCTGAAGATTGTAGGCCTTTCTGTAAATGGTTTCGTTTGATTATTCACTTTAACAATTGACAACCAATATGAATTTATTATTAGAGTCGACACACATTACGGAGTCGAATAAATATTGTACAATTTTTTTAGACAATACGTTTTTCACAGTATGATTAGTTCTTTGAGATATAATAAATTTTGTATAAAAATTTACTATAGAGGATCAGAAAGCAATCACAAAACTCTTACGTTAGTATCATTAATTTCCTACCCTTTACCTATATTTAAGGAACACCTGACTTTTAAATTCCTGTCACTGATAATCATGGATACATTGGTCCATTAACTGTTATTTTTCTTTGTCATATATTGTATTGTCATATACACGCAGGTGATCGGGTCAAATGGAGATTCTATTTATTATTTGCCATAGTTTATTACAGTTTTCAGACGGTACAAAGCTGCTGTTTTCCTTCTTTCGCGTTTTTGTATCTCTCCACGAATTTATATCTCATTTTATATCTACCATCTTTTTCCGTGGACCTACATTTCTGCATCTTTTGTGTCCTTCTCGCGAATATTCATATTTTCCACGATTTCATATTTCCGCATTTAAACTGGGTTACTTTCTTTCCTATTCACGATACGGTTCGGAGGCATTCTTTCTGGCTATTGTTCTATCTAGAATGTTTTCGCGTGAACGTCAGGACGAGGCGATGTGAAAAGGATTTAAAGTTAATCCCTCTCGAGCAATTCCAAACCGTCCAGATATGAATTAAAGGTTCATTAAAAGAGAGGAAAGAAATGACTGAAACTTGGTGCTTTCTGATAATTATAAGTTACACGAAGTTCCGTAGTTAATGTTTAGTCAGACGATATTGAATCGGAACTTCTAAACAATGATTACCTATATGATGATTTCGTAGTGACAAAAATTTGAAAAATTTATTTTTCACCCTCAGTTTTTGCGCTAATGAAAAGTTTTATATATATATTGTCTCAATATCTTTCATTTTTGTATTTTCTATAGAAAAATTCCGGTTTCATATTTACATACCTGGTAATATTGATCCTTCGAATGTTTTGTTCAATCATTTGTTCAATCCTTTTTACTGAATCTATTTTACATTTTTAATATAATCATCCTATCAACTAAATTTCAACTAATTATAACAAAAATCGAATTAGCTATTTTGCCTAATGTCAATATCACGACTAATTTTAATTTTATAGGATGTTGTTTCGATATATGTATTATTTTATTATATTTTGGGACAATTGAGAAATTCTTAATATAAGGAGATTCTAAATTTTCCTGATTCTCAAATCTGGAAGATGACATAAATTATTTTTCCAGTACGTGTGGAATTATTCTACGGTGCTGGTATAAACCTTCTCCTATCTTCCTTGATATGCTTTCGTAGGACCTCTATTATGCCAGTCGTAAAAAAAAGACTAGAAATTTCATTCTGGTACGAATTATGCAGTGAAAGGCAGTAAAGGTCTGACAATTACGATCCCTTGGAAATCTAGGATACCGAGGTCCTCTAGCATCTGCAGAATTCAATCTATTGAAGATTTGTGGTGCATGTTTCGAGAAAATGAAGAATAACTTCAATAATTATCAGGAAGATTTGTTTGAAGACAACTTTCTTCCTAGAGAACCGTAAAGATCCCTTATTCTTTTCATAAAAAGTTATTCTCCTTTGTAACAGCGAACTTCTTTGTAATCGCATCAAGTCGCCGAAGTTATTGTTCTCACTGACTTATGATATTTAAGGCATGTAAATATGAAACCGGAATTTTTGTATAGAAGATACACGTTTATGAAAATGATTAAAAATATTTTATTCGAAGTATTGCCCATCGCTAGCTATACATTTTTCCCACCTGTCTGGCAATTTGGCGTGGATGCCACGCCAAAAAAACTGCCGCTCTTTTGAGGCATCGAGCCATTTTCGTACATTTTCGTAAGAAGCGAAGTGCCGGTCAGAAAGTGCGTGTCCTATCGATGCAAATAAATAGTAATCGGACGGAGCCAAGTCTGGTGAGTAAGCCGCGTGCGAAAGTATTTCCCAACTGAACGCTTCGATCGTTTCCTCGACCGGTTTTGCTGTATGTGACGGTGCATTATCACGAAGCAAAATTAGTTTGTCCTGCCTTTTTCGATATTCTGGTCGTTTTTCACGCAAAGCTTGATTCAAATCGATCGTTTGTTGTCGGTAGCGCTCAGTATCAACGGTTTCGCCAGGTTTTAACAGCTCATAATAGATCACACCCTTCTGATCCCACCAAACACAGAGCATTGTCTTCTGTCCATAGCGATTTGGTCTTGTAGACGATGTCGGTGGTTCGCCTGGAGCTACCCATGATCTTTTACGTTTAGGATTCTCAAAATATATCCACTTTTCATCGCCAGTCACAATTCGGTAGAGAAACGACTTTCTTTTGTATCTTGCGAGCAGCACTTCGCAAGTGGTTTTTCGGTTCTCCTGCTGTCTTTCATTCGGTTTATGTGGGACCCATTTTCCCACCTTCTGGATCTTTCCCATGGCTTTCAAACGTATGGAGACAGCTTCTCGTGTCACGTTTAATCGATCAGCGAGTTGTTGTTGCGTTTGAGCGTCATCCTCATCCAACGATGCTTGCAATTCGCTGTCTCGAAACTTTTTCGGTGGTCTTCCACGTTCTTCGTTCCTCGCGCCAAAATTGCCACTTCTGAATTTTTTAAACCACTCAAAGCACTGTGATTTACCAAGAGCATGCTCACCGTAAGCTTCGACAAGCATTCGATGCGATTCTGCAGCAGTTTTCTTCAAATGGTAACAGAAAATCAATGCTGTCCGCAAATCGTAGTTTCCAGGCACAAAATTTGACATGTTCAACGCTATTACAAACTATGCTGTTGTATGAAACTTGTATTGTTCCGAGTCGAAAATGTTTGTGAGATGTGAACAAAGACTTTTGGCATCAATGACGCAGTTTAGTGATAACTACATTATCGGCTAGGGTCATCTATAGGCAAATTCCGGTTTCATACTTACAGGCCTGAATTTTGATGCTCTACTTTTAATTTAATACGATAGATAATCTTAATTTTGTGTTTCTAAAAATCGTAATATTCCAAATTCTTTATTTTTAATTATAAGCACAATCATATTACATCTTTGTAACCTTTTACGAATCTTCTGGAATACTTATGCATTAACCCTAGTTATATTCTCTTCGAAATTCTCCCTTGTAATCATACCAAATTATTTAAATTTTAAGACAAGTTATATTTTGTTAGTACTTTATATGCGTTTTGAAATATTTTTGCAATTTAAAAAGATATTTCGATTTATAAAATAATTTCAAAGCGTCTAAGAAGAGAGAGGGAGATATCAATGTACGAACAGTGTCGGTTTTTAAAGTTCTAAAACGTAGAGCCATTGAGGGTGGCCAAGTCTCGTGTAACAGAATTGAAAAGAATGTCAATAGTTGTTCGCAAAATTTCCTCAAGTATGACCTAAAATCTGTATCGAGCTTGCATGCCGGTTACCGTATTCAGTGCTCGGTATTGTTCGGTTTCAAAAGCTTTCCTAGAAGTTTCCTTCTTCCCGGTATACGTAATCTATTAACTTGGCCTAAGGGACGATATTATGTAATCAGTCGAGACGAGGCGCATAAGCTGCATCGAAACCTCTGTTACGTTACCTTGCCTTTTATAAATTGCAACGACGCGACCGTCCATGCATCTCGTGGATCAAATGCATAAACGTGCACGTAATATCCAGCAACCCAGATATTCCGAATGAATGCATACACTTGTAACGCAATTCTGTCCCTTAATTTGCAACCAAGTGTGATATAAATTCAGATAAAAGGAGAAGACAGTGTACTTGGATTTATTTTGAAAAGTATGCAGATTTATAATTTTGATCGATTTTAATATTACCTATTACTAGATTTACATTTTTGCAGTAGAAAGTGAAAGAGATGGTGGAATTGTAATGGGATCCTGTTATCTGTATTGTTTATTTTAATGAAGCGTACGGAGGAAAAAGGATATTCACGTTTATTTAATTGTATTTTGGAACAAATATACGAATCTAAAATTTTGATTAATTTTACTAAATATAAATTTTATGAAAAATGAAAGAGGTAATCAAATAGTAGCAGAATTTTGTTACCTGAATTATCAATTAAGATCAAGAAAAATAATTTAAAAAACGAGAAAGCTAATTTCCAATTTCCAAACTGGATGTAATCAAACTCAATTTCATAATTTGTTTCGACATTCAAAATAAAAATGAAAAAAGTAATCGGTGGAAAAATTCATATTTTTACAAAAGTACACTTACGCAAATTTGATCGACCACTTGCAATGAAGTTTTTTACGTTTGCCATCAAATTTTGTTTTCCTCGCGTATGTGTGTTTTCTGCTCGCATAGTAATTTTATTTGTTCAAAAACACCGGAGTGTTCGAGCAAATCTACTTTTTTCACTAGACGAATAACGTATAGTCGCGAATATGTAGAAAAAGATAAATGTTCGGTCGAATGTCATCATGCAAGATAAAAAGTAAAAAGTAAATATAACGAGAGGAAGAGAAATGGTCAATGAAATAATGATTTATCGAAGGCGTTCTTGTAGATTAGTTGCAGCGTAAGTCACATTCGCTTTAGGAATTCGTCAAATCTTCACGACAGTCCCGAGATATCGCAGACTGTTCTTGCTCCATGAAATTACGATATCATTCACGTTGCTTGACGTGGAAATCTGTCTCGTTCAGAGTTCACAAATAGATTGAAAATCGTTTCTGCCAGTCGTCCCGCGATATTTACGCTACCTGTAATTTGATTATTATCTTATCGTGTTGCGTTCGTCAAATTGTTAAATATCTGGCTGTATAAATTAATCGGCTGATTTAATCGAATCAACTGTAGCATTAGCATTGATTTAATCTTTTATACGGTATTGGAAGATAAAAAAAAGATGCAGAGATAAAATTGAATCTACCTATTACATTAATGGTTTTTAGCATCGAATTGAGTGAAAGTTAAACGATTTATGTTACTGTTTAAGTAGTAGCATATATCTTTTAGTGGAAGAAACGCAGTAGTTTTTAACGCAAAATTGAATGAAAATTAATCAATTTAAATTGTTGTTTATGTAGGAGTATACATTTACGAATGAAAGAAACAGGTAGTATTATAATACATCCTCATTCCATGAAGATAATTGTATAATTTAGATTGCGTGTTCTTCGTTTCCACATGCAGCTTTCTCTGGAAAACAAGACATTCTACGATATCTGCCGCCATGTCGAATCTAAATAGACACACATAGGTAGTACGTGCATATACGCATAGTACGTTTATCGAATGCATACAAAGATCACCTACTCCTATAATAGTACGAGCGTTTCTGAATTTTTAATAGTAATTTCAAGCTAAGTGAAACTTTGTTGGATGATTTTATGGAAGATTTCTAAGTTAGAATCTGTAGTAAGAGTTGTTAAAGACGTATTGAGAATTTTCTCTGTTTGGAAGAGAATTGATTCAACCGAATAGTTTTTAATAGCAAGAAATTCTTTTGAATTCTTAATGAAATAAATTTTTAATCTTCAGTTCTTCCTGTCTTGAAGATAATCAGGGGAGCTGATAGTTAAAATCTATCGTGTAAATCATCAAAGAAAAGTTATGAGTTTAAGTTGTAGAAGACGAATGTTAAATACTTCCTGCTTGCAACACAATTTCTTTGGTCTAGATTTTAGTAAAAGAGATGTTTTTTTCAACTTTGTGAATCGTAGTACTTTTCAGCATTATCAAATTTGATTAGGACAGTTTCATGGAATCTTTTCATTTTTATTTCTCCGGGATTTCAAGACACATTTTAACAAATAGTTCATTGAACTCCTTCTATATACAAAGGAATTAAGTTAGATCTTTTTCCTTATTTAATCATTAAACATTTGTTCGAAATCTTAATTTAAACTTGACACAGTCAAAGGATCCGATATCATGGAACGTACAAGCTGTGCATAAATATTCAGATGAAAAGACACAATGACACTATGATCCATTACCGTTATAATACTAAATACCACCTCAAGGCAATTCGGAACTTTATCCCTTGAAAAGCATGAATGATTTCGACCATGCCAAGAGTTCAGCTTTTACGTGAATTTTTCATCATACTTCCAGTGACGTTTGTTCGTGTTAGATCTGATATTGTTCCTTGATTCTGTTCTACTCGGAAATCAAATAAAGACATTTAACCGCGTTTCTTGAAATTAATTTTGAGTAGTAGCCTAACCTAAATTAATTTTTCATTGTAACATATCAGCATTATCAGATCAAGAGGAAAATTTTCGAAATTCTTACAATTTTAATATCTACAATCTTCTTCGCAAATTCAATCAAGTCTTTATAATTATAAAGGTCGACAAAGAAATGAACACATAATTAAAATTTACAAACTATACGTCATCGCCAATAATTCGATTTACAAATTTAAATAAAAGAAATAAAAAATTGAAGACCTAGAGATAAAGATAAAGATAAAAAAGCATTTTCACCTGCTTCGTCAAGAGGAAAATTTTAGGACATACGGAACAGTTTGTCAGTGCAAACATTAATTTAAACTCCATGATCATTTAACATCGAATTCAAATGACACGTGAATCGCTGAATCGAATGGTTCACTCGATCGTTAGTATTTGCAGAATCCGACAATGAGTCAGACAGTTAATGAAGGTTGCAGAGGTCACGAGACGTAATCGACCAAACGACCATTCATTATTCATAGAAAACTTGTTGAAATCGATGTTTCTTTCACGAGCGCGTACCGCTCGTTATCAGGGAGAACAGAAGTCAGGAAAAACGTTGATATCAGTGGCAACGTGAATATACCCGAGGCGAATAAAGAATTAAACGAAAGGCCAGAGTTAGCAACGTTGAAATTATTGATGATCGCGAGACTTTTCTATGCTTCACAGTGGCTTCCTTTGCTTTCCCGAACAGATGTATGAACATACATAGTGTATTTCTGTATATATAGAAATAAGATTATCGTTAGTGGTGAAACCCATACTTACACAGAGTTGCTTTACCTGAAAGCAAAACAAAAAATACTACAACGGAATTTTCTATTTATTGCAACGAAATATTGATTAGTGCCTAGTTTCGTCCATTGAATCTACTTAATTGAACATCAACTCGTATTATATAAGTAAAAAATTATACAATAGTTTTTATCACAAGTCTTCATAAATATATTATATACGTTATATCAAACATTTTTAATTACCAAAGATCGAGTGGCCAGTTAAGTTAGTCAGTTGGTTAAGAGTGGTTAGTTGAACAAACTAGGAGATCAAAATAAATAATGCATCAAAGAACCAAATATAATATACGCGAAATATAATTATTTCAATATTTACCACAGAAAATTTTTATAAAGGTATAATGTGTTTTATAAGAGACTTTTTGAAATTTCATTACTATCTTGTAATGACACGTAACTATCGTATAAGTAGTCAATGTAACAGATGGATGATATTCCTATGCTCGCATCTATTTGACATATGTAGTAACCAGAATTTACCTTGAATATTACCATCGCGCATTACAAATCACCCTATGGCTGCGTAGTTACCATATTCATAGCTCGATATTCCTTTCCTTGTCCCAATTTCAGCGCTGGTAAGTGAATTCGTCAATGACGGGATCAGCTGTGAATCGAGATATGTAACGTTGTTAAATATCGTGTTTGATCATCGGGATGATAGGAGAATGATGTGCAAACATCATATGCATGTTAATCGGTCGACCATTTCGGCATGTTAGCTAAATTTCTCGCGTTAAAGTGATATATTCGATAGAGCCAAGTTAGACCAAAGTCAAAGTTTGTATCAAGTTGCTAGTACAATGGTTTGACGAAGTATTTCGCGTAACACAAACGTGGAATGATACATCGGTTGTTTATTAAGGAACCTGTCGCCTTGAGAAGGTTAGATTCACGAGGGTTGGATAACTGAATCGAGATTCCTGACAGTCGACTCGAATTTTAATGATCTTCGTGTTACACGCGAGATGGTATGTGGGTTAGTGCGGAACGGTTTTAATTACCTTTTGTTGATTCTGTTTGTTTATTCTGTTAGACGAGATTGTAGACGATGGATAGTCAGAATTGTGGTCGATGAAATTTTATGCGAATTCTATGCTTTAGGAGAGAAGGATTTTATTCTTTGTGATATTTTGGTTCGTTGCACATTTCTATAAATTGATGAAAAATTATGTACATATCTCACTGCTTTAAACATTTCGTTGACGTTAATGTATAACATGAGAAACTATCTATCTAGCCAAAAAGTTAATGCTTGTCTATATCTAGAAAATACTAGTATCTGTAGAATATAAGCATGAATTAATAATAATTGTAAATGTGTATCTATAGAATATTTATTATTGCCTACGAATGATGAATTTTTTCATAATTAAATTCAGGGTAAGACGAATAAAGTAAAAATTAAAAACCGAATCTTTTACAATTACGAAGGCGAAAAGGTGAAAGTTCTTATAGATTTCGTTACACTTCGATCAAGAATGATTCATCGTGGAGGTCTTCCGGAAGTAACATACAATTATTATACGCATATTTCATTTCCTCCATGCTGTTGGTTTGTTCAGAAAGTTGCACTTTATACTCGTACGTGAGTTCATGCAATTTTAAGTACATATACGTTGACCTCTACCCATGAACTTTTTACGATTGCTTTATCAGTTCCATCTTATATGTATTTTGCTTTATCCGTGTAAGTATGTATATATACATTATTTTATTTTATTTTCAATATGTATTACTGTCCGTAGAGATGGTAATAACTGTTTATATAAGTAATAGGTCGTCCCAAAGAAACAAAATATCTAATGCTATCAGTCCCTTTTTCTTCTTTCTTTTTTCTTGGTTACCGCGTATTATTATGATTATTCTGTTCCTCTATTATCTTTTTGGATACTCTTTTCATTTGTCGTGCGAGATAATTCATAGTTTGCGTGTATCAACTGTGGATATAAGATGTTCCACAGTTTTGGTTATTTATCATTGGAAGAATAAAATATGACGTTTCTTTCAAATTTACTACTTTTTGTTAGAAAATTATGCTTGAGTTAGAAAACAAAGTTGATGTTGCATTTGATACTGTTGTCATTGCACTTGTTTACAACTGGTTACCTTTAAACTATAGAATATAAATAAAAATAAGGAATATTAAGAAGAAATTTTAAAGAACTCAAACACAAAAGTATCGCGTGAAATATAAGATAAAAATAAGTTATATTTCTAAGAAGAAATATATTTCACATAGCGCATGTGTTACGTTTAAAATTACATGTATATATTCTAATAAAATGATCCATACGTTAATTAACACGTAGAAAATTAACAGTTTCGACAATACAAATTTACGATACAAGTCTTATAGTATCAAAAAGTTGCTCCGCCTTTTATCCATCACGTGTCATAAATCCGGTCGATTCTCCAAAATGCTAACAATGGGAATAAAATAGGTACACTCGCCTAACAAGCCACCCTTCAGTGTATGATTGATCCCCTAAGTGGCATAGATGGAACCTTTTCGTGACCATTACAAATAGCTTGAAACTCATACAGAATATCTTGAAAAAAAAAGAAATTGCCACTTAATTCATATTCCTATTAAACCACGCTACAAACCAAAAATTCCAATCTCTGACAAAGTGTTTTTATACCCATTGGCTTTAAATTCATATTGTTATTCGTGCAACGAGATTATTAATTCCATTACCATTAACCACCATGAACGATTCTGGTTTAACAGTGGTAAGTTTCCGAGTGAAACACAATTCGTGGCGGACGACAGAAATATCTACAACTTGGTTACTCTTGAAAATGGAACATGCTCTTCGTGAAACTCAGTCGACGAAATACCCAAATGAAATTCTGCGGTTTGTTAGTCAGATTAATTGTTCTGCGTCTGTATCGCGTCCGGTGTGAACATCGAAACGAAGGGTGCATATCGGTGTATCTCGAGTTCGACAACTATCCGTATATTCGTAATTTAATTACGTCGAGAGCAGATAAACGAATTGTTTATGTTTGTACGCCATTCTTCATCGCAATATTAAGTTTTCTGCGAGTTTGCTAAACGCACACAGCGTTTCGTGCCACTTGAATTAATTGAATATTTCGCGGTTTAATTGGATTCTTGCTATACGTCCTCTATGTCCAAAGATAAGAGATTTTGTTGCTGCATTACGTTCAAAAATATTTTGATTTAAAGGAAATTTGATATCAAACACTCTTGTAGGATCTTATACTACGATTAATTTATTTACAACAAATGGATTGTACAGATGTTGATTAAACAGGAAACGATGGTTGTTTAACGCGAACTAATCACACTAACGTACTATAATTTAGACAACTAAATAATTAATTTGCAACTCTCGTCACCATGGATCCAGCGTTTTGTCTCACGCGGACCACACTCTCTCGACAACGCAGTTCGCATTCTCTGACTTTTCGACTGATACTGACTGTTAATTCGTCTTTCTCCCTTAGCATCCCTTTGTCCTTTTGTCTTAACCCCGCCACGCACGTGTTCTGCAACCGCTCGTAACTAGGGTTACGTAGGCCTTTTCCACGAAACTATTCGATCGAAGGACCGACGACACATTGATGGGTCTGTCAGCACTTCGGCTTTCTCGCGACATCGTTTATCTCTTAAGCC
Source organism: Bombus huntii (assembly GCF_024542735.1). NCBI lineage: Eukaryota > Metazoa > Arthropoda > Insecta > Hymenoptera > Apidae > Bombus > Bombus huntii. Next base: position 16,665,014 of record NC_066246.1, on the reverse strand, counting down.
TTTTGTCCACGATGCTACACTCTTGATTTTGCTTTTCAAATTAAAAAAATTAAATGGGATTTTAACAGTTTCCTCTTTCTATGAAAGTGTATAATAACCATAGTATTCGGACTAGTCAACGGTCAGTGATAATCGAATCCGGGCAGTATTCTTCTCTCTCTCGAGAGAGGACCAAGAAAATTTACAAACGTTGAAATACGTTTTCGATAGTGCGAACAACGGTATTCGCGACGATATTCCACGATCTTCGTCGTTTGTTTCGCATTACGACGCCGTTAATTTCCACCGGGCGGCCGGTCGCTAGCGTCGTAAGTCTCCTAGAGATATTTATGTAACGCCAAACTGCTTCCAAGCACCTACATTTCTCACCTACTGTTTTTCGTGATTCATCCGCGAGACAATCTTATCAGTTTCTTTTCGTGCGCACGATGTCACGAAAAATTGTTGTTAACGATGATACAAATAATAACTGATAGACTATTGTTTTATTTATAATTGCTTTGAAGGTTTATATATGCAGAGTAGTTTGACAGGAGTAGAACGTTTAGCGTTTTTTAATTAAATAAGTGAACAGAGAAATATGTTTAAGATGAGAAATAGGTTGCTTCATGGTGTGAACGATGTGTAAAAATAATTTGTTGAAGTTATTTTGAAAATATGCTGAAGAACTAATGATTATATTTTATAATTTAGTTAGAGAAGTATAAACTATTTCAATTACATCAATATTATAGTAACATATTGTTTGTTTTCATAAGCTTTTTGCTTAGTGTAGTAAGTCTCTATTTTCCCCAATCAATTAAAAGGAGAACATAGTAATGTTCTATAAATACTGCAGCAACAAAATGAAACTGCATTTTGAAAATTTAGATGTCATTATTAAAATATTACTCGTAACACCTCATTTCCAGCGTGTATTAATATTACATTCTAATTATAATAATCAATGCATCAATTCAATACATTTTGCATCGTAATCATATATCATTTCTATATCCCAAAAAAACATATAAAACAGTAAACGAGTAATAATACAATATCAACATAACGTATATAAATTAATATCAAGTCAAATATGCATTAACTAAAAAATCGATTAAAAAATATCGAAGCTAGGGAGACTTAAAGGAAATATATTCTTTTAGATCTTTTTCCTCCTAATCACTTTAAGTTATTACCTCATCTTTCATAACGGAATTTCATCAGCGATCTCAACAGAACGAATGGAATGAAAAGACAGGAAAATCGAGCTGATCTTCGAAACGGCCATCACGAGGAAAATTACTCTTACCAATGGAATAAACTTCCATTGGCGAATAAAAGATCTCGTCGGTAGTTGTTATTAGCCGAATGTTTCTGGACTATTTCCAACTCGGGATCAGTTTCGTTTGCGAGCCCGGACTTCTTGTTTCATTGGGGACCTGCTATCGGACCGTGACCTCCTCAACAAGTAATTATCTCAACTTTCCACCCCTCGATGTCTCCTTCTCTATTCATCACCCTTCAATCGGCTTGGCCTCTACGTGCATCGCATTATTACGGAAAATCCAAGGAAACCGCGGAATGTTCAACAGAATGATATTGCGTGGAAGAATTTAACAAGGCCGATATGTTTCCCAGAACATCTTCTACCTCGCTGACTCCGTCTGAGAGGAAAGGTTAGCTCATTACCGTGGAAAATGGAGATCCTCCGGTAGAATTATTTAATATTTTCCTTTTACTTCCTGCGTCGTTAGCGGAATCTTTTCTAATTTGCAATTAGTTTTATTTGTCTGATATCTCATTGGATATTAAGTACAGGGTTTGGGAACCACCCTGTCATTTGTTATTCGTTTTATATTATAAGGAAATATTGCGCGTTCTATTCATTAGGGTTTTATTATTGTTTCGCTTCGTTGATACTTTAGATGAATACCATTATATTATTCCTTTGAATATATTAATTATATGTACTAACGATATTTATTTTATGTACACATATTTTTATTACCTCGTGTTCTTAAATACCTACAATACAATTTCAAAGATTTTCCATAATTATGAAATGAATCTGTGATATGGTCTTGACGTTTTTAGCTCTCAAAGAGCCTTGAATTTCGATGACGTAACTCCCATGATTCTTCCTTCAACTTACCCATTTCAATAGCAGAACCTTCGTGGTGCTCATTGAAAGGACTAAACGCTCGTTAGTAGCGAAATTCCAGTATTATTGGAGAAATATACTTGCATTAATTTTGAACATACCCAAGACATCTCCGTGTTATAAAAATACCAAGAGGGCTCTGTCTTTCCTACAAAAAGCGTTTCTTACATTTATTTCCGTATATCTCGACCCACGCTATTAACTAACGTTAAACCCTATTTACCATTCTGAATTATATGATAAGATATTACAATAAGTTATTATTAATAACAAAGCCATACTGCTCATTCTCTCAGCTACCATACTAAACGATCCTGTTTCGAATAAGAATCTTTATTTACTTATTTACTAGTCGTTCATATCTGTTTCTAAATTACTGTAGTAAATATAAGCTACTGTAAGCATCCCGGAATCATTGAAAGCATTCTGACATTGTCAAGAAAGTCAGACCTTCGAAAATTCATTCAAAGTTACACCGTAGAAGATAAATGAGCCATGATGTTCGAAGCTTGTGTTGGAAGTCGGAACAATTTTGTAGCGAAACACAGTCAAAATTGGCGCACTCTACGAGGAACCATCCTGCTGGTGGAACACAAATAAGGGACGTACAATTCTGAAATGGAATACCGGCTGAGAAAGTATACGCGCTTGTTTAGCAGAGCATAAAATAATTTGTATCCGAGTAGGGGCTGAGGGCAGGTTACGTCTGACAAACAGCTGGATTGTTGTCAAAAAATAATAAAATAAGATACATTAGTACCTTCTTAATTTTCTTTAAGAGTATGGCTTTTAATTTGAAATTTTGATCACGTTATATTTTTATATTTCTCTTTCCATAGATATTTAATTTTTCTATTAGATATTCATTATCAGTGTCTATTTTTCATATCCTGATTTAATCTTTTAATAATGTTACTGATATTCTGTAATATCTATTCTCTCTGGTTTCTCCAAACTCAAAGTTAAACTTAAACTTAAATTAAGGAATGTTAAGTGTATGAAATTCTATTACAACTCACGATCTAGAATGCCAGCCATCTCCTCTCTTCACTTCAATTTCATTCACCTACTTGCGAAAAATTAAATCGAGTTTAAATGTATCGTTTCCGTCTCCATTTTCTCAAATTGGGTCAAATCCACGAATTCTGAACAAATAGTTCATGAAAAGGGGAAGAAAAGATTCTAATTTATCGTGTTCCACGTAGCGTACTAACACGAGGGTGAATTTAAACGTGAATTCCAGTCAGCATGTTCGCGAAAACATCAGAAACGTTCATAAGTGAGGTAAATTGCCGGTGTTGAGCGAGGTTTAAGCTTCTACGAGGAATACAACTTAATTGCAGCTTCTTAAAAGCACCGTTTACCAAGATATTCGTGTTCACCCACGACAGAAGAAAAAGAAAGGAACACGTACGTTCTTCCAGATGGTTCTAATTCCCCTCATCAAACTGGCAACGTAAGCATTTCAACACAATCCTTAAACGTTCTAAAACCTACTTTCGGTAGTCTAAGCTTGATGCTGTTCGTAAAACAGGTAAAAATATCCAACGTAAGAAACGAATTTTAATATCAGCGTAATTGTCATTCGTACGAACTGTTCCTGATTTTAACGAAGGTTGAAACTGAACATATTCTGTATGGTTATGTTATGGTGATTAACTTTAGTGTTTTGCAATTGTTTGAGACTAATTTGTGTAGTGCATTATTTTGGAAATGATTTAAAAACTGGCGATTTTATTTGTAATACCAAAAATAAGTTTAATATGTAGATAAGTATATTTGAGACTATAAATTAATGTTATTTTTAAATGATGCTGTATATAATATTTGTTAATCTGCAATATTTAACAAATTTTTAATGCTTTATTATTCATACTGTTTTAGTTTTAAATAGTTCGTGTAGTGAAAATCATATTGAATAGGATACTTTTAGTTTCAATAGATAACACAAATCGATTGTACTTTAAACTATTTCAATATCGTATTGAGAAACTTAGAAAAATATTGAATATTGAATAAAAATACTGATATTAACCGCATTGTCTGAAATCCATATGTTAGCCATAAAATTATATTAGTAATGTTGATGTCTTATTTCGTTCATTTTATCGTTTTTTACCAATATCCACAGAATTACCAATGTATTAATATAATTCTTTTAATTGATCTGGGATATGTCACAATCATTATTCAGTATAATTATTTGAAATGACAAAAATGGTAGCATGTCATCGCAACATTACCAATATAAATCTTCTTCGTTTGACTTTGAAAACACCAGATGAATTACGTGAATAAATGAACGCAAAACATGACTTTCGAAAACAGAAACTAAAAGTCAAATACGAGCTACGTAAACAAACTAGCGTACTTAACTTCAGACGATATTGCTATCTATGAAAAAGCAAAACAGCGCTTTTCGTTTAGACGTCGAACGAAAAATAAGTAGTACGAACAAATTTTTCTTCCATCAGACTCCATAAGCAAATCTCTGAAACTTCAAAGATCAACAAATTTTTATTCAAACAAACAATAAATTACTCTCTTCCGTAGCGGAAAGAAGGCTGGTTAAACATTGAAAGATCGGGACAGAATTTCTCGCTCTAATCAGATACGGAACGAAAAGTAAGTAGTACGAACAAGAAATTCATCGGACTCCAAATTTCATAGATCAAGAAATTTTTACTCGAAACTTCCAATAATAAATAAAATTCTTCGAATGACCAAACAAGCAGTAAATTACTTTTTTTTCGTGACGCAAAGGAGGCTGGTCAAAGACCAAAAGAAGTCTTTTCAGGCCTTAAGCGTATTAGGGGATAGCGAACGTCTCGCCAAAGAGGCGTATAAAAAATGTCTTCGAAGCTGGAAATCGGATTTTCTAAAGGTCACAAGATCAAAGTGGCGGGCTTCGTGTGCTTTCGTCGTATGCCAGCCACGAAATTTTCCAGCTGGACTTTTATCGAATTTCGTCGGTATCGTGACCGGTCTTACAACGGGAAAAGTTATCAGCAAAAAGGAAACGGGAGTCCTTTACGTAGAGGTATCTGCCGTGATTTTGAACATCCTCCAGGACCATCGTACATACGTGCCCCACACATGCGCGTACAGTTTTTTGTGTGCAAGGCACACGTAATGGCGATATGATGTTTTAAGGGATATAGGTCAAGGATTCGTCGGATCCTTCATGCGAAGGCTCCGAGTCGGTTGTTCTATATCGAAAGTTAACCTAAATTTTCACCAGGTCTCCCGTCTTTTGTCCACCATAGAAATCCTGCTTATAAACGAAAAGCTTATTTCCAGGTCTTAGTCGCTAATCCACTTTTTCAAACGGGACAGATTATGATTCACCCAGTTTCGCGTTACGTTCGAACTTATTACGGATTCAACTACTTTACGATGTAACGAGGGTAGAAACAACGATACCGAACGATGAAATAGATTTTGTACATAATTTCTTTTTTTTATTTTAGGTTCTGTAAAATGTTTATTTCCGAGATTTGTCTCTTGTTCTATTATTTGTTGAAATCTCTTTCTATTCCGTTAGTTATGCTTTGAATTTAAATAAAATGGGAAGGAATTCTACAATATAATATACCTATATACAATCGTTCTAATATAGTGTTATAGGGAACTAGATGCCCTGATCACGAAAATGAATAAAAGTAGAATATTTAGTTAGGTGAAGAGTAGAATTTTATTAACGTAACGACTACTTCAAATAAAGGTCAGATCTGTTATCGAGTAATCTTCATATTTCCTTGCCAGAAAGTGATCAGGTAACATAAATAACAAAGAACTACCACTTTTCATGATTAACTGAAACAATCATGTTTTAAAAATAAAGTTTTATTCGTGTTCAAAGAACGATAAAAGAATACTAAAATTAATTCCTAGTTTGATCAATTGAACGGGCGAATTTCTTTGTTCCGTGTTCTGAAATTTTAATACGCAGAAAGCATTTTGCCTCTCTTCGTTTCGGTGTATCGATTGAACGTCTTTTCTATTTCCATCGTCGAAGAACAGAGAAGGTTGTATTTATCGATAAGCGAATTAATTTACATAATGTCGACCTTCAGGTTCTCGAGATACACAGCTTCGTTTCTGCATGAAAGAATTCGACGTAATCGTCGCGTGTCCTGCAATTTGCGGACCCATTCTGTGAATTCCTCCCTGTTTATTACTAGAATTTGTTTGGGATGATAACAATCTATAGGTTTTAAGCTCGTAACTTGGAACTTTCAATGTTTGTTTATTCAACAATCATGACTCTGATGATGTATCAACATTTTCTTGTCCTCGTCCTTCATTGGCCGTTGAATACACATATGTGTGAATTTATATTAAATAAATTTTTGAATAATTACATTTCTATATTTAAATTTCCGTGGTATACAAATTATTCAAAATTGTTAGGCAATTATTAATTTCAGTTGGAGATAAAAATATTCGAACGTGCTGTATAAATAAAATAAATATAAATAAAATCTAAGCTTAATAAAATGTTCAATGCAGCTATGATTTTTATGCTCTGTATTTTAAATAAATGTAGTACTAAAAAAATGCATTGTATTATATTATCACATAGCTTTCACAAGGCAAAAATGCAATAACTTTTTATTCATTAAATATCCTCCTTCGCGCGATAAATAAAAAAATAGAAAAGCTTCGTTTCTTACACAACTCCTTCATAACAAGAATCTGTCTTTCCATTCGTTTGCTCTCTTCTCATTAAATCGATAATTCAAATTAATTAAATTATACCGTGATTAAAACGCTGCGATAAACTGAGATAAAACAAAATTAGTTCACGATTCGCATTCCAATAACGTTCGCCCTCATTTATCATTGAGACGGAAGTGAAATCGCGGCCAGTCTATCAAAAGAAAAAAAGCGTCAACCATTATTTCACCGGCTTTCCAATCGATCAGATTCCGACGGCGCATGCATCGATGGCTCGCTATCGTCGGTTTAACACGCGATTAAAAATCGTTATCCAGCATATGAATTAATTTACATAACGCAGCGCCCCGATTTGGCGACGTTTCGGAATAAATTTACAAAGCTATATGAAATTATGTAAATATCTGAGCAATTCCATTCCTTCTACCGACGGGAATAGTGTTTGTTTCGAGCTCTCCCCCTCTTTCCTCTTTTTTCGACAACTACTTTTCTCTCACTCCTACCCCCTTTTTCCCTGTCTTTTTCTCTATCTATCACGCTGTGCCGCTCTTTCTCTTCCTTTTCTCTATTCTTTTCACTGTTTCTCTGCAATTCTTCGCCCTTTCTTCTATCAATCTCGAACCGCGAATAACAATATCGGAGCCACAACTACATTGTTGCTAATGTTTCTTTTCAGAATCGAGTTATGTAAATTCTGCAACATACATATCGGCCGTTAGAACCGTCACTGTTAATATACTCGGTGTGAGTATACACCAGCTTGGTGTGAGTATCGCCGTTTTGTGATTTCGTTTTGTCTCGTCTATCAAGTGAACATGATGTTGCGTATGTTACGTTTTAAACGAGCGTCGTCGTGCGCGCGCGCGCGCGCGCAAGGTGTGCGCGTTTCGAGACCGCTTTTCACGATCGATGTTCAAGCTGACGATCTTTCGAGGCTTCTACAGAGAGTGCTTTTCAAACTGTCGTTCGTTATCTCCATTGCATTTCTATTCGTTGCGAGAGTGAATTGATTATACATGGTTACATATTAACATGCAGGATGGAATCATTTCTTTATTATGCTTCTGTGAGTTTCTGTTGGTCGATTCACCAGCTTTTGATTATTTTTTGTGGTACAAAACGATTTTATGTTATGTCAACGACTACAAACATTTTCCTTTTATAAATAGTATTGATGGTGACGTTATTTTGAAGTTTCAGGATGTATTCTCATAACTTTGTTGCGTTTGATCCTTAAATGACGTTATTGAGTCATAGATGACAGAGAATAGTTAAATTTAAGCAGGTTACCTAATTTTGGATAAAAGTAATATTGATAATTTTTAATTATTACATATAACTTAATTAATATCTGATAACCTAATTAATATCTATATAAAATGAAACTAAGTAGCCTAGTTGAGATCTAATTTGAACTATTATGATCATTTATGACTTAAACATACAAGATAAGAGAATATGACGATTTTGTAGATTTTGGAAAACTTTTTCTCATATTTTAGACGAAATTATTTCGAAATTTGGGCTATAATGATTTTAAGTTCTGCAATAATTTATATTTCACAATTTGGGACGTTTGGAATAGCTATTCACTAATACATTTATTAAGTATGGTGAAGTGCTCGACCATTCATTACGTGTATGGTACATTCTTCACTCTCGAAACGAGTAGAATAAATCTTGCTACTAATTTTGAAACCCCCTGTATGTGTCCTTAACATGCTCAGTGTTTTGCAAACATGAATTTTGGAGCTTCGTTTAAACTTTCATATTTGAAATAATAAATATTGATTTGAAACATTGGTTTATTCGTTAATGTTTATTTCGTGAATGGATCGTGAATACATTTCGAAATTGAAAAATTTTCTGACTATTATACGAAAACTATTAATTCAGTGACACTGAACGTGCTAAAGATAGAAAGTTTAATATTGTAAATTGGTTCTAACGTATTATTATTCGAAGATATTAAACTTAAATACTCACAGTTCCAATAAGTTTGTCTTCTTTTCGAATTTATTTTATTATTATTACTGTCGATAAGTAAAAAATTTTTCTGTGTAAATCTTTCTATAGAGTAAAAAATAACGATTTCAAGTTATTCATTTTTTATCACGAATTTTTCAAGTAATTTAAAAGATATCTTATTAACCTTCTCATTTGTCTAATTTCAATATTCTCTTTTTACAGTGAACTTAATGGAAGAACTAACAATAAGATATATAAAATGTTCAATTGCTATCATTTTAACCGTATCACTTTTAATTGATTATTCAGCAAATTTTTTCATTCCATTTTATTAAAAAAAAAATTTCATTCAAATCTATTATGGATCCACACAGCATATTCGCGAGAAATGCTTCAAAGAAAGTTTTGCTTGATGAAAGCTTGTGTGTTGCACTGCTGATTGCCGAGATATAGGCTATGGAAACACATGTCTGCGTGATGCGAAAATATCTCGATATACATATAACACAGAATACCGCAGTTTATATTATTCTGATATTTACGTAAATATTAATAATCTCGAAGAGACTAACTTGCGCCAATGAAACGTTTCCAGCGACGAAGGTGAGAAATGTTCCTTTGGCCCTCTACACATTATCACGTTCGGGATATTGTGCAGGGAGTTAAAAAACGGGAGTTCAGAAATTTGCAGATTTCGAGTGCTCGATGAGCTAAGCAAAGCTGATTTATCGTCAGCCGACTGTTTTATATAAAAATCATTCACGCAACTTTATTATTTATTATACTCATAATTACCTTGAATTTCAGAATTGTAAGTTGTCGTTTTCTGTTGTTTACCTTTCCATATCATCAGAATCGAAGAAAAAGTTCTGAAATAAAAGAAACATAATTTTTATTATTATCCAACCAAGAACTGACAAGTTGCGTTGAAACAGTTAATCTGAAAATGTTTAATGTCAATAACAATTTCTTGCCCAGGGACATCGAATATTAGAAGCCATCAATTTCCGAAATCACCTTTTTTAAATCTCTGCACTTATTGCTTCTAACTTGTGTGCTATTTTATTATTGTTGACCGACTCGCACGAATGTTTCTCACGTATGCGTCTTTGAGAAAGAATCTTAATTATTAAAGTCATTTACATATAATATAACAAGTATATTAGCGTACACATCGAAGCATCGTCTATTTTAAATCGATCGAAGAAGATAAAAAAGCTAGACTACGATCGATTCGTAAACTCGTGTAAGCTTACCTGTACGTTTCCCAAGTTTTTGGAAACACAATTCGATGGACCAGTCGCATTTTGTTTTATGTGTGCGTTCGTGTACCGTGCCAAGATCTCTTCGAGTTATCGATACGATTTGTTTTTCAGCTACTTCCATCGACATTGCCAAAAATCGTCCGACTTGCGACTATGGTGTCGTCGGTAAGCAATTCGGGATATAGTTTCAAGCTGACTATTTCGTTCCAGTGTACACGACACGCGTGTACACTTCGAGATTTTATTCTTTCTTTTCCTTCAATTTCTACAATGTTTCATCTTCTCGTCTTCTGTTCGTTTCTACGTGTTGCATGAATACACGAGGATGAAACGCTGGGCACAATATCAAGCACGGATAACTCGTATGGAAATTGCTCGAAACTTGTTAATTGTAGCAGCCAGTTTTCTTGTAGAAAAAGAAGTAGCAGGAGCATAAAGCTACACATAGATAAATTAGACTTTTATTAGAAATTTATATATTATAATTAATTTGTTAGTGTGGAGTATAATTGACTAAATGATAAGGTACAGAGATAGACGATGCAGAATGCCAAAGGCGATTAAACCAATTTATATAACGTATAAATCACAACGAAATGCGACTACAATGAAATAACGAAAAAGTATGGATGCAAAGAGAATTCAAGTAAAAGTATACAAACACGTTAGCAAAATTTAAAGAAACGTGAATACGAGAAATAAAGCTTAGAGCTAATCAACAGTTGACAAGGGAAACAAATGCAACTCATACTATGTGAAGCTTACGAGTGAGTTAGAGTACTGGAACTGCGAGGCACGCGGATAAGGCCAGCAATATTCGACTATGCAAATCGTAAGAAAAGTTGCAGTCAGTTGGTAAACGCGCGGTCGAAAAATTTTGCTAAGTATACTTTGTGGGGCACGCTGGTGATGCAAAAGTGACAATGCTGCACGTCTGACAAAGATAATTCGGAGCGCCCTTTTCGCTTTGACGTTTGACAAAACAACTCGCGATCGACGTAAACACGGTCAAACCTGTGTGCGTATGCTAGAGTTTAGGTACCACAAGACCACTGTCTTAGCAGAAAACGGCCTAGGCTCGAGCCCGCCGACGCTCAATGGGCGACAAAAGTGTCGTTTGTTGACATACCGTGCTAAAAATAGAACTACCGGTACCTACATGTCGATGAGTCATCGGTTTACGAAAATAACTCCGAGCATTATTCTATATTTAAATTACGTGAATTAGATGATGCCCCAAGGTTAAGAATACAATTTCTGCAACACTTAGGTATTTGTGGATGTTTCTTTTGACTACTTACAACATCTTGACAATATATGTAGCTGTTTACCATTGTTAACCCCTTCCCGTGCCATTTAGTTGGACGAAACTCGAGCCCAAGCGGTAGACATCGACGAGCGCTGAACAGACCAGACTGATGCTCGTAAACAATCGCAATACGAACCGAAATGTAGAAACTAACATTCAGTCACGATCGTAACGGGGCAACAAAACAATCCGCGAGCTCGGTTGTTATGTTTACGTTTGACCCAAGTATCTGGTCGCGAGTCAGACTCGCGATATTTACGTTTGGCCCAAGTATCTGGTCGCGAGTCAGACTCGCGATGTTTACGTTTGGCCCAAGTATCTGGTCGCGAGTCAGACTCGCGATATTTATGTTCGGGCCAAAATCTTCATCGCGAGTCTGACTCGATAAAGTACGGGAAGGGGTTAGATATCTGTGGTTCAGAGTTGAAATCTTTTTCTTTTTAAAACTTTGACTTACATTTTTGTTATGAAAAATTCTGTATCTTAGAACATTAATCAAGGTATTCAGCAAATAAAAGTAATAGTAAAATAATATACACTTCAGTAAACAATATATATTATTCCTAAATATTAAATGGTTTAGCGTAAAAAGTTATACACATAACGATTTTCTAAAATTTTTACTATCCGACTGCGAAAAAAGGAAGAAGAATGTGAAGCGAAGGTTATAGTCGAACGTAACAAGTTTCGAACATTTTCCGTAGCACACACATACACAACAGTTTCGCAGGAAACGTCGAGTTCGTTCATTAATGCGGGGCCAAAAAGTAGATGTTAACACTAACAACTCCTATACTCTCTAAGCGCGACCTATTTTGATGCTGAATTTCACTTTTTCGAGCATTTACAGTGCATACATACATACATGTATATATACATACATATATATATATACACAGACACATACAAAAGCTTTTTGAAAATTGTAATCGTTTAACAACCGAAGCTATATTACGAAAGAATCACACATTTCCATTTTTGTACTAAAAAAAGAAAAAAACAAAAAGAAAAAAACGCGTTAAAAAATATTCGGAAATAAAAATTTAATCAAGAACGATCTTGATTACGATTTGCACTTCTTGTTATAAAGATAAAATCCATTTTAACGATTGCGCTTGTATTTTTCGCTGTGTGCTTTGCATCGTTGCACGTGCAAACATCAAGAAATCAAATTAAATCCGATTGAAATCCGGAGAACGGAAATCGAGGAAGAGAGAGAAAGAGATCTGCAATTTGCGTACTTTTCTTTAGGCAGATCGGTCTTTCGAGCAAAGATTCGACGCTACAGACGCGGCTGCGACGCAATCGAGGATGAAAGATCGTCGTTTGCGATTTTCATCGACGCGCTTGTGCACGGAAATCGAGACACGAGATCGTCGTATGGACGACGTGATGGCGCGCGCGAATTGCCGGAAGTTATAGTCTCGCGATGCAGAGCTGCAGCTGGAACGCATGGAGCACTGAGAAGATCCGGGCTCCACGGTAAAAGTTCTCGCGGAAGTTAGAAATGCAAATTCCTGGTAACCGCGCTGAAGCGGAATCCCGTTTTTAAGGGTGAGAGGAGGAGAAGGAGAAAGAATTTCTTGGAGTCTCTCAGCGAGCTAGACTCGTATCGATGAACGGCGTACATTATGCTTGAATGAATGTATGTAACTATGGTGTATCATTGAATGTAATAAAAGAATTGTACAGAGATATTCGTGTCAAGATCTGTTGAATCCAAAATGATCTGCTTTAACACTAGAATTACCAAATCTCATTTAATAAAAGGAGAAAGATTATGTAGGTTTTGGAAAAGTACTCAAGCGCTCTTTAGCAAAATTTCTATTGACTTATAAATATGATATATTTGACTTATCAAATAGGTACATAGGTTTGTTTTTATCGTATCATTCTATAATTATGTATTAATGTTAATAGATTAATAGATTAATAGATTTACAAGTCAGGAATTCTGGTGTTAATGTTACGATACCTGTATTAAAGCCCAGTAAGTATTTTAGAATTTATTTATATTATTATTATATTTATTATTGTATATTATACTTATAATCATTCATTGACCTGTTTAATAATATTTTTACGTTTCTTTGAATATTTAGTCGATTCCTTCGAAAAATGGAAGTTTGGTAATGAAATATTCAGCGGGTAGATACGCAGCAGAATATCGAGAATTATATTGTTTACTAAGATTTTGATATATGATATTTATCATTTTTACCAATTTCAACAGCATCTATTTTAACAATGGTATGTATATAAAGTGTTCAGGATTCTTTTTTATATTTTTTACTTCTTCTCTGAAATATTGTTACTGGTATAAATGACCAGGTATTGCACGTAAAATTTTGAATCATTGTCAACTTTATTGAAATCACGGGAATTTGCATGTAATTTTTACATACTTTTACATATTTTATTGCTATCATATTTTTGCAGTTATATTGTCTTTTTTCACTGTAGAATTATCTGCTACTATACACCTAGGTTTATTCAAATATTTAAATCTTTAAACTTAGACCAATTTTCAGTTCCATTCCTGTTCAGACTACGTTGACTTTTACGAGTATTACATTTTTGCCATACATTGAAATATATTACTGTCCATTGTACGTAATTTTCTTACGTATTCAAGTTATTACATACATTATAAAAACTTGTCTTTTGTAAAAACATTTAGACATCTTAATTTGGTAACATTACATTTTATTCAGAACAATACATATGTTACCTTTTGCATAAACTCGGTCATTTTTATGCTTGCCTGCTATAACCATAATTGTATTATCTATAACTTACTATACTACACATATATCTAATACTTAGAGTCTCCTAATACAATTTCTGAAGCAACTTCAACGATCTACTTATGCTAAGCCCTGCATAATCCGAACTTCACTAATCAATATCTATTATTTATTCCTTTCTAACTACACTTTTATCATAACTATAGTCCGTTTCCAGACTAAACCTATAACTTTACATCATTTTCATTCTCCTCAAACAATCATCGAACTCCAATTCAATCAAACATCAAATTACTTAGATCTATTTCTATATTTACAGTCCAAACTTTATCAATCATTATCTATCTATTATATCTAAACTTCAGATTTCTAGGCAATTTATGGTAAATTTGAAAATGCAACATACATACAGAATGTATATACTGAAGTAAGAAATTTTAAGTATATAAAATATCGAAAGTAAAGCACTGGTTATAATTTCTATCGAATAAAACGAATCCTTTATCTATCAAAAATATTTCTTTATATTGTATTTATATTATTACTTAAGAAGTTGCTTTATGCTACATAAAAATATAATTCTACTCAGTCTACTTACAATTGTATCTCACCTGCAGATTATATCTACAATGTTATTTCTATTCTTCTTAAAAAATTAACTTGTTTAACTAAGCCATTCTACATACACGATCCGAATCGATTTATAATTGGAACATCAGTTAAGCAGAACAGGGTGCATCGATCGAAACCGAGGTTCGAGGCGGCCGTTATCGCCAATTCTTCCAGTGTGGAATAAAAATCGGTCGCTTGCAGGCTCGCGTGGCCGCGCTGATAGGAGCGTGTACGCGCGCTGCCCCAGCTGATATGACGGAAAAGGGAGACACCTATTGTTCCGTCTTTTGTCCGCGAGATTTCGCGAGTCTTTTGTCCCGCGAATTGCACCCTTATTGTTTTCAGGAAACGGGGGAAACCATTTGCGCCCTTATCGATGACGATTTACCCATCCCACCAACCCATTATACCTATAGTAATTATACCAGAGTTATTTAATATATTCCTAATATATTCCCATTATATTGTCCTAAGTTAAGTCGCTGGAGAGAGGAAGTCGTTTTCCTTCGAGTCAACGTATTCATTTGCATGTCCACGTGGATATAACGGCACGGTGGATCTGTGTACTTAAATTAGAATAAAAATGGAATATGCTAGAGTCCGAAGAGTGGATTGGAGTTTATGAATGTAAAAATTATAAGTGATTTTATTTAAAAACAGACAGGACTTGGATAATTGAAATTGAATAAGATTATTTCTGAATGAAAAAGAAATATTGAAATACATAATATAGATATATTAATAAGAACTTGAACTACTATTGCTAAAAATCCATTGAAAGTAAAATAAATAATCCTATAAGTCATCGATAAAAGTACATGCATTGTAATTAATGCTTCTTGATCGGAGAATCAGTGATAAACATTCTAAAATATCTCTAACATGGAACAGCTGGAATTGTGGATCTCCAGCATAATATCATGTATTCTCGAAAACCTTAGTCTTACCCTCCATTTCCATTTCCTTCTCCTGTTCCACTCCAAAAGTTCTCTTTAACCTTCTCCTTCTAAAAGTATCAACCCCAAGGTAACATCTGATCCCTTCAGCTGTTCGTTTTGTATCTTCACGATTTCTATATATATACCACAGTTATTGCCTCTTGTATTTTAAACTTCCCCCATTTGAAAATACCCAAGGACCCGGTCTTTGTCTTGCATATTTTGGGTCGCGGCAACCGATAAGTCGCACTTGTTCTATTTCGATTCGGACGCCGGTACCCAACTCGAAACACGTTGTTGAAGCGCGAGAAAAAAGCCTGCGTACTGCTGAACAATTTTATCAGCGGTAGGTCAACCTTATCTTATATTTATGAGAAATTTCGGGCTGCCGGAAAAAAGGATATAAAATTAATTGTAAGACCTGGACAAAAGTTAATATTGTAGGAATAACGGAGCGGATGACTGTCACGGGAAGTTGAACTATTAATTTATTCCATTAGCTTACACTCCCTGGCGAAGACTCTCTTGTCTTCACACACACACACACACACACACACACACACACACACACACACACACACACACACACACACACACACACACACACACACACACACACGCACGCACATCCCTTTTGGCCTAAGCCTACATGCCCCACAAGGATTGTACGTGGCCACCAGCCCCTCATCGTCTGCTAACGATTAAAAATAAACAGAAAACTATCGGCAGTCAGTTCCACCGATAACTCTGTTTCCTTAATGTATTTATAATGTAACCCTTATCCTAACTTATACACTGACGCTATAATATATTGTTGGAGACTTTACAAAAGCGAACTGCTTAAGTTGAATAAAACATCTGAAGATATCAGCATGCAGAATAGTAAGTTTTACTGTACATGGTGTCTTGTAATGGAGTAGAGTATATATACTCGTAAGTAGAAAGTTATTTTGTTTAAGGGGTTACATTTTTATGCATTAATGCGTCTTTTAGCGTCTTTAAAACAACACCGAACGAACTTTTTAATCGTTATCCGTTACATTTTGAAACTATACACATTTCTCTTAATTGTCTGCTTGCATTTTGAATAGCAGTAGGAATAGTTTAGACGTACAATTTAAGTGGGACATTTTATGTATTGGGATGTTTGAAAGTTATATTCGTTTATGTATTTGAAAGAAGAAATCGGTTTTTTCTTCAATAAGATTTTCATTCATTAACACTGTCTTTTAACTTATCGCGTTTTAACTTACTTCCTCGTTATAGAATTCTTCACATTTATTATTGAAATATTAAAAAATATATAGTATTACCAAGTAAAAGAATTTTTTACAAATGATAAGAATATGCAGGGTGTTTCGCTTAACCTGACCATGTTAAGCATCTCGGTTATTTTTTATGATAGGCAAAAATATCAAGGGAAGCATATATTCGGTCCGAAGGAGTAAATGTGGTGATAGATAAAAAATTTTTCTCAAGGTTACTTTTTTCAAGATTTCAATGTCATCGAAATATTTTTAAACAGGACAAACCTATTTTCATCGTAACAGTCTTATAGCTGATAAAAAACAAATTCAACGATGTGCAACATGTTGACCTTCGCATAATCTGCAACGAGAAAATCATGTTTGTATGGAGAGAAGGTAAAGGTAAGATTCATATGTTTCAATGCAAAATATTTATGTCAGAAGGTGCGTAAAAAAGAGGAAAAAGAAAAAGATTCTTCGAATCTCTCAAACATTTACATTTTCCCAACAGACACATACATTATCTGAAAATATCTTATTTTGCTTAATAAAATTCCTATTCCTATCTTCTATTGCTTTGAAACCAGAATTTAATCCAATTATATGAACCATCCTGTAGAATTAAGGTTCTTGCGTTTCGTAGAAATCCAGAAAGCTGGTCGTAAACGTAACAGGTAAAATATAGTGACGGAACTTTCCGATCAACCTTATAATTCTTCGTTTTCTCTGCAGAGTAAGACGGAGGATTGGATCGAAATACGGAAGGGTGGAATTAAAACGGGACAGTCGGGGTTTATTTTTAGTTAGAAACGCTCGACGAAATTGGCAGTCTACACTTTCACCGATCGCGATTAAATATTGAACATAGCCGTGGGAAAGGCACGGGGTGAGAAGGAGAGAGCTTATTTCGTAGAGTACCGTCGGCATCCAAGCCGAACAGCAAAAGGCAGGTTATTTATAGGCGAAAAGTGTTTATAAAAGAGGAATCTGTTTATAAAATCTGTCGTCCGATGGAAAGGTTGAAATCGCACCTTGTCCAGATTTCCATTATAACTTCCACTGTATCATATTATCTTATTTGGAATTAAAAAAGTCATGTCCACACTTTTATAATAATACTGCATTTATTCATTACTAAATTGTGGGTGTTTATGCATTTATGGAAAATTTACATGTACGTAATATGCAAAAATATTATATATCGCAAATAACATATTCAAAATAAAGCATTGGTTACAATATTTAATGGATGAAACAAGCTTTTACTCAGATTCCACTTGTTTATTTATATTAATAAAAATATGAATTTGCATAAACATCCGCTATTTGTTATCTTATCTTTTTACCCTCGTATTTTATCTTTTCAGCAATCACAAGAAATCTATTTATAAAAGTAAAAAAAAAATTGAAAGTGATTTTAAAATTATTTTATAGTTTATAATATAAGAACATAAGAATCTATAATCAATTATAGTTTCTCTTTTTCCAAAATCAGACAAAATTCGGATTATGGAAGATTAACCTCGCGGATCAGCGAGGTATGTGATTAATTCAATTATATTACGTGCACATTAATCCTCTTAGCCGAATGATTATGATCACTCACGTACTATAAGCTTATAATGTTTTGATTGGTTTTAATTTTAATATATACGTATATTTTGAATATGTATATATTTGATTCCAGTGGAAATTACATATTTGGTTCTGATTCGTTACAGTTAATATGTACTTTTGGATGCGTGCGTTAATTATGTTTTCGTTGCGGGAGGTTGGAATGAAACGAATGTTTATTTGCCAAATTGATTCTGTGAAACGACGATAAAATGTTTTTTAGGTACTAGTAAGGCAATTTCAGTTAATGGAAGAATATTGATGGTCGAATGATGTTTTTCTTTGCTCGTCACAATTAAAGGTAATTAGAGAACAATTTGCTTTAATGCGTCTTTTCATGTCAGATTGCAAACCAGCTTGAATTCTGCCAACGTACAGGTCGCCAGATAATTGCCATTAATAAAAAGACTATTTTATTTTTTTAGCTTGGTATTACGATATCGTTATCGCGAACAATACGTTGCGAATTAATATTCCATGCTTCAAATTTCATCATTAATGATTATCAGTGAAATAACAATCGACAATTAAACCGTGGAAATTTCATTCTTCGTTAATCTGACAGATATCTTCATTATTTAATAATTCCAAGTTAAACGCGTCTCTATTCCAAAACATCGTTCAATAATCCACAAGTAAAATTACCTTGAAAAATAAATCAATAATCCACTCGTCAAAACGTCTTTACTTCACTATCCATATTACAACATATAAATTGAAACCAACCAAACGCGAACCAAATGAAACATACTTGCACACGGTTCTCATTAGTCTATCCAGCCGTCCATGTATTTCCGAGGTAGCCGAACACAGCATAATCTGAACGTAGCAGTTTCTAGGGAGGTAATTCACCAAATATTCGAAATCATAGTTAAATCCCAGGGAATACGGGTAGCAGGCGAAATTAATAACGCGGGACCAAGTATCCCGCTCGTCGGTTGCTACTGGTCGAGTCCAGCGTAAAGCTTTTAGTCTGGTAAATTTATTACGATCACGCTAACCCGAGATACGTGCGTGAGTGCACGCGCTTCTTCATCAGCTACACTCGACTAGGGAAATGTCTGAAATTTCTCCGCGGAGTGAAACGGTATTCAGGGGCGCACCGAGTCGATCATTTTCTTAAAATCAGCCCGTCACGCGAGCTTTCATGCTGTCGATCGTGGTGCGTGCGAGTTAGACCAAGGGCAAGGACAATCACCCTCCGCGGTTTCCAAGTATGTGTTCACCTAACTCCCTACCCGTCAGCGATCGTTGATGGTATGGATGTGGAAGTTGGATGATTTTTCTCGGGACATTGTGTAAGGAAAGATTTTTAACAATATTATGTATATTCCTGAATTGAAGAGTGTTTAGATACAGTGAGAATTCTGGTTTTGGAAACACTATAATATTTCACGCATAATACAGTTGAATTTCTTATTTCTACACTTCCGATCCTAATAACATTATGTAAATTACAGAGTGTGCAGCAAGATATTTTTTGTCATGTTGTTTGTCACTTTATCATTGTTAATAAACACTCTATATAAAAAAAGGGCTTGGGTTCGTAATCGCAAAGAGTGGTCGTTGGTTTGAATCTCAATAAACAGGCGAGTTTTCAGCCGAATCTCTACAACTCGATTTATTCGTAGTTATATGTGTTTATTTCAGCGCGATCTCTGGTATTTTAGAACCTACCTGAAACTGTAGCTTCACTAGAGACACAAAATGATGCTAACTATACTTTTATTTCTTTATTTAAGCAATTTCAAATTGCATCGATATTAATGTTCGCTTTTTGGTTGATGCATTGTTATCAGAAATTGGTTTGGATAAACTTTCCGCCTGGTGCTCGCATAATAAACTTAGTTTTAATGTGTCTATGTGCCGTATCACATCTGCCGTTTCAGAGGGCAGTTATGTTAACAGGGCCTGTATTTACCTTTTAAAAAATGTAAATTTTAAAAAGCCTCTCTAAAATTTGCGTTTTTTAAGTTTTCGTGCCACTATCAATGCCAGGCAGGGAAATAACCAGCATTTTTGGTTAATTTTAATACACCTTTTATTTTATTTTTTGTTATTAAACCTATAAAATTTCACTGTCACCAGTAGATACCATATACTTCTTGTATCTTGCTGCAACTTAGACCACTTTATTCTAACAAACCTCCGTAAGCATTGTGCTCAACGAACAAGAATACTTGGAATCAAGTCTTGGTATCTCAATTTCCAATTATCCGGTCACCAATATTTGTCGAAGTGAAAGCATTCGATCCTTCAAAAGAGCCTGTCTCACCGATTCAACGGGGTTTAATCCTCTAGATGGATCCTCGTATACAAACGTTGTCGTTAAACGCGGCTCTGACCTTTTCAGAATGTCAGCGAACGTTATAGACAGTTAACAGGGTGTGGGTGTGGCGGAGAACGAGATGGGGGATAGAGCAAGAGGACAAATACTCGACCCCCTTTTCGCGTCGTGACTTGTATCCTCGACGGAATTGAAGTTATGATTATGAGCAGCGTGATGGCAAATTTTAAAGCTGCTTCTCGGACCAGATTTCGTCGAACGCGAGATATTGGATCCGTAGCGGAGCACGCATTTAATAAGGCCTCCTGTGGCTGAGATCGAGACGATTCGAGGATTTCGATTTTTACAAGGTCGAGGATGTCTGTTCATTTATTTTTTGTCAATATTTTTTTCCATATAGATACGTTTTTCTCAGGTCCTTTTTATTATTTTTTATAATGGCTTAAGGTTCCTGTTGTGTAATAAATTAGAATTTTATAGGAGATAGAAGAGTATGTGTGTATCTGGAGAAGAAAAAGAGAAGCAGAGGTATATGTAATTTAGATCATTTTGATTGTAGGAATGGACGTATTAGGATATCAAGGAGAGTTTGATGACTGGAAGATGTTTTATTTTCGGGTCACCTTGCAGTTGCAAAGATAAGATAAAAATTTCGTGCGGATAAAAAGAAACGAATCTCTGTAGTGTTGTATCGGGGAAATAAAGGCCATAAATATCAAAGAACATTCAGAATATTAAAATGATATCTTATAGATCATGCTAGTAATTATGGAATTTATTTGACGTAATCCAAGTTTATTTCCACTTAAATCAACTATTCATAGTCACGGTAGATACTAAATTAATCATATTGATCTCCTTAGCTCTTCTGGATATTATTAATTATCACCGTATGATTTTATTCTATTATATACGATTTCGCGCTTTATCTATGCATTACGTATTTAATACTATATATTTTCTACCATATTCTCATCGGCATCATTTTCATCTCTTATCATCAGCAGTAGTAACCCATCCAATTTCCAAACCATTCCAGTAACCTTTAAGATAAGATCTTTGTCATAAAACGAATAATATATCCCTAGTACAATTTTACCCCTAAATTGTCACAATTACACAAGGATTCTTATCAAGGCAATCTCGAAGGCCATTCACAGGCTATCGGAAAATCAGAAACACTCTTATTAGCGATTTCGCGGTACAATGTTCTTAGAATTGAGTTTCTTTCGAGAACTATCGTAAACAGTGTTCGGTGTGCATTAGTTCAAATCGATAACTCGGTAACACGACAGTCGGCTTGTTAGTATAATAATGTTGACACATAACTAATTCGGTGGGACAAAAGCGGGGAGCACCGGTTTCGTGATCGATCTCTTGGTTACGAGTATGATTCGTTCCGCCTGTGGGTAGATCGAAACCGCCGCTTTAATTACTCTTGCCGGTATCTTGTTCCATGCCCAGCAACGTTTTTATCGTACCATATTGCAGAAAAAAATATATACGGAAGAAAGGTAAAAAATAGCGAAGAGAATAAAGAAAAAAGTAGCTAGTGGCAGAAGCAATCGATAGCTGCGCCACGATAAAACACCACTACCAACCACCTTCATATTCCGCGGCAAATGGAAATTCTGCTGCGCGGAAATCGATATTTAATAGACGCTGCTACAAATTGAAGCGAATCACTCGTAATCGCGATTTAATCGCGTCTAATATCTATAATACCGTTCTCGACATTGTCGATAATTCGAGCATGGTGTCATTCGAACGATGATTACTAATATCCTTCTATCTTCCCCTTAATTCATTAAATTCTTTGCGTTTGTGTCATATTATCGTGATATTAAATATTCAGTGGCTAACATTAAGTGATATTAATCTGTTTCGTAAATTCTTTATTGATACGTATTTATCATTCAACGTTTTCGAGATTTTGAAAAAATTCTGATGAATCGGAATCTTATCAGAATCGTAATATCGTTGCGACACGTTTCGCCTACGTTTATATTTCCCCGCAACGAAAAAATTTAAATTAACAGAACGACCGTTTCAATGCCTCACTAAAATTGCTTCCGCACATCGTCGTTAATGGAATTTCTGCTCAAGCAGATCGATTATTAACCATTAATAGGTCATACTCGATTTCCAGGGAATGAATTGAATGTCGGAATTTTCATCTCACTATGTCTTCGATCGCTATTCTATCTACTCTGCTAAACAATTTTAATAACATTCGAAAATTAATTATATGTAAAATTCCATTTAGTGAAAAGTTTCAATAGTGAAAAGAGAAACAAAACATCCTCTGTCCTGTACCTTCGACTCTTTTAAAGTTTAACCTTGTTGTAACTTTTGGATCATTTTAAAAAAAAGTTACAAATTTTTTTCCCGCCTTATCGTTCTGTTCTTCCGTTAAAAATTTCTTAATTTCATGTCTTGCGTTAAAACTTCTTTTATCTCAAAATTAACAAAACAGGAACACAATTGGGTCGAAATAAGCCAGGAAGATTTTATTACAGTCAAAAAGTTTGTAATATCTATACTAATCATCGTTAAAATAAAATAATGACTAAAGTAAAGTAGAATTTTAATGTTGTTCCTGATGACAAAGATGTCTGATTTAATAAGAGACGTCGTAAGAATTAACGCGATTATAATCGTGCTTGTCGATTAAATGCTATCAAGGCATATGCGTGTTCTGATCATAAACAGTCGTGACTACTAGCTATCTACGCTCGACCTCATATTACGCGTTTCGAACGATTTCTTCTAAATCATCAAAATGCTTAAGCGTTGCGAGCATGGCTGGCGTACTTCTCGATTACGCAATTGATAAATACATGGTATCGATTTTCATCAGCAAGCTATTCAAATAGATTAAGAGCCTTTATATAGGGCAACAGTAGCGGCTGCTCGAAACACTTTCCACGTATCAAATAATTGGTTTTTATACGAGGGCGCTTGCATGTATATGATATATATATATATTATTCATGTCTTTTTTCTTTTTTTTTAGTTTAATATATCTCAACATATATAGGAGGAAAAGCAATGAATTGTAATATAAAATAGAATTTTATTAACTATGTAGTATATATTATAATTTATTCATTATCCATATTTTCATGTTTGGAATATTTTGTATTCAATTACTTCCTTTGGACTAGTTAATGCTACAATTGTATATTATTATATTTATTGTATATTTTATATGCTTTATATGAATTGTTTAATGTTTATTAACCTTTTGTGACGAATAATACATAAATATTAAAGAACAACAGGAAGTTTTAATTTGAAAGAAATCATAGATGGGAACATTTTATGATAAATGAGCAGCAGTGTTCGCTGCTTCACATTTTCTAAGCTACGTTCTAAGAAACTTCGTTTCTATAATTTATTAAAATTCATCCAAACAGGTATCTTATATTATTATATATATTATTACATATGTTACATATTTCTTATGTCGTTCTTACCCTTTTCTTAAATTTTCCATTCAAAGGATGTAGCCATCGAAATAATTGGATTAATCTGAATACATGTAGCGTATCACAAAATATTAAGATGATTTATTTCTAATGGATCACCCCATACATTAAGAACAATTATTAAATGCATTGATGGGTTCATCAAAATGGACTCACAGCTGCGCAAACAGAGACGAGTAAATAACTTAAAAATTCTTACGTGCGCTCTAACGAGGCCTATCACGCAACTCACAGCGTTGTCTGACCATTATCAGGTCATAACTACTGCGCGAGCTTCGTTGCCTCGTCCGATATGATCGGTCCGCAACCGCTGACAATGGCCCGGCCTCTATTCTCTGTTCTTTTCACAGCCGCATCGATGTAGGTCATGGTAACATCATATTCAGGTTTTTTACAGTGCAACCAGTGAATTGCTACCAGCTTTGCAGTTCTATTGCCATTTTCTTTTTCCATCCGTCCTAATATTCTTTCCTGTTGTCTCACCCTCTATCTTCCACTTTCTTTCTTCTCTCTTCTTCACTACGTTTCTTCACTTTCATTTTCCTTCTTTTACTTGAAACTTTAATCTGTCCCTCTCCCTCTGTTTCTATCCTCTTTGTGTTCCATCCATCCTTTGCCATCTTTTCTAGTTTTGTCCTTCACTTGATATTCCCCCTCTTCCTCTCCACTCTTTGCCCCAAATCCTCCTTTTTTCTTTTTATCCTTTACAATGCTCTTCTCTTATATCTTTTTTACTTCCATCTTATTCTTATCTTTTCTTCTTAATCCTTTTGAAGTATTTGATATTTGTTTCTATGGTGTTCCGTCCTTGTTTGTTAAGGCATTATAGCACTTCTGTATTAGTTAATAGCTCATTTATTATTATTATCGTTGTTATTACAAACATTTCACATAAGTCTTGAAAATATTTTCTAAGGCAAAGGGATAATTTCTTGCTTTTTTATAAAATCCCCTTACAACAGCCATCAAACAATTTATCACGATTCAACTTTCAGCTATTAATACTTAATACCTCAAAACACCAATTTTTCAATGAGCCTTCTATGCTGAAGTAGCAGCCAAGCCCTATTCTTCACTCAGGATGTAATCAAGGGAATCAATCTACGATATTTGGATTGAAGCATTTTTTCGACTCGTGAACGAAGGCCCGACAACGTCGTTGAACACGTTGGAAGGTTCGAGGAAAGGATGGAAAGTTAATTTCGACCACGATCCTCGTCTCAGCGGCTATTGTAAGCTGGTTGAATCATCAGTCAGATCATAGCGAAGAAAATTATTCGCGGCTTGCAGACCTATTGTTCGCAGAAATTGATCCTTTTGAAACATGAACCGAGGATCTAACGTATTGTTCGCGACAGTCTTTTATGAGACACATCTGTCCGCGGCGTCGGAAATTATTTGCATTTTCGACGAGCATTGTTCGAAGAATTTAATGTTCATATCGTTCATATTCACGTGCACTATCATCCGAAACTGCTCGAACTTCAGTATCTTCTTTTAAATATTATGTGATTTAGTTTATGGTAACATAAGTATCAACAATTTTATTACTTAATTATTTTTTGCCAATAAATATTATTTAAACTGTTGAATAATTTTATTCTTCTAAGAATATTTGCATAAGAATAGAAAATTATTGCAATACACGTGCACATCACAAATTTGTTTAGATTGTTTCACTATCTGCACTCTCAAGTGAATTTGTCTCTGCTTTGGCAATTATGGTGTTCTTGCAACTATATCGATACACTAAGTTACTTAGATTAGATTATTAAGTCATACAAACCGAATTGGGCTACTTTTAATAATCAATAATTAAAGATGTAAGTGAATTAATAAATTAATAAATGTAACAAAGAGCGTTATTAGATGGCACAGAAACAAATATAAATATAATATGATAGTATAACATAAAAGTAAGTATAAATCAAGGAATAATGAGTAATAAAATCTGCAAACTTTTCTATAAAAAATGGAAAAATGAAATTTCTGTACATTCGAGGAATCGCAAATGATGAAGTACCGTTGCTGCAACAATAAAATAGTCCAATGGATAAAAGAAACGAATGCAAATTAAAACACGTGCTTTATTGTAAATATATCCGTTATATTCGAGAATTCTTTATCTAAAAAATATAATAAAATCGATCTGTTTCTTCTGATATTCATTAATATCATCTTCGGTTGTCTTCTTTTGATTATCAAATTAATTAGCTCCTTTTCTTCTGTTTCAGCGATCACTCGATAAGCAATCGCGTGGATCGACGAGGTCATCCAACGCACTGTGAGTGCGGCGAAGTGACCAGACCCTTATGACGACGCGAGGAAACGGCCGAGAGTGCTCTGGCCACGTCGCAGTCCGACTTTTAGGCCTATTCCACTCACTTCCACGTCCCGCCCTCGGCCGTTTCAACCTCTTCGAAAAACTACCCCTTGCCATCTGTCCAACTCATCGCACCTTGTACGTAATACACCTGATCCTTCCCTTCCACTAGCATTCCATTACACCTGTACACGTATAATACACATGTACAAAATGACACGTGTAGCACCGTGTAAGGAACGGAGCAAGCCAAGGTATAAAGAGAAAGGAAACGATCCTTCGAACGATGGGAATGGAATTTTTACCATCTTTTTTCCAACAAGAAAGTTAATCTCTGTTAAGGATCTCGATGCAGGTAATTCGTCATTTAATTCTTGACTCTGATGAAAATTAGGTGTGAACGAAGATGGAGGAGGAAACGTTTGTAAAATGTGCACTCGATAGAATCAAATTGAATTATTGATTTTATTTGTGTATATAATATTTTTAATTTATCATGGAAATTATTTTCAAAGCTATTGGAAATTATTTGGAAACTGTTATCTAAGGAAGAAATCATATATGAAATATAGGTTTGCGTAAAAAATAGCGATGTAAGTAGATAAAGATATCTGTAAGTGAGAAGGATTTGATTCTGGGGTGCGATGAAGATTGAAAGTAGGATAAAATTCATCAGTTGTATCTCAGGAACAATAAATAGATAACTTGAACATGCCCTAAAGTGTCTTAACTTTTACTAGGGGAGAAAACGTTCTTCCTTTCCTTCGGATTTGAACTTGGAGGAATTGTAGGAAATTTAAGGGGAACGAAAGACAACCGTAGAATGCTTTCTGACTCTCCAGATATATTCGAGTCAATTTAGTAATGAAACAAGATTCAAATATATCAATTTCTATTAGAAATTTTATGCAGGTTACCTCTTGCCGATGTTCTGTACATATTAACATTTCAGACCCTACACGTAACCTTTCATATGTCCGTAATAAAAGAGGTTCCGATTTTGTTTTTTTAATAAAAAAATTCATCTACACAGCGACTTGTAGAGATTCTTGTCATCATTTCATCTTCAACTTTTAAAGATGGAACATTAAAACACATTCTAATCTTCACAAGTAAGAGACATCTACTTTCCCTATATTTTACATAATGCAAAACTTCTATCAATTCCTCTCTTCCAAAGCAGAGCTGAAAAGACAATAAAAAAGCGTACAGGAACTTCTGCATATTACTACACTTCCATTAACCATTAAGCCAAAGCGTCGAAGCATTATAGCTTGGAACGAAAGCCGAATTTCCATAAATTTAGGAAGTTTCACAGGCAGTAACTGTTTCGTGTGCCATTTTACAAGCGTCCTGTTGCGTGGCTTTTATCGTACAACATCGTGAACACGTTGTTATTGCTGGAATCAAAACTGCGACAGGAAGATTCAGGCAGTAATTGCCTTTGATGTTTGGAAACGAGCTGGAAGTTACACGATAATCGAGTGTCATTGTGTCGTGATATTACGAGGTTGACATACTTCTAAAAGGAACTGTAAATACCAAACGTATAATAGTGTAACTTCATTAAGGAGAGTCATGGCAAACTTATTCAAAATTTATCTTTTTTATCTTTTCTTTCACGATAAAAAGTTCATTGTGTGCGAGCTTCTTCTAATATTTATTTACATTAGTATTTTAATACTCATGTTTAATATTTACGTTTCAATTGTATCAATATTTTAATATTTTTTAAATATCTTGAAAATAATTGCAACTTATATTAATACGATAACGTATACATAATTGAGAATAATTCAGAAGAACTTTGGAATAAAAAATAATGATAATCTATATAATATGATCTAAATTTAGTAAAATAAATCGTTTGCATAGAACGGTCATTCATTAGTTATCTTTGAATACGAATTTTAACAAGTAAATTTCCTCAATGAAGTGAAACAGTTGATTATTGGTGATTGTCAGTTTGATTTACCATTGCATTAGATGGTCATTAGGGTATAATTACTTCGCACATTCGATCGTACGACATGAAATTTTTCGGTAATTACTAGTTGAATTAAAATGACATGATGCACGATAACGGACATGTTTATCGAATGAATGCGACAACAATGATGTGAATTTAATTTCCCATTATCGATGGTTGTTTCCAGTTAAAAGTACATTCACACGTGTAATAGGTGCAGTCGTGTGTTTCGATGAAAAGGGTGTTAAAAAGTTTCAATGAAAATATGTTAGAAAAGAATCGTTGGATCGTTTCCTTCTAAAGAAAAGAGAAAATAAAATTGACAAAATAAATTATCCTGAAACTATTAAATTAAGAGTTAGGTCAGATAATGTAAAACGGCAATAGTAAAATGCATAACTGCCTGAATAGCCAGACGAAAGAAAAACGATCGAGTTGAATGAAAATTATCATAAAATTTATTTTTTATTACGTCGCAAGTGGCTGTTTTTGAAGCTACGGTCGATCTAACTTGTAGGACCATTTTTCCTAGAAAACCTCCGCCGTTCACAAACTTCGTTTCATACGTATTTCAAATTTATGCGAAACGTTGAAATCTTATAAAATTTCACCCGAATGGGAATCAGAATTGTGTTTTTAATATTTGATATAAAACTAAGTAAATCAAACTTTTGTGCAATGCAGAAATTTATTATATATTACAATCTATTGAAACAGAAATTCTTTTAATTCATTGAATTTTTATCTGTTTCATTAGGAGAAAAATTTTATGCGGAGTTTTGTAAACTCGCAAATTTTCAAAAACTTTCGCAGAAAACTTCGTAATCAAAGTAAGAAGTTCATGACAGGGATCCAAATTATAATTTATTTAAAAAATTTTTCGTTTGCTATTTGCTAGGTTAAAGAATTAACGATTTTGCAAAATTTATGTTTCAAAGAAAAATTTTTAAACGAAGGACGAAAAATTTATTTTTTATTAACAGGAATTACGATTTACGTAAGAAATTATATACCTACCTATAAAACTGATGCACTAGTTGACAATCCACTGTTTAGCCCATTCTCTTATCTAGAGGAAAGGAGAAAAAAGGAATTGTTGCTCGGTTGAAAAAATTTACTAATTGGCTAAAGATTTACCATATAAAGGAAGTCAGGTAACCAAAAACGTTGAATTTCTTGAAATATTGCAAATCGATAGAAAATATTCTTTAAAATAGCTTAAATGTTCTATATGAGTTTTACATAAAATTATAGCGAAATTAATAATGATTTCTTAAAAGTTTCATTTAAAGAAATTTTACATTATGTATAAATATCGTTTTGCCAAATCAAAAAACGTATAATATATATAATAAATATATGAAATCTAATTTATTACTATAATTCTACAATAATTCTACAATAATAATACAGCTATCAAGGTCCCGGCTCTTAACACAAGCTGCAAAATTTAAAAAAGAAATAACAATTTTCGAGTTACGGAAGCTGTCTTGTAAGGACGGTGGTCAGCACTTCCGGTGGCCTAAACTAGATCCTAAGAGTACAAGTTGCAAAAAAGCATACGTCCGGTCTCGACCTTTTAGGGATTATGTTCATTTGCATATTACGTGGCGGGCTTTTGGTTGTATGCGTGTGGACGGTTGCCAAAATGCACGAGGCACCGGGTAAGTTCGCGCTTCCGCTCGAGATTATCGATACCGCAATTCACGACAGCGAGAAAGAAAAAAAGAGGTGGTCGTTTCGTTACTTCTGGCAATATCGGTGATGGACAGGCGAATCTGCATTTATCTAATAGCGGAAAAACATTTCATCATGAGATGCGCCAATTACATTATGATTTGGAACATTGTACACAATTTTTGTTTTTCGCTTGATCGTGTAGAATTTGAATCGTATAAAGAAATTTAAATTGAATTTTGTTAATGACAGACGAAATTTAACATGAAAATAAAATTTTAAACTTTCATATTGCGTAGAGAAGAAGCTGTAAAAGAAGGGCCGATTAATCGGAGAATTGAATTAGGTTTCGGAAATAAATTATGAAATTATTCTAATGCTTTTTTATTTCAGTGATATTAAAATGCTCTTTCTGTCTTTGGAAAAATTTGTCAACAATTTTTTATTTAAGATATGTAGTATATGATAATTTTCGAAGAATCGCTTTGTAGCGCTTTTATTTAAATCAATTTATTGCTACGTATGCTTTAAGATAAATTTTGAAAACTTCATTCTTAAATTAAATCGATGTTCGATAATTCTTTTAATATAAAAAAAGGTATTTTAGTTGGGATACCTGTGAGAAAAATATATGATCTACTATAAAATGAAATTGAACTACAATAAGTTCTATAAGTTATGTATTTATCGATTTCTTATTAAGTGTATCCTCGTTCATATCTCACCTGCTAAAAATCTTGACGAAGAGATTCTTTGAAGTATTTCGAATGAACATAATTATGAATAGAGTCGAAGAATTGCTTGGCAATTTTGTGCCAAGACATCATAGATTGTGCACTACTATTATTTTCGAAATATGTTTCCCCAGTTTGCGATGGCACCTCATATTCGACTTAAATCATAATGAATAAAAATAGATTTATACGAGAAACGTAAAAGTAAATTGGAAGATTCTTCTTCTTGTTTTATTAAATTAATTTTAATTATTTATAAAGTGCGATAACTTGTTATTTTTATTAGCAGAAAATTTTAATTGTTTGTTTGCTGCTGTACACAGAGTTGTGTTCGATAGATCAAAAAGTTACACGAGGTACAAAAGTATTCTCGTTTTCAATTCGCTAAATGGGAATCTGAACAAGTTTCTGATTCAACTGAAGATTGCTTCAGTAAAACAAGTATGACATTTGTCACATTCGGAGATAAAAAGTCTACTTTATAAAAGCTGTACACAAGTTACAATATTGCGAAACTAACAAAATGTTTATTTTTATACAAGTTATAACCTTTCTTTTTTTTTTTTTTTTTTTTTTGTACGCGGAGAAATCCTCATAGACACTCCGTTGCTGCAGTAATCGCGTAACAGCAGAGTAGTGCAGGACTCCTACCGACTAAAACTCCATGATGACCATCCTACGCGTGTAACAGGGGTGCTCCAGGAAGAGTTCTAACCTGTAAAATACGCAATTATATTTAACTCGTTTAAATATTATAATATTATATAAATTAAATCACCAAACACTACCGGAAAGGAAACATCTATTCTAATGGTAACTGAATAGTTCGCAAAACTGCTTGATCTTTAAAAATGTTATATCATTAAAAAATCTTCTGAAACATTGAATAGAAAAATATAAATATTAGAAGAAAACATTTTTCACGATCTTTTTAAATTCTGCAATTCGACTGCACTTAAATATTCCCTGTGGAAGTTTCAAATTTTCGAATCTGGGCGCACTTGGAAATTCCGAACATCGAGATGGTCGTTTTCGCGACACAAATTTTTCCGTAAATTCCACGTCGTCCTGCCTCGACGGTTCTGTTCCTCCGAATATGTAAATAAGTCAGCTTCCATAGGCAAAAATTTCCGCACACGTCCACGGACGCGTGAATTAATGTGCGGACGCGTCAAGAAAATGACCACGCACTCGTGATCGGACTTCCACCGGTTTAAAGCCGCTCACGTACGAGTAGTAATACAAAGTCAAAAGTACAACAGAGATGGATCATGTCACGAGAGTTTCCAGTTGGTACGAAGCGATAGAAACCATTGGTTGTGATGGTAGTTCGACTTTCGGAGAACGAAACTTCGTTAAATCCGGTAGACTATGTGAAGATGAAGATAACGTGCAGTTTATCAAACTTTTATACGGTGTACGTAGTACTTATTATAAAGGAAAGTATTCTTGGTACGTAAGTTAAAATGAATGAAAACTGCTTGCGTTAAAGTTTTGGTGTCAAGTGATTCAAACATTCAATTTTCGACGTGTATTAATGTACTTGGATAAAGATTGATGTTTCCCTGCCGTGTTTATTTCTTTCTCTTATTTACTGATATTCTTTTTATGTCCTTTCTTTTGAAAGTGAGATGATTAAACGTAACGATAGATCACTTATTTCTGACAGGTGCTTGAATTTTTGTTCAGAGGATAAGATGTACGACACTGTGTCATGAAAATAAAAGATCGTAGCAATTCGCAAAAATATTGACGTGAATTCAGCGAACTAAGATTAAACAAAATTGAGGAACTACGCCTCTGAGTAAATAAAATTAATATAAAATTAGAAAATGCCTTTAACACACGGATAAATCAATAACAAGTAAATCAACTAAAATAAAATTTATATTTCATGTCTCAAAATCCTTATTTCAACAAATCACAAATCCTAGATTCTTATCGTCATATAATTTCTTACGCACAATTCTGATTTCAACGGCAGCACGAATGAAGTGAATAATCGTTAAGAAACCCCATCGAAATCTTAATCAAACGAATGAAAGGAACCCTTAAACCACCATGCAAAGTGGATGAAGAAAAATGCGACAAAAGTTAATCGATCGTAGCTAGCGTAGGTCTCCCAATAGCTAATTTATTTTCTTGCCACGCTAGGAGGTCATTATTCCGGAGAAACGCAAAAAAAAAAAAAAAGAAAATGAAAAAGCAAAGGGTACCAGAGGCAGTAAGTCGCGAAACGAACAGTAAGGAGACGTTCTCATTCTCGATACCTTTGAGTATCGAAGCGAAACAATGAACGAAAAGAGAGCGAAGGTGAAAAAGAAGAAATCGAGGAATTGGTTTCTTCGAGCCCGATTCTCCTCGAGGGTATCGAAATTCATTTACGTAAAGAGAAATTTACTTCTTATCGATCATTAATAGTAGAGACACATTTTCTGTAATATATTAGTAAAAAAGACATAAGGAACTAAAATGTCAAGATCAATTTCAGGATAAGAAGGCAATTACGTTTATCGTCTAGTTATTTAACAATTTGTTGAAATATAATGTATATCGAACGGAAAAGTTCTAATCCGGACCACCGTTGAGCAATAATCGATACAAATTTTTCATTGATTAATTTTCGAGACTGAAGTCAGTTGATCTGCAAAAATTGCAATTAATTTAACATTGGTGAAATTAATCGTCAATTGAGAGTTAGAAATACCGATCGTTAATCATTAACCGATGATTAAAAAATATTGATTCTCAATTACCAGTTGTTACCAGTTTTAAACCAAAATTTAATGAAGTATCGTGTTAAGTGAATATCGTTAACTACTGAAGCTAATCAACTTTAGATTTGAGACCAAATTTACATACTAATTTCATGGCGAATGGAAGTGCAAAATCTAATCATTAATCCAATTGGCAATTAAATGACCAATTTAACCGTTCACCTAATTAATTGACGATTACCTGCTGTAATCGTTAACTATGATTATACATTGATTGGATCAGAATTTAATTGTTAATTGTACCTCATGATCAAATATTTCAATTGCAATCGCAAACTGTTAATTTCATTAAATATTTCCCGATATTGATGACCAAAATTGGCAAATATCAAATATACGTTCTTGTAATTTAACTTTGTTGCAGTTTAGTGTCTGAGACTTTTCTGAATCGGAAATATAATTGAAATATGTAGCTAGAGAAAAGGATAAAAATTTTTCATTTACATAAGATATATTTACATATTACATAAGATATATTACATAAGACAATTTTCAAGTTTTTTTGTGTCTCCTTTCGCATTATGATTATATTAACATGTCAGGTATTACCTCGCGTGAAACTTGGGGAGTTGAAAGTATTGTACAACTGCAATTAGACATACTCGATCTAATAAGTAAAAAATCAAAGTGTCCATGGTACGCAATAATACATCATTTGACAAATTTAATCAACAAATTTATTCAATACTTCTTATTAAGCATATAACTATTTTAGAATTCGCATTCCTGCGTGAGATTTCGTCGGCTGTGTATCACGATAACAATTTACAAAGTAAGGTAAATTCCGAAATAGTTACGATTAAATCTTTAGTGTGCAAATAAATGTTTTGCTATCTCGCCAGCAGGGGAATTAACTGATACGAAAGAGAAGGAAGAAAATAATTTAGTCAAACGATCATTACCTTCGGTGCGCCATTACGAGGAATGCAATCGCGTGTAAAGTACACTGCGCGACCAACAAGACGTAATAGTTACTATTACAGCCATTATACAACATTAACGAATTACCCGTAGCACGCGACAATATATTAAGTTGGGCCACCGCTTCGGCAAATCTTGGTGAAATTGGTGTGACCCGACATCGCCGATAGACGACAGGAAGCGTATCGATTAATCGTTAAGATTTACAGAAGCCTCTAATACGAATCGTAGTATAATTCAGCTAAAATATTTCGTTTTCGTCTCGATAAATCCGTAATACGAACGTGTGGTTATAATTGGAGAACGATTTGCATATACTTTGCATTATGGAAACGGATTCAAACCTTGGATTACTTTGTTTTCGAGTATTTGATAAATTACAGCGCTTTCCATTTTGACTGGAGGAAGAGATAAAGAAATATAGTATATCTTTCATCGCTATATTAGAATATCAAATAGATTGTGTGAATATCATATTCTATGTTGCCATGTCATAAGCTGGTTAATTAATCCTTTCGTAATGTAATATAACAAAGATTCGTGCAATACATCAGAAGTGAAGGTTACTTTCTTAATCGTGAAATTATTGAAATTCTTTCTTATGATCAAATAAGAATTATTTTATCCGACATCAAAAATGCAAAATATCGTAAGAATAATCATTAAAATATTCTAACAGATAATCGTTAATTTTTTATTATGGTATCGCAATTATTTAACTTAATACTTTCCAAATTATTCCTTTTAAGCTCCTCGTCATTCCATTACATTATGAATAGAACAACTCGTGAAGGACATATAGGGCGCTTTGTTGCCACTATAAAATTAATTATGTATTCTTATTTTTTCTGAAATTTATTTTGAATTAATTACTTAATTTACTATGAGCTTTTAATAACCGCGATAAAATACGTCGAACGAATGTAGTAATAGAATTTTGTAGACTTAACAATCGTAATCTTGAAATTCCCATTAGCATTATACAAAGAAATATGAGGAAGTAATGAATTGAGAATTAAAAGAAGTACTATACAGCAGTACCAGAAGTCAGAAAATTAAGCAAATGAATACCCAGAGCACCATTCCAAATACCAAAGGAGCTTATTTTAACAAGAATCATAAACAGGCACGTAATACCTTTTATGATATTAGAGTGAAATAATGAACTAGCGAAAAAAACAGAAAATTGTTTTTCTCTTTAAAAGATAGGACACTACAAGTTCTTAAATTCTCACAAAAAGATCTGCTTTTTGTTCAGCAAAAGATAATCTCAAGTTACCCAAGTTTTACTATATTTTCCAGGAAAGAGAATCCTCTTACATCATTAATTTCCTATATAATATTAATTCACAAATTGTAAATTAACCAAATGAGTGGTTAACGAAATCGCATTTTCTACTATATTAACAGTGAACCAATGTGCTACTGATATTAAATACTTTCATTCTATATCGAATATTTTATCTTTCCCATAAATAACGAGTTAAGGTAAAAAATTACTCACTGTTAAAATTTTGATTGTGACGCAGTGTAAAAAATGAAATTCTTCGGAAAAGGAAAAAAGGTCGGTTCGACTGTGTTTTTCTGCGATGCAGAATAATTCTAGTATCGAAAGAAGCTTTGACCTATATTTTAAACAGATCTCCGTCGTACAGAATTTTATAACATTACACGCGAATATCACACATTAATTAATCATTTGCGATTCAACTTTGTATTTCGTTCTATTGATTTTATATTTAGTATATAGAATAAATTCTTCCATATCGATAAATTTAAATTAAGAGGAACGTATTAATAGAAAATATTTAATCAAAAAATTACTAACGGAAAATATTTGATAAAAAATTTATTTAATTTATAACTGTAATTGAATGATGAGGAACCTTTGAATTTAATCTGTTAAGTATGGCTCATTTACGATAAAATGTTGAATCTGACTCATTCCGAAATAGCAAATAATTAACCTTTTTTCGAATTATCGTCGTACGGATTAAGCAGCGAAATTTCATGAAAATTTCAGGTTTGACCAAGATCTCACTATATGTTTCGGATAGAACGAATCTGAGATTGCACAGTACCATAAACTGTACAATACGTCTATTGCGCCCGTATCGAACAAATCCATAGCCGACAACGTGGTAATCAACCTGAATTTCCAGAACGATTAAACCCGCTTCCGATTTTCGACTGGATTTATTGAGCCCGGGAAAACTTGAACAGATATCTGTCATCGATCGCGTTAAACTTGTTCATCGCCATGAAGGTTATATTCCCTTTAAAATACTTATCGAGTACCGTGCAAATAATTTACGAAAATTAATATAATAATACCTATTCGAGAGACCTAATCAAATTTCCTCAATTTTTGAATTTTTATTTTAAAATTAGTTTGAATTTTCAAAGAAAGAAATAAATCAATGGAAAATGCTTATATCAAAACGATAAATACAACAGTTTACGTAATTCAATCTTCGAAGGTCTCCATTAAATTAAAAAGACAAACTTTAATGCATAGCAATATATTTTAAGAATCCACCCACGTATATTTATATATCGATATACGTTTGACGATCTCATTAGAAGAAACAAAAAACTCAAGTTGGTCCGAAACAATTCTGCATTGATTAATCGCAGCAACGTAGAACGATTCTTCGCGTTCTCCTTTATATTCTCTTTCCCCTCTTCTCGTTTCTCTTTCTTCTCTCCACTGACATTTATGTCTGGTAGGTTCGCGAGTTCGCGTGCTTCTTTTTGTTGAACAGCCAGGTTTTTAGAGCCACTGAAATTCGTCCTGGCATGCAAATAATTTGTATAGCCGTGGCCGCTACACTGTCGAACACGTGCTGCTGTATAATTCGAAATGGAGGTCTCTCGAAGGCAGTGTTCGCTTCGCTTGTAATCGGGAAATATTCGACGATGACGTGGTCCTTTTCGTTCTATCTTTACACAGTTATATCGCACAAGTTTGTTCTTTCTTTTTTGTTGAGTAATAGGTAGTATTAAGTTGAGTCATGATATTTATACTATTATTTTATATTTTATAATATATATATTATAAATTATAAAAATTTTTTAATTAAATAAATTATAATTTGATAATTATTACTTATTGTTATGGTTATTATTGTAAATAAAAATTATTTTAGTTTATATATTAATTAATTGAATTATATTGCATTGTTTGAACGTCACTGAGGAAGCGTAATAAGTATTGTGTATTACAACTGATTCAAAGACTTCGAGTAAGATTTCAAAATATTATGACTCGTGTTTGAGGTACTTGCATTTTTAGGGTAAATGAATTAGCTCAGAATGTTCCATTTAGGATATTTTACACAACATAATGTTATTTTGACATTAAAATAGGCTCTTTTATCTTTTTTTGATTGAACATAACGTTGGTTTTCAAAATAATTCCCATATAATTTATTGATGCAAATTCGTTTTCAATGTTATTGATATTATTGTAGATATACAGAATATCGTCAATTTATTTTGTATATTGTCCAGCTGTTACTCTACATTAAATGCATATCAAACGAAAATATGTAACATGCGAGAATGATGAAAATAGTCAAAGTGAGATAACATTGAAAAAAATCTATAAAGATCGTATTTTTTGAAGTTAACACTAGATTTAATATTTAACATACAAATAGTGCTGGATATTTGATATTGAATTAAATTGAACAATAAGTTACATTAATTTTAGAATAAATTAGGAAAGACATCTGAAAAAGTGACAAACGAAAAACATAACACAAATTTTTTAATCACTTTTCTATAACCACATTAGAAATGCATGGATCACTTTCACTAATTAACAGGACAACATAAATAAGGTTATATTCACGAAAGAATCATATTGTTTCTCATTCATGAAGAAAAACTCATTCAAAAATTATGTTTATTATTCTACGTTTGCCATGACTATCCATATGTATTCAATGTTATAAAATACGACTCTCGTTATATGCGTTTACAATTGGTTAAATTACAATCGCAAGCTCGTTTAGCTCATTAGTTCGCCGGTGAACAACGGTCCATTTGCACACACAGTGTCGTTTATCAAACCCGTAACTACATTACCATAGATTCAACTGTTCAATAATCAGTTTTTCGGTTCGATTGTCCATGCGATACTCGTTAACAATGTAAATTGCCACTAATTATACAATATGTTTATTATATCGCGATACCAACCGGTAGAAAATAATATCGATTCGCGGGTAATATACAAGGTAATTACAAAAATAAAGATTTTATTTAATTAATGTAGTTTGACATGTATGATTAAACTTAGAATATTAATTTATAACATCGTAGCTTTAAGTCTGCTATATATTCGAAAAAATGTAAGAATTAATAGAAAAAGTGAAGTAGAAAAATATTTTCTAGCACCGAAACCTTCCAGAAATAAAAAATCAATGTCAGTTCCAAAAATGAATAGGAAAATTAAATATAGGCCAGCGGTTTTCATCTTCTTTTTTAAATACCGAAATGTTCACAATCTACCTTTTCCTTTGAAGAATATCGAGTTGAGATGAATAAGGCGACATTCGCAGTGGAATTTTCTAATGTCCGGAAAAAGGCGTTAGTAAATTGAAACTTAGGGAACGGCTTACGTTGACGAATAACGGCGGAATAGGCGTGAAACGAAAGTAATTTCGTGTCCTTCGCATTCTTTACCGTCAAAATGTAATGCCAAAAATCAATCTTCTCGCGTGATGTAAGCGTAGAGTCATCGAGCCGATGTTGCTTGGTAATATATTTTTCCACGTAGCTCGACAATCAACCTTATGAAATTTACTTTGCATGCGACGCATGAATCAAACTTCGATCGTGTCGTTCTCATTTAATTAAATCTATCCGAGTAACTACGGTTTAGAAAGGACAACATTCAAATTCACTTTACGGATCAACTAATGGCAGTACTTCTTTCTTATTTTTCTTCGTTTAACTGTTACCTAACAGTATCGAGAAAGTATTAGCTTCTTAATAAAGAGATCAGAAAATTATACGATGTAAAAATAGAATTAAAATCTTGTTACTTTATTCTGAGCACTCTGGACACTTCGATTAAAATTGTTTTGTCAGATAGATGAAATGGTTCATTTTTAAATATAGAATATTCATTTGATACAATTGGCTTAAAAATGAAATTTACTACCCTCGAGAAGAAAGCCTTAATCCTGTTGCATATCTCGAATTGTTACACGAGCGTTACAAACTTGCTCTCATTTTAGGAAACAAACAGAATGTGTAATATTTAAAAATGTTTGACATAAAACTCATATTTTGTTCGGACATGAAATATTTTTAACGCTAAAAAGATTCAATTGGATCAAGAATGACAGGAAGAACGAAATAGGATTAAATTATAATTTCTATCGATATCTTCTATGCGATTGAAGTATCAAATTTGCATTTCTCCGGTAAATATGGCGTCTTCTAAAACAGCTGGCAAAGTAGGATAAAAAAATACTGCAATTACAATTGATTGTTGCCTACGAAAAATGTTATAATAATTATCTTCTCTCACATGTATTTAAACTTCTTTTCAAATCCTTATATTATCCTTATTGTCTCGTTATATAAAATTTTATGTTAGAATATTGTATTTTCTAATTTCGACGATAATACGATTAAACTCTATTACTATCATTCAAAGCCTTCGTAGCAAAAAAAGTTGTTTCAAGTATTAGCATTCTGTTTACGATACTCAGCCTCGCGAAGAGGATTTTTCAACCTCATATAGATTAACTGTTTCTTTTCCACGAGATGAACTCGTAGAGATTGAAACTAGCTTAAGAGATGTAGATAAAGTTAGTGATTAAGGTTTCGGGAACAGACATCGTTCATTCGCGAGCAATTAACGATAACCAATTGCGCAGAAGGTAAAGATATATAAAAAGAGAATCGTGAACGTACGATGTTTGTCTCCGGTATTAATTATACATATATGGGCACTGCCAGGCTTGCAACTCTAATCAAAAAAAGACAAACCGGCATAGCCAATTTCAAAGATTTCGATGAAAATCGACAATTTTGCCTGGTCGTCGACAATTTTACTACCAACAAATAAAAAAGAAAAAAAAAAGAGAGATAATTTCGAAGATAATTTCAAAACGATTTTGTCGACGATTTCTCGCTATATTATTACGCCGGAGGAAAGCTCTGACCAAGCTTCATAGAAGACCACTCGAGAAACAAATTAAACCAAAAAATACATGGTCACGAGCTTAACGTACCAAAAATCGAAGCAGCGGGAGGAAAACAGAAACTCTAAGAAATTAAAACGTTAAATGAAACAAACAAAAAAAAAGAAAAAAAAATAAGAAATTCTAGAGATATTTAATCGAGTAACGAGCCGAATTTTCGTTAAGAATTTTGTACGCTAATCCTTGACAGCTACCCCTGTGTGCCCTTGTAGGGTGTCTTACACATAGAGAGAACAGTTCTCGTTAATCGAGAAGCGTTTCAAAGACCGAAGAGGAACAACTTTGAAAATAATTGAAAAATAACGCGACTTTTTAAAACACTTCCTAGAAGAAAATAACATAACGCAATTTAACTTGTTGTTATTCGTCACGTTTGTCAAGGATGTTTCTCTTTGTCCCTCGAGATAATCGATTGGGAAATAACGAGAACTGAGGTTTAAAATGGAGCTGTACCCGTAAACTACTTACGTAGCTACGTTTTAAAGTAATCGACAAACACACACGATCATACTCACACGATACACACAGACACAGGTACACTTCTCTACAGAGACACGCCACTGTAAATTAGGCAGAGCTGTAGCATCGCGGAAGAAGAAGAAAAAGAGGACGAAGGTAAAGAGGAAGAGACGATAAAAAGAAAAAAGATGAAAAATGTAAAGTTTCAAGTTTGTTGAAATGGAATTTAAGGTAAATGCGATACGATATGTTACAAATCGAGAATTAAGAGTATTCTATAGCCTCCCGATGTTGGCATTTAGCTGGTCTAAACCGCAAAGGGTTCGTTTCTACTAATTATATTCGTATACATATACATATACATACATGATATATAGTATATATATATAGTGTCTATATATTATATATATACCATATATATACTATACTATATTATAGCGCTGTTGAATTTTATCGATTGTGAGAGAGACACTTTATTCCGTGTGAAAAACGATCGATGAAGAAATCGATCGCCATAAATCGATATTTCTACAGAGACGCTTGTAAGGATGAGAATAGAGCTATATGGAAACGCGAAATCTGGAATCGATCGAGCTCTCGCTGGCCCAGAACGATCCGAATATCCATGAAAGTCAAATCAGAAGCTGGAATTGAAATTAAATGACGGACGTCAGGAAAGACCGTCAGATATAGAAATTCGGTTTCCTCTACGCGTGTCGAACAGGTGAGATACCCCTTTAATTTTATGATTTACCACGAGATACATTTGCTTCCGTGTTATTTCGATGCAAACTTTCTTTTTCGTTTTATTTATGATTTGAAATTTTTATGAATTGCGGGAGTAAATCAGCTTGTTCGTGGGTAATATTAGAAAACGTTTGTAATAAAAAACGTTTGAAAATAAAAAACAATATGTAACGCGAATTATAATTTTTGTGTGTTAATACATGACGAAGTTTATGTTTTAAGTTGAAAATTGTCGTTTGTACATATGATAAAAAGACGTTTAATACCTCTTCTCCACTGCAAATAGAACGTAAATATGAAAAGTAAACTAAAAAAAATTTAATGTTATCAATAGGTACGAACAAAGAATGCTTTTTAAAAAAGACATGGGATGTATCTGAACTTTGGTTTTCGCGTGGCTACAAAAGGAGATAGTTCACAGACTTCTGAGTATTTACTTCTGCGGACAACTGATTTGCTAAGAGCTAGAAGCCTACCGCATGAACCGTGTAAAAGTTTCGTTAAAATCATTGCTTTCATGTTTCTAGAATTTTCTTCTCATTTCAGAGAATAAAAATCTGAATCCTCTTATGCACTTGAATTAATATTATTAGCAAAATCACACGACTCGTACGAATCGTACGAGTAAGTTATTAGTTAGAAATTAAGACGCTAATAAATTTTACAACTTATCGCTTGCCTTAGTTCCCTAATATTGATAAACAAATTAACGTACGAGGGGACTTCACATAAAGTTTAAGCTGTATAGGCTTGATGGGACACTATCTATATCTCAGGCAACCTCGAGCGATAAATTAGCTAGTCGGTGTTCGACGCATCAGTTCCTCAAGATCGAAACCTGTGCGCGTGTACACGCCGGTGCATCGTTTCATCGTCGAGTGCAATCTCTGTTCCGGCGCTGTCTTATTTCGAGCGCTGCTCCACCGTCCTGACCTTAATTGTAGAGTAACCCAGATTACAGATGCCGAGAGGGAAACGGAGATAGGACTGTGAACGTAGAGGACGAGGGGCTAGACGAACGAACAATCTCAGAAACGATACGGTCGAGCAGCTTTGTCATTAAGAAACCCAGATCATTGCGCCTTGTTGCGGCTTTTCTAATTTTCCCGGCTATTTTACCGTCGGCTGTCTTCGTCCTGCGATGTATCTTCATCTTATTCTTTGATCGCGCTCCTGTATATAGGAATCCATTTCGATATTCCGACTGTTGTCGTCTGAGAGTTTTTTAGGTTTTCGTGTTGAGTTATTTCGGTAAGCATGATTTATCATTTTCGTTATGCCCTGTCTTCTTCCATAAAATTATATGACTATCGTATAATACAAATTATAAATTACAATCTGGTTCTTATACATATGTAGATATAAGTTAAACAAATTACAAATTTTGTTTGTATCTCTAGATGTGTAGGTGGAATTCAGTTCTAATTGAGAAGTTTTATCGGTTTATTTTTGTATGATTATGTTCACACAGTTTCAACAAAACGACGTAAGTCCTTGAAATGAAAATAGACTCGGCACATGGAGGTTACGATAATGTTTACAAATATGAAAACATTGTTTCGACAGCTCTAGATGAGTCTCTAGATAGGAAAACTTTGTATGGAGATTAAGATGTTCTTGAAAGAACAAAAATTTCCAAGAACAAAATACTTTCCTGATATTTTCGAATTTCTTGATAATTTATAACCAATTTCAAATTCGTTGCAAAAGGAATTAAAGTTTTGCGAAACTAGTTTAAGTTTCATATTTTTAAATTGATCTATTCGATTTGTACTTTAATTATGCATAATACCTAACATATAAATGCATATGTGATTAATAACAGTCTTTTTGATAGTAAGGACCTAAAAGCAAGGTCGGATGTGTCAAAAGTATACTAGACTATAGAGAACACGAGGTAAAGAGCATAGGATATAATACGATACTCATTACACGTAATCTTATAAAGTACTAATTGGCACAAATTCGAGTTATATGACCGCTTATTAATTCCTTTCCTCATAGTGACTTGCACAGAATGATAGTTGTAAACGTCGGAGGAGTATAGGAATAAAAAGAGAAACACGAAAGCACGCGAGTCATAAGAGTAACCAGTTTAATCAATTTTTCACCTAGTTTCATCGTTGTGCGTCTTTCTCGTAAAATCAATTAAAGATCAAAGGCTCGAATCCGGGAACAGTATTCTGAGAAAATATTCTCGGAGGAAATGTATTGTAATCAAAATTAACGTACTCCAGAATATCTTTTTCCCATTTCGAGACTTTTTTTAAGACCACACAATTTCCTCTAATATTATTTGAAGCATATCTAAATTTATCTTTAGATAATAATAATATGCTCGACCGATCTATGTAGGGATTCATTTCTGAGGATTTTTGGGACAAATAGGTTCTCTGAAAAGAAGGTCAAACGGTTTATGTTGTCAGAAGTACTTTTTTAGTAATTACATTGTCGTCTGAGACTACAATTTGTTCCAAATTGAAGTTCTTGCGCGGACTTACTTGCTGGATTTTAAAACATTTCAAAAGTAAATTCTTCCTCGTTTCCTCGATATATAATT
Source organism: Bombus huntii (assembly GCF_024542735.1). Taxonomy (NCBI): domain Eukaryota; kingdom Metazoa; phylum Arthropoda; class Insecta; order Hymenoptera; family Apidae; genus Bombus; species Bombus huntii. The sequence continues at coordinate 16,620,322 of NC_066246.1, read as the reverse complement.
ATTTTCAAGAAAACTTTGAAGAACGAAAAGATTATTTGTAATTTCCAAGTCTAGAATGAACAAAGTGTCTTTTGACTCTTTGTGTCTTTCTGACTCGATTGAATTAACATAACGTACGATCACCATTCCAAACCAAACGAACCAAAAATTCTCAGCAAAGGTGACGCGTTATATAATATTCGAGCTTTCGCATTCGCAGTAATGCAAAACGTAGCATTTGTTATTAGCATTTCGGTGGAGGGATATTGTTGTGCCGGCCACAGGTCGGTGTGTTTGTACGAGGCCGATTCGCAGTGGTGTGCGCGTGCAACGCGGTTAGATGGCTCAATAACGAGCATTGTGTGATTCCCGTGACCCGCGTCGCATCGATCACATCGCGCTTCGAGCGTTATCACTCTCTCTTTACCCAGATATCGGTCGTTGTCAGTAAAAGCATCGCGAAGGCTGGCTTCGTCGCGAAAAATCTTGGAAATTGTTTCTTGGTCACGGCTTCAATGATAGCATCTAAAAGGGCGAGAATTTGCAGTGTTTGCGAGAACGGATTTTCGTAAGATCGCGCCGTTGTTAAACAAATTTACATTTCATGGAAATAGTACTTTGTCGGTGGTTGAAAAGTAGGAAATGGAGAAGAAACAACGTTGAAACAGTTCGAGAGGAAGATCTTCGTAGGATTACGTGATCGTACAATTTGCATTCTGTGAGAGTGGTATTTTGTTAAAGCGCAAAATGTGAATAACGCGAATAAAGCGGACAAGGATGAAAAATTGGTAAAACAGAGCTTTGTGGGGAGGAGGTATTTTAGTAATTAAGGAATTTTATACATTCCCTTTGCTTTTTTTTAACAGTGTATGAAGTATGAAATACTACAAAGAGTCAAAGTCGTTTTATAATAAGCTCATTCGCGATATGGGATTCGATATTCCATTGAAAACAAAGGCATGAATACATTTTATCTCATGCAACGACTGGGATTTCGACAACGCGATAAAAGCCTCGTTTTCATGGAAATATTTCAGTGAAATACTAGTGCAGATTTACATCTAAATAAAATAAAAAAAAAATACGTGTGACAACATACGTGTTGAAACGCACGAAATAATAAAAAAGTAAAGGAATGATATCGCATATTGAAAAACGACGAGCAGAGTAGGGTATATTTTTGCAGTGTCCATGTTACCAACATTATCCTCTTGTTTGATTTTGGTGTTAACCGCGTATTTTTACACTTTGTTTATAGCTTTAAAAATATTGCTCGTCATAATACTAAAATATCATTTTAACAGCTGTGTTTTTATTGCTTCTGCAAAATGTGTCAGCTATATTTCTGGATCTAACAGATTCTTTCCACTTTCCATTTTCCAGCAATATTATGTTGAAATATTTTTAGTCATAAAATGACATTAAAATAAAAAAAATCTACAAAACTGTACCTATCGTTTGTCCCTGTGAACTTCAACTAGAAATGTTACTTTTACCTCTTTTTATTGGCCACGATTAGAAATAAAGCGAGAGTACGACCGATTTCATAGTGTAAGTAACTCGAGAAAAAAATATTCGTTACGTAGAACACGTATACATGTTGACACAAGCGTAAAGAATGAACAAAAAAATGAGGAAAATTATATAAAACGTGTAAAGTTATACATATGTACATGTACGACATACGAGATTCCTGATTTTGTAAAACCAGCGACACGTGTTACATAAAACAATAATAAAGGTGATCCATGACGTTTTATAAAAGAGAGCTCATTCTCTGAGATACGAAATCTTTATTTCCTTCCGCCTCTACGTTCCCCTGTTAATCTTCCTTTCTGCCGCCGCCGAGAGGGTGGCATGCGCACGTGCCAATAAAATCTTCGTTCCTCTTTTTAAAAACGCGTATGTGTGTACGTGTACCCTGCGTGAAATCCACTTTTACGATTATTGAACCTGGAAATAGCGGAAACGGTAACTGCACGGTTTTTTTATTCGACCTTGCTTCCGGTTTTGCCCCGTCTCGCATTCTATTTCGCGTAGTTATTGCAAATGGAGCAATGGAATAATTTGTGATATATTACGAATCAATATGTGGTCTTTTTCACTTTCTATATTGCATTTGTTAAGGTAAAATTGGACAATGAATTATTAATAATTTACTGGTAATATTATGGTGACTCGTTTGTAATCTAGAACGTCGTTGATTAAAAATATATTATACAATAGAAATATCAAAGATGGTTCTCATATTTCTTCAAAATATTAAAATAATTATCAGTGATTAGTTCTTTCGAATTTTGGACAAATTTATTGCAATTGTGCCATACAGAATTTGATCTTAAATTACAACTGGCAGGTATCATATTCGAAGCACTGAAACATCAATATTTATTTTACATATTATTATTTTAATCATAGTCTTTGTGTCGACAAATAATATTTTATAATTGTACAGAATTCGACATTTCAGTAACAATGAACAATCTGTACAGAATGTACGAATAAATTTTAATATATTACACGATATCTCTTTCATTTCTATCTCAATTATTATTCATCGAACGAGTCTCATTTATTCCAATTTCAAACAATTTAATCGAGTCTTCGTAATAGTTCTTTTTTAAATAGCACTATTTAATCGATGCAGAATTTCAAAATTCTTTTCTTTTTTTCTTGATGACATAAAATTATATTTTCAAACGATGTTCGTAGCAATAGAATTCTCTTTCAAAGACCATCTTTAGTATTCCCTGAACGTAGAATCCGTTTATTTCCGCTCATCCTTAATTCTCTTTTACGCTGCATTGCCACGAAAATTTCCAGATCTCTGTGGTAACTTTCGAAGTAGAAAGCTGTTGGGCAAGAAGCGTCAGCATTCGGAAATGTTCTGCGATGCGGCCTTAGTCTGCCATAAAATACGCAAACAGATCTTTCGTTTCGTAGTTTAATCTCTTATGTACGTTGCGCCATTATAGTGACTTTCGCGGATGTCATCTTATATTACGAGTTATAGTGGGACTGCAGTGACTCACTTTACTATTCATTCACTCACCGTTTGAATGATCTTTTTCATTTGTCTTGTTTCACACTTTTCCTGCCCTCGCAACGTTTTATAACAGTGTTAACAATATACAGATAGAATATATAGTCTTTGTTTTTGATACGCCAGTGTCAGATATCAATTGTTGCTTTTCGTTAAAATAAATATACCATTATTAGATGCTCTTTTTAACATGCCGATCCGTATCCTTATAACTTTTAAGAATCTTCAACATCAAAATGTCGCTTCAAAATAGAAAACGAAGAGCAATTTGAAAAACACTATCGCGCTATGAGTGTGAAAATTGTGACGTGGGTCTGTGTGTCGTACCGCGCTTTAAAATATATCACACTCAATTGTATTATTAATTATTAAAGTAAATTATTAACGTTAAAATATGTTATCTTCAAGAAAAATTATAATTTAATTATCAAAAACTTCATTTCAATGCGTTTGCATAGAGGACAGCACTATCCGTCACACATTGCAGTGCTGTATCGTTTACGCATAATTCGCGTCAAACTCTGCCGTACAGAGAAACAGCTCCGCACAAAATTCAATCGTATCTACGGGGTTAAGGATGAACGAGAGGCAAACAATTCAGTATTTAATCGTAATTACTGACAGAATATTTCAAACTGCTTCTTCGACTTTTACTTTTTGTACTTTCCTTCATTTTTCTGTTTGTATATAATATACTATAACTTTAGTTGGAATCTCTGATTACATCGGTAATCAATCAAAGTAATGACTTTGAGACATAATTTTCAGTTTCAGCTAAAAACTTCTGCCTTTTATGACAGTTTTAATATTTATTTAGATGTACAAGATGAAGTATAAAACTGGAATCATTTCGATAACCTGTTTAATCCCAAAGGTAAGCTGTTGTACAGTTCCAAAGAAACTATACGGTGCATTATATGGTTTCCTCTCGTTACATACACATTTCGAAATTTCGAGAATATCTTTGATTTTTTATTTATGAAACAAATTCTACCTTCACATTGAAAATTATCGGTGATTAAATTAAACTATGATCACACTACTAATCACACTTAGATGTATCTTTTCTCGAGAAATCTTTTTTAAATAAAAATGAGACGAGTTATGAAAAGTACATTTCGCAAATATTTAAACAATTTGTTTAATATTTCTCTTACTTCCTTATTAAGTTTCGTGCTTAAATATTCAGAAGGTGTAAGATTAAAAAAATAAAAAAACGCACACTTTTCTCCACTCATCATTTGTCCTCGTACATTTCAGCATGTGAAGTTTCTATGCAAACGAGAAACAATGAATTCCATTTCTGTCGGCAATTTCGCCCACGCATTCAATTATTTTCTGCATCGAACGCGTGTATGCTATTTCGAAATGGAAATAAATATTTGTCACGCGTACTTGTTTGTTTGATTAAACATGATTTTCATTCTCGTGGATAAGAATATAGATTTTGGTAACGTAGATTCTAGAAAAACTTGTTGTCTCCTTGTTCAATATATTTCATTTTCGTTTTATTATATACCAGTTATTTTCTCATGAACTTTTTTCAAAAAAAAAGTGAATTAACGTTACTAGGTACACTTTACGATAGTTTTGTGTAAAATGATGTTAAATTGAAAAATATTGCAATTTTGCATTCAGTAAACTAAATACAGAAGCTAAATTTCTTATTGAAAAGCGATTGTTCTATTATTATTCAAAACTATCGATAAGATAACGATTTATGACACTGCTGAGTGGGTCCTAAGAAAAGTCTAGACCCGAAAACTTTTGGAGGGACAACAGTGTCATAAACCACTTTGTAAAAAGAAGCAAACTTTTATCCTTCACCTCCATCTTGAGCGGTAAACAGCAGAAGCGAGAAATCAGTCGTCAAGAGCTGTCGCCTTCCATCTCACGAAAACCAAAGGTTGTTGCCTGGCCGCCACACACGAGAGGCAGAGGCGCCAAGGAGCAGTCATCAAGAGTAAGGTTGTCACCCGTCTTACGACACCTCCGGGTGATGGTATGACCGCCGAAAATGACAAGACAGATTCAGTTAGTCGTCCAGTACGGTTCGTCTCCGTCTCACGAAGTTCAACGGTCCAACCGCCGGATACGACAGGGTAGATACGAGCAGTCATTCATCGAGTACGGTCGTCTTCCGTCTTACGAAGTTCAAGGACCGTAGTCTGACCGTCGAACACGACATAACAGTCAATATTGTGTATTATATCTAGAAAGGACAGTCCCTTAATAGTCACGCATCCAATAAAATCATACAGTTCGCTTTGTGATCAACTGTCTGGCCTGTAACTTCTTTCCTCTATCATCCCGCTCACAAACCGCGAGTGTTCGGAAGTTATACTGTCTTTAAAAATATTTCCAACTATTTGTACATTATTAACGGACATAGATATGTTGAGAATAAATTATAGTATGTATTATAGTTTATTTATCTAGAAACGAAATTTTATCACTATCTATTTACAGTGTTTAATAAAATATAAAAATTGGAATATATTTTCTAGATTTTTTCATTCGATAAACATCGATGGTATCGCAAGGTATCAATACTTGAAGAATTTCTGGGCATTTCAAACGGAATATCTTGCATACCATTGGCCTTTGAATTCCCCTTTTCTGTTCGTTTTCAACAACTTCCAACAAAATCGTTTGATCTACACACCGCGAATTTTCCGCAGAACGATTGCATATTCCATGAAGAGACATATAGTCTTTCACGCTCTCCATTTTCGGGACGAATCCCACGAGTGCTATGAAATGTATGCCAGCCGTGGGAGTTTCTTTCGCATCGCAATTTCACCAGGAATGATCCTGTTCGACGATCGTAGCTCAAACAACGTTTACATTTCCCACCAATTTTCATTGATTTCTTCAACTGACACATTATAATCGTTATACTTTTTTATATCTTCTTTCGTTTCTTTGTCAAAAATATAATAAAATTCGAATATTTCGTTATCGAAAATTTCGAGTTCTTCAACTCCTACAATTGGACTCTATCGAGTTATTTGCGAATGAAGGTAGCTCAAAATTCTAATTAAGATTTAGAGTACTTGGAGCTTCTATCTTTTTCTCAACGGCAATTGTGATAGTTTAAACCCATGAAAATCCTTCTCTTTGAATATTTCCTGGTTAATAACGATTATATTCAACCTATCCTTCTGGATTTTGAATTAAGGTTTAAAGATTTTATAAGCGTCAGAAAATCTTTCCAGTAATATTGTACCAATAAGTATCAATCATTTAGTACATTCTTGAATTTTGAAATTATTCAAATCTGATATCAAGAATTCCAGAATCATCGAATCACTATCATTCTAAATTTTTTCAATCAAACGAATTTCCTCTTAATTAACAGTAAGCTATTCAAATGTCTGTATTTAGAGAATGATTAGGTATTTAAAAGGTATTTAAAGTTGAAAGAAAAACTTCTCAACTAATATTTCCTAAATTAATTCTGACTTTGACGTAGCCACGACTTACGTTCCATTTGGGCTCGCTGAAAATAGCCAGAAAAGCTCGATAGTTCCGGGTAGTTTCTGGAAAGTAGCATTCCTGAAACTTTCAAGCGTGCCTCGAGCCTTTGATCGACACGCGATTTTTCTTCACGATTGCTAGCAAGTGACCACAGTACACGTCGAGTCAGACACAAAGTACTTGCGGTCGTTTGTTATACGGAAACTCGAGACAGCTACCAGACGGTTACCACGAGCTCTTTGTAAACCGAGAAGTATCCCTTCAAGATATAGTTTGCTTCAAAGACATAATTTATAAACAATTTAACGAATAATCAATATTCTGTTCTTTTGTCTGCTAAAGATATAAATAAGTTTTTATGATATTCCTTTGAAAGTGAGTATTTTACTTTTACATTGTTCCGAATAAGCTTTCGTCTCTAATTTAAGCTACTTTTACGTAATCACTTACTTTGATGAAAAGCGAAAGTATATATATTTTAATCGAAGAAGATCGGGATATCATATGAAGATCAATTCAAATAGCACTTAAATTAATAAACCAACAAATGTAGACACTTTTTTTTCTTATAGTCTTCGTATGAAAAACAAAATACATGCCATATTTTTCCTCTTTATGCGTTATGATTTAATAAAAAATTTCAAGCAAAATCAAGTACTCTTCTGCGGTTTCGGGTGTTACAATGGCATCGTTTCGTTACCCTTCGATAAGCGTTTCTGATATCATCGATTCGACCCGCTTTTTCCGCAGTTTCTCTTCGTCCCCGAACCAACAACAAACGGCCAGCCTTTCTCAGCACTGATCCTACCTAATCGGTTGGTCTACGTCACCGGTCAAGCGTTTACTTATTTGCAAGGGCGTGGCGGGCTCACTCTATATATCGTATCTTGGCCATTCAGTTTCTAGGTGGGGCCTAGCTTCAATGAACTTCTATTGGTTCGTGCCAGAAATATAAATTCATAAATTACGAAGGAAGCGGTAAACCACGGGAGCAGCTGCTAAACTTGGATTATTCGCAAATCGATACCATTTGATTTCTTCATTGAGCTTCCTTCTTCCTCTTTTTTACTTCTTTAGCAAACTAAACGGAGTTCCGTTCAAATGGTTTATGGAAATGCCAGCCATTCACTGTAATTTGTATGGTTTTGAGCTAAGTAGTTTAATACGAACAGGTAGAAGTACCGAACACTTAAGATTGGTTTAGGAGCAAAGCTTGATGCCAGTGCGTGTTTTGCTTAAATTTACTTAAATTTGGAATTACTCCGAATATTTTGACCTGATCATTTTTATCTGACCTGAATTTTCGGAACATTCTGATACTTCCCTCTTTGCCGTGTCTAACTTAGATTCGTTACAACTTCGTGCTTCAAAAGTATCGATTAACGCTGAAAAGCTTACGCGCCGAATACTCCTGCAATATGTACGGCTACTTTTCTCGGTCTGTGAAAACTTTTCGTTGAAACGACCAGCAAGAACTTATCCAACTTATTCCCAATCTGTTAGGAAATACGAGCACGTTCCACTGAAGTTACTTAATTTAAAAAATCTACAATCTGGTTTTCCGACTTTTAACATAATGTCAAATTGCACATTAGATAAAAAACATATTGATAATCTTACAATGTTCACATTGGAGGATAAGTTAGCAGTTTCGAAGCTATATATTGTTAAATAAATAGACAATTTCACTCTTACGTAAGATTGTTTTCTTGGCAGTTTGACATTATTATTAAACTAAAACTTCATAGACGCAATTAAATATTAAAACATATTATATAAGTATCTCGAAATTAGTTTGTTATTTTAATTGTTAGAATAACGGAAAAATATTATACGGCAATACAAAATAAGATGAGTTATTAATAAAACTTTACACATCATACAGAAAATCTTCGTACATATTTTAAATAGAAAAGATCGTACTGAATTTTCACGAAATCTCTATTGCTTCCATTTTCTATATCGAATAAGTAGATACTGATCTCCTAACAAAGACGACAAGCCTGGAAATTTTTTTTTTTTTTTTTTATTATTTATTTGTTGAAATTACAATCAATTCTCGCGTTGAGAATTTTCAGTAAGCCTGGAAAGTAACCTGAATTTTCAATTGTGGCTAGAGAAAGTTAGCCTCGTCACAAAGGTATCGTTTAATGCGATCGCAGGTCGGCCACGAGGGAGATCGATTCACGGCTCGTTTTTACCGCATTACAGATGGCTTCCTGAACGGATATACAGTAGGATACTGGCCTATTTTGCACCGTCGACTTCCTCTTTAGACACAGCGTATACAGAGGCCCCGAACGCTGGGTAAACTCCAAATGGAAGAGCTTCTCGCGCTAACTCGATGGCTGCCTCTACCTGATTTACGTTAAACTAATTGCCGCGGCCCCTGCCAAAATCAACTTCCGCGAGATAAATGTCATTCTACTTCGCGGAATATTGGTGTTCACGTTAAAGAGCAATTTGGAGGAAATAAAAACATTTCATGGTGTAATAGTCTGTTTTTATTGTTTTAAAACGTAGTGTTACGTCGCGTAACACTCTACCTAGCCCAGGCCACACACCGCGGGCAATATGGCAACCAGATGTCTTCGGATACTCACAGCGTATCCTCCATAGTTTCAAGTATCTTCCATAAATCTCATAGATTTCCTAGTAAAGGTCCTTCAAACCAAACAAACGTCTATTTCCGAAGAATTTCTAAAGACTATTGTCTACCACGGCTGGATAAGGGAAAGTTAGTTTTTCTCACGTACGCTGCAACTTTCCTCCCACTAACCACTTTCTCTCGAGGGCGGTTAAGACCCTTCGTTTAACCAATTAACAACGAAGCCTATTCCCTCACTCTACTGACTAAAATCGTCACCAACAAATCCGATGGTCCCGTGCGCTAAACACACCCATCCTTAGCTCTCCTCCGAGACAGCATCGTCTCCCAAGACAGTACTGTTTTTGCATCCTTCGAACGATCAACATCCTTTAACCGGGTATACACACCCGTAGATCAGCCACTCACTCATCTCGTACATACGCACCAGCGTAACTGCCTTCGTTATAAGTTGTTGGAATAAACGGTGAAATATAATTTACTCTGCTGTGTCATATTCATTTAACCACCTCTGTTATCTTAACCGAAACAGGGGAACGACTACTTCGCGGCGTCGATTCACCGAATCGTAGCGAGAATTTACGCCTCTCGCTGACGCGTTTTCCTCGCGACCGCGTCTCTCCGCGAACGGTCGTAACACGTAGATGGATAAGTCGTAAAGTATGAAATTTTTATTCGCAAGTTGTCAAACAGTGTGCTTTGTTCTTCATAGAATAAAATGTAATATAAGATATAAATCCATCAGAATCGGTGTTATTCAACTTGATATAAACACAGAAAAATAGCTGTACCGATGAATTGGAAAATTTAAAATTTCTCTTGTATAGATTTACTTCAGTTATTTATATAATTCGTTTAAATTTAGAACTATCGACGATTACAGTACAAAATATGTGGTGAAGAAATAGAACTGAAAATGCAATATAAAAGCTAAAGAAACATTTAAGATAATATTCTATTCAAGAAATTGTGTGTAAGATAATTTATGAGTAGCGTACTAAAGTGCCATAGGATTCTTTGAACGAAGAATAACGATAGGTCGTTTACTGGAGAAATTAGTGGTAAATTAACGGATCGGAATAATATTTCAAAGCGTCACAACAATACCTTTCAGGATCAAATAACGTAATGTCTTCGAGCCATTTGGACAATTAAATCTACTCTGCTTCGAACGTATTGCTATGCCAGTTGCCAAAACTGGACGGAATGTACTGAACTGAAGAAAGGCACGTCGATCAATCGATGATATGAACGAATGAAACATTTGTATAAAACAAACGAAAGATTCGAATTGCTCGATTTATTTTTTCAACATTTCCTCCTTCCTTATTAAGTGAATTAAGATTAAGTAATAATTTTCCAATAATATATATATATATATATATATATATATATATATATATATATATATATATATATATATATATATATATGTATATGTATTCGACTGTTTAAAGTAATTATAATAACATTTATATTACTTCTGGACAATTATATAATATAGAAATATTCGTGTTCGATTTTTCTTAAATTGTTTAAAAAAATTTTTAACATTTCTTAGATAAGGGTGATCAACGGATAAAAACAGAGTTGGAACGTATGTTCCTTTAAACGTTAAAACGTGGTTTTCTCGGTTACGCAACGCTTAAAGTACAATACGGCTTATTAAAAGTTCCCAAACGAACATTTATCCCTTCGCAGAACATTATTTACTTCCCACCTTTTTTCGTTCCCTTTCGTTGTTTACGCAACAGCGTCCCCAGAAAACTCTCGAGAAATTCTCGTTCTTTCGAGTGGAATCCCCCCTCCCCTCTACTCTTTTTTACTATACCCATTCAACTTTCTGTAACCAATCGGCACTTGGCGAGCACCTTCGTTTTTGTTCTTCTCGCCACGCGATAAAACGGAAACATTCAAGTTTTATAACAGCCCTTCGATTCGACGAGCAATCTGGTACGAGTACTTTACACGATCATTTCAAAATTTGTATTCTTTTGCAAAGGAAGTTGGACCATTCTTTGACGAGTTAATACTCTTTAACAAGTATTGATCGCTTGTAATTTGAGCAAATAAATTTTCCAGCAGTGTACAAGTACATTTCTTTTCTTTTTCAGGAAATACAGGATAAGATTTGAAAGCACTTATAAATTTAACCTTGATATATGTTTTGTTTTCATTTTCTTACATATTTCCTAAACACCATAAAATTATGGGTTTCTTTTTATTTTAAATTGGAATTCAGCTTCATACTTGCCAGAAATATTTGAAGTTAAATTAATGTCTTTGTTCATTTTTTAATTAATGTTTGGTATCGATTAAAATATAACGCAGTAAATCAAATTAATTTAGTAAAATTGAATTAATAGCGAACTGATGTAAAACTTCGTTACTTTATACTTCATGTGTAATCTGAATATATAATTAACAAAGCGTTCAGTCTACCAAACTGATATTCAAACTCATATTTCTTCAACAATTACATATTTCCAAACATCTCACATTTTTACACTTTTCATTCGCTCTTTCCAATTTGACGAACAGATACAAAACAATATGTAACATTGCAATATTATGTCACAAACATTAATCAACAAATTCGATCTGTTAATAATAAAGGATCTAGAAAAATAAAGATTCTTCTCGTTTTTATCTCAAACTGCATTCCACGATCTCTTCCAGTTTCCGTTTCGCGTAAATTCTTCCAGCTGACATCGTCGTCGTCGTCTCAATGAAACGGTTCATAGAAAAATCGAGCAACAGGAGCATGACAAAAGTGGCTGTGAGACACGGTCACGGAGACTTTTAAAGTAAGCTTTTCAACAGCTGCACGACGAACAGCCATCGTTGAAACATCACGTTCTTTTTTCCTCTCCGTGAGTCGCGTTTCTGCCTGCTTGGCGCGAGATTACTAAGTTCCTTTCGTTTGTAATAAAGAGGAATGCAGAGAACAGAGAACAAAATCTCTGGTCTATATTCTGCATTGTACTTACGAGACTAATCTGGGCTAAATATTCTTTCGACCGATTTCTTGGTAGCTTTGTCTTGTAGATATTCGTAGACGTTTGCTGATCCCAGATTTACTAACAAAGCGTTTTTGTATTTTGCAGTTCTTGGATGGAAAGTTGTTTGATTGAAGACTTAAATAAACTTTGTTGTATTAATTTTTTCTCTTTTCACCGATTTGAGTAGAGTAATTCTTTTATCTATATTATTACTCTCCAAATTATTAATTCTAAATTCTTCTTCATTTTAGTGTACCATCAAAGGAGTAACCCTTTCGCTTCGGCAGTCCAGTCCGCCGAAGTACTGTCACTGAATGGAAACGCGCGCCAGAAATACGCACAGTGCACGTGGTTGCTATATATACGTTTTCCTAAGCCTTAAATGACAATAATTCTTGCAAGAACCGTGTATGAAATATCGTTTCACTGTCAATGAATCTAATAGATTTTTTCTAGCATGAAACAGTATACGATTGTTTGGATGTTTGAAATATATTGCGTGAAAAGTTTTGATGTTGTTTCAACAATGAGTAACTTTAAGAAGTGTTTAATCCAATATGTCAATGAAATCAACAGAAGATGCCGATAACAAAAAAATATATTATTGACTACAGATAGCACTTGTATATGCATCATTTGGATATCGGATATATGGGGTGTCAGACCCAGGAGTCGTCGCACGGTCGCCGCCTATAAGCGGTACTCCAAGCGAAAGGATTAATCAAATCCAAATTTCCAATTATACATTCTCAATAAAAACTTTACACATTAAAAAACACGAATAACAAAAAGTGATACGTATATCGTTTAAGCTATTCCCTTCATTGGATAACGCAAATAGAGATAATTACAATCCCATATCTCATGTCAGAGATAAACATAATTCTAACCTTCTATTGCGTATGTGTACTATGTACAATAACAAGTACAGCGACACGGAAATGACAATAATGGCGAACAAAAGTAAAGGAGGTGACAAGGGAACACAGATGGAATGTTAGTTTTCCGTATCTTGCTTTCTCCTTCTACGAAGTGCTGTATGAAGTGAAAGTACGAGATTATCAAATGATAATCTAACACCTAAAGAACCAGTTGTATGCGTTTCTTAGATTTGTATAAGTTTAAATAAGTAGATCGTTGCTCCATGGGGCAAGATTGACCTCGATGACGGTACATATCGAATAAACAATGAAAACATAACGAAGAGCGCGTGGAATGCTTTTCGTAAGCGAGAATGAGAACAGGTGGATAAACATTAAGATAAAAATGAAATAGCGCGTGTCTCTCGATGGCACGATTCGATAAAAGGGAAAATAAACCTCCTGTTTAGTGGTAAGTACACCAACGAATAAATAGTTTCGAATAAATGCTTGAAATTAAGATTTTCTTTTTCGTTCTTTAGGTGCATGATTTTTCCAACTGTAGAAAATATGAATGTATGCGTTGCATGACTATAGAATAAGTATATGATAATAAAAAGTTTATTTTTTAATTTTTCTGTATCTTTTTATATCTGGGAAGAAAGATTATCTGTCAAACAAATGGAATTTGTGTAATTGTTCTGACAATGCAATAAATTATTTTATCTGATTGGTTGTATATCATCACTAATCTCGTAATTGGGGAATGTTTACTATATATAAACTACTCGTTGTTAGATTTTAAGAATGAAACAGGTTTCTATTCAGATTTTATTTCCTTACAATTATTGTTGCTCATACGAATATGAATTTACATGAATATCCGCGGTCTAGTAATTAATATTATATGTCTGTTACACTATGTTTACTACAAGTGTTACGTGTCTACCACGTTATATCTACGAGCATTATGTATCCGCATGTAATGTCAAATAGGAATGTATTTAAGAGATAAGCTGTGACATGAAATATTTTGCGAAACAATGATGAATTATTCGTTCTGGTAAAATAATAAATAAAAATTTAACTTCGTTAAAAGAAAGTTAATAAAATATTTATCTATAGTTTTCAGTAGGCTATGAGAAAACTATTTTGTGAATGACTTCTTTGGAATATTTTATTTATTCCTTTATTTTTAAAGAAAGATTTTAAATAAATGTAATGAAATTAACGTTAATTAATAAAAAATTGTATCACAAGATCGTGGCATCAATTAAACGAAATAACTTACTTTCAGTACAGTAAACTTTTAATAGAAATAAAAATATAAAAATAGGGCAGGGATAGAAATACGTACGCGAAACGTAGTTCTGAAAATAAGAAATTGCTTTTATCGGAGTCTAAATTTTTCGCTCCAAATGGTAATTTCCACGAAAAGTATACTTGATCAATATGTCATAAGATTAGAGAAGAAAATGTCCCAATATTCATATTACCAATATATAAATGCGAAGTTACTAATGGCGTAAGAGTATATCATTTTTAATTTATTCGTTTGATTAGTATTATAAACTGTACTTGACTAATATCGCCATTTTCAATGATAGTACAATTCAGAAAGAACTCATGTCGTTTGTTCTTTACGTACCTTCTGTTCATCAAAATTTGGTTTTACTTTAAGTAGCAGATATAATATACTCTCGATATTACTTTCAGAAATTATGAGCAGCTCCCTATAAATTGACCAATAATTTTGACGATCCAATAAAAATTCCGTTCACGTCGGCCCCAACCTGTCGTGTAAAGACATTTCGTTATCTCCTTTCGTACCTTCGAAACTTGTGGAACATAACTTTTGCTCTAAATAAAAGTTTAACAGTTATCTTATTTCATATTCGTGTTACTTAACTCTCTTTAAAATTACGTGTTTTTTACATGCAGATTTGGTCGCACCGAGTACATTTTGTCATTATTTATGAAATTATTTTTCTATCGAATTTGAAATACTTTACAGCTCCATATTCAACAATTTTTTTCATGTTCGTTGAATACGTTCGTTCGTATTGGCAAACATATTCCATTGTTCATCCTTATAAATATTTGAAAAAACCAAAACAACATACTTGTACTGTAAATTTTTCTATCTAATCCTTGAATATGGAAGTTTGCATTCATATAGGACGTTAGTTAAAACTCTCACCGTTTTTAAAATCAGTTCGATAAAATATTTTACAACTGCACCTATAGTTAGATATAATACATTCTCGATATTTAAATCCTAGTAGAATTCGAATGCAAATAAGAACATAAACTTAATATTTCTTTTTCTTTATCACAATTTTCAACGTTATTTTTCTAGTCTAAATATATCTATTCAATGTTTCTATCAATGTTAGCTAGTTTTTAGAAAGTAATCAATAATGAAGCTAATAACTAAATGTTGTCTGAAAGCGTGCGACAGTATCCAAGATACAAATGGAAAAACGCAATGAATATTCGATACTCTGCAACTCATGAAAGAATGGAACAAGGAAGAAGGGTGGCGAAAGAAGGGTTCGGCATGACTGCTTTATAGTGCGGCAGTAGAATAACTTTGACCTGGATCGCTTGCATTGGTCGCACATAACTGCTGGCCGCTATCACTTTTCATAGCAAATACTACGGTTCGCTGTTTGCGACACGCGGTCTCAGAGCATTCGATGCACTTACGGCCATCAAAACATCGCGTAGAACACGTGCGCGCACGCAAACATGCGCGTAATTGCTTCGTAATTGCCGCGGCGACTTGACCGATTGCATTTGGTCACGATCTACCAAAGATTTACTGAAACCCATGTCGACAATCCTACGTTTCACTTTCGAGCGTATATTTTCAGCGTGTGGTGTCGATTTAGCACGTATATTGAGTATTGGATATTGTGACTACTGTGTCAAACTAGCTGAAAATTGACCTGGGGTTTGTTAGAACATTTTGGAATTTAATATAAGAAAATATACATACGTAGGAATTTTCATTGCGTTATCTTCAAATAAGGTGAGAGAGTAGACTTATTATAAATCAGAATTATTGGATTATTATTTGTGTAATTCATTAAAACGTTATCGTATGTTATTTTGAAGTTAGAAGGTACTACCGTTTAAGTAGATTCAATTCAGAGTTTCATTGGGTTCTATGTTAATTAAGTTTACGAGAATCTTCCATGAGAATTTTAAAATAATCAATTTGCACGATTTAACCATGTGAATTAATATGATTAATTAGGAAATATATGTAGCTATTATAAAGCTATTATAAAGCTATTATAAAACGAATATACTATACAAATATACTATATATAAAGCTATTATAAAACGAAATAATAATTTAATACCATTATCTTGAAATCTTGATATTCATAAACTCTTACGAAACAGATAATTTCAATAATTTGGTATAATTCTATAATTAAAGGTTCTACTTTATAAATTTTTAATTCTAGTTATAAACTTACACTAAAAGTTAGGGGATTCAAACAATCGCACATGTTCGCAAGTTCCCCGGTGCCAATTAACTTCCATTATAGAGGAGAAATTTTCGGAAACTTTTTCCATTATATAAATAACCGTATCATAGCGAAGATATACGGTACAGTGATATGCACGTCTGACATAATATAACTTTATGATTATAAGCTAATACAATAGTTAACTTATCTAATCACTTCCTTACCTTTATTCCTCTTATATTTTTTTCCATACCCCCTTTGAATTCTATAGTGGGGACAACTTCAGGCCAAATTATGCAAAACTATTCCATATTGGATATGAAAGTATTTTAATAATATTTCTGTAATATCGGAAAATAAAGATATAAATTTTTTCTCGATTGCTTACAATTTATTAATATTAAATTGAATATACAAATATAAATTGGACAGAAACGATATTTGTTTAACTGAAACTAAATGTGATACTCGTATCTATATCAAATAACTTTACAGTTATTTGGCCACTCTCGTCACAACGAATCTAACACTCTCTCTCTCTCTCTTTCTCTCTCTCTAACAACTCGATCAATTCTCTCAACTCTACTCTTCGATGTCTCGATCAACTCTGACTCTCGCAACACACACACTTTTCGACTCGCATACTCTGACCTTTCGGTCGTCCCACCTTGAAACACGAAACCGTCCTTCTGATCTAACGTTATCTATTGTTTTTCTCATACCTATGTAAGAACTCGATGACTTTAGTCACATAGGCGCTCTTAAATGTAAACGAACCACAGAAAGACGACATACACGGTTTTTTCTAATTTCAACCGATCTCTAGTTCAAACTACTTTACGATATTACACTTCAAATAAAAATTCGCTTAGATGTAAATTGCCAAATAACGAAGTTTTTAAAATTTTTATTATCGTCGTTTCCATTTGGAGACCGTAAAGAAGAAATTTATTTGAATTTTTTATCATCCATTATAATTTGCATTATAATTAGCAAATAGAAATTCTTTTGAAAATGTAAAAATAAACATAAGAAATTACTCTTTTTAGTTTTTAATTTCATAGGAAAACAGTTAGCAAAAATGGGCCAATTAGAAATGAGTTTATTAGAATTTAGAAGTTTGAATTATTGTAATAACTAAATAGAATTTGTAAATCAGAATATTGTTGTAATTTAATACGCGACCTTCAATTACATGACACGAAAATACCAAAAACTGTGTCCCAATTTTATTAAAGTAACTAGTTCTTTGGATACTTGATGGCCTTTTATAAACTTCTACACAGTTCGTGTCCCACACTACGAATAATTACACATTCGTGTTAGGCATAACTTGTAGTTGACTTGCCTACAAAGCACGTTGACTATCGACACGTGACACGACTCTGGACACGACACAAATATAATGTGTAGTGAATTTACAATTAGAATAATAGTTTGCGTAAAATGCTGTACCCTGCATCTACATAATTACTACATTACCCGTTTATTAGTCGCACAGTGTTTTAATTTCAAATTAATGAGATACGCTTAACCTTGCGTTTTTGAAAATGAGATTATCGTCATGTTTAAATTTTGGAATTAATGCAATTTGAAAGCGTCATTGCGTTTCGGGAATTTTCAAGTAATTTTAAATTTAAATAAATTTGTTTCTCCATTTTAATATATTTTATTACATAAAGATATTTAATGATTATTCTAAAGTTAATAATTGCATTAACGAATATGAAATTTGTAGCAAATCCAAATAAATTCTATTTTAAATGGAACGAAAAATAACAGCTGGGAATGATGAATCATCTCTATCAATTTATTATTAATTCAAAAGACATTAGTTTAAAGACATTAGTTTAGGTACATCAAATGAAGGGTTGAGCTTGATAGTTAAATAATTCAAGGAAAACTTATTTTCTTTTTAGTATAAGCCAAGGCGTGAATATTTTAATATTTTTATAAGAACCACAAAAAGTAAATTATTTAAATAATTATTTGTCAAACATTCCACTTAAATAGTATGTAATCATTTTTTTTAGATATTTTTATACAAAACTATATTTTATATCGGCAAACTGTTATCTTGTGCCTGCGTTCTCCTTCATACAGAAATGGAAGGAATAACAGAATACTTTGGTGTTTGAAATACTACTGTATCAGAAATCCTTCTTGTGCTTTGATCTCGTGATTCATGGAAGCGAACAGGATTTCAAACACGAACGGAAAATATAAACTCTTTGTGTAGACTATACAGTCGTGTAACACGTTTCAATTTTTTCTATAGCACGTTGTGAATTCTGTATATGCAAAAAATATGCATACGAAATCTTGAAAATATGAAAAGACTTTACACACACGAAGAATAAATATTATTTTAACTATTTTCTTATATCTTCATTTTATTTTCTTCTTTTTGTAAGTTTATTGTTTGTCTAATAAATTCAATTTGCAAATATTACAGGGAACTTCATTTATGTTAATAAAATGTTTGTTAGTGCCTGATTAAATATACTTCTATTGGCTGAATTCACTTATCTGAATCTGAACTCTTATTATGTGAATAAAAAGTCGTAGATATTAGAAAGAATCAATGAACTCTTAGTATATAAACATACCGATTAATTCCATAAATTAAGATCCATAGAAGAATGATAATAATAGACATTATTTTTTTCAATTTTCTTTAGAATCTACAATTGTTTGGGCTATAGAATAGATAGATTTTGTCCGTCAAATGTATTTTGAATAAATAAATAAATTATTTACAGACGAATTCTGTTTATTATACTGGTCGGGGGAGAGCCGGAAAATTCAAATTCGTCTTCATTCGATGGTTACATGTAGCGGCAACATTGTTTTGCCCGGAGTTTATTTGTTCTTACATTACTTGTAATCTAACGGTCTTGGTACTCCGAGGCAAAACAACAACATGATTTGAAATGTCCTCTGACTCATGTGCCGCTACAGATTTACGAAAATAAGATTTCTTATTAACGTGTTGAATGTTAGCCCCTTCCCGTACTTTAGCGAGTCAGACTCGCGATGAAGATTTTGGCCCAAACATAAACATTGCGAGTCTGACTCGCGACCAGATACGTGGGCCAAACGTAAACATAACAAGCCGAGCTCGCGGACTGCTTTTTTGCCCGTTATGATCGTGAGTGAATGTTAGTTCTTGTTTACGAGCACCAATCTGGTCTGTTTATGGTAGCGCGCGTCGATGTCTACCGCTTGGGCTCGAGTTTCGTCGAACTAAATGGCACGGGAAGGGGTTAATCATGTGCTTGAACAATGTGAAATCGATAGGTTTATAAAAGATAGAGATAATCGGTATAACTTTTGAGAGATTCATTTGCCTTCCGAAAAGACCATATAAACGGAGTTCTGATGTATTCATTTATCTTTTACTACATGTGCCAACATCACCAAAACCTTTTTCATCAAGATCAAAGAAGCACAAATGAAAATTCCTGCAGTATACCATTATCAAACGCACAAATATCCTATTCGTTTTTCATTCATATTCGCCATAAGCATACGGTAATTGTACAAAAGAAGCCGACGAAACGAACCAAGACGATCGTCGGAATAAATTCAAAGTCTTGTAGAAGGGTATACACTCATCCACGTTATCAGGAATCTTTGTTCTCGCTTTGATCTCGCGGATAAGAGGTTCTTTCAAGCGAATCGAGGATACGCGAGTTTCGCGAGTCGGAGAAGCAAGCGGTCGGAATATCGATTTCAGATTTTCTGCTGTCACACAGCTTCGACTGATGTTCCACTTTTTAAGGGAGAGACCAGCCCACGGCACCGTCAATCGAGTGTGCATGAATTATCGATCATTGCCGACGCGGAAGCGTGAAAAAGAAGTAAGAACTGTCGACGTTCCAGTTCTCGCGAAGCCGCAAAATATCGGACCGATCGTTCGTACAAATTCTCCATCGATGGCCGTTTTCATTCCATTTCGTCAAGTTTCATTCCCTCTCGGCAGATTAAGTTGCTAATTCTCGTCGTCTCGGTATTTAGTCCCCACCGTGGGAATCGAAGCACTACGTGCTATTCGTTATACTTTTTATGATTCTTCAAAGTTTCATTCTTCGTGTGGAGCGGTGAAATTATTTTTCGATATGGTATCTTGTTTCTTTTTTTATTAAAGCAATTAGAATCGTGGTTGAATTTTTTATTCTTATATTATTAAAATACGGGTTTAATGGCGATAAATTATATTAATAATTATGTTGCGAATATGTTTTATATGAGAAATTTAGTGAAATTTACAACGATATATAGAATTTAATGTAAAAAATATGTCAAACTCCTATTACATCGTAAGTAAAGTGCTCGTTGTAATAATTAAGGGTAGATAAAGAAGCCGCTTTGCTTTGTTTATCTGCTTCATTCTAATTACTTTAATTTTATAAAAGAATGTACGTGGATGTAAAGTGACTTACAATTCTAGCAACTGTCTTCGTGATGAATGTAATAAAAGCTAAATTACAAGTGTAAACGCTGACGCTATTCTTGGATTAATTAAAGCAGTAAAAGAGAAAGCACGCGCGTGGTTAACATTTTTAATTTTGTTCATTCACTAGGGAACATATGTTCTCCTTTTACGACCATGATTCAATTTCATTCTGTTCTTCATTAACGTTTCACCCTAATCCTCAAAAGTACATAATAATTTTATGCGAGTAGATTTTTATCTTCTTACTTTTATATTTTTTATATTATGTTTTATATTGTATTTCTCTAAATATTTCTATGCTTTTTATTTGTCATAATTGTGTGAGAGGAACCATAATATTATCTATCTCTTAAAATTTATTTCGTAATCCACATTTTCCAAAATATTTCAATGAAAAGTTGTTCCTTAGAATCTAGAAAAAAAGCACCTACATAATGAAGAAGAACGGGCAATTAACCTAAAGAAGCTTATCAAAATACGAACGAAAGAGAACCGTTTTCGGAATGTTGAAAGCCATCAAGACGAAGAAACATCAGAAAGATGAACCGAAGAAAGCCCCTTTGGGAATGTCGGTGGGTCATTAAACGCGTGTAACAGCCACCATGGAACATTGTTCCATGGTAGACGAAAAATTCGTGGAACGCGGCTCACTCTGATACCAGGCGAATGTTAATTCACTGAATTCCTCGAGCACATACTTGAATGAACTCGACGATTCGTCACTGTGTTCATCACGACGTAGCCCAGAGGGTTAGGAGGCGGATCATTAATTTCCGCGGGAAGCCGAACGTTCGTGTGTCTGTTCCGACATGCACACGACTGGAGGATAATAAAAAATGCCGGGTACGCCGTCGCGCTAATTGCGCTCATCTTTTATTTGCTTCATTAGACGCGTTCGCATTATCTCGCATTCGCATACTCGCACGTGCCAAAACGCTCTCACAACGCGGGCAAGACGTCGATTCTCTGACATCTCGTCTTTTGGATCTTCATTACGCTCGGTCGCCTGCGGGCTAACGAACTGTGAATGATTTTTAATGGCACCGAGTGCTGGTTCTACCCTCGCGAGATTCATGATTAACAAGTCAATATTTTACGACGTGAGACCGTTCGAAAATATAATGGTCTTTTATTTGATTCTATCGTTATGAAAAGCGTGTAGGGTATATTAATGAGAGAAAAAAATGTAGAAGCATTAATGTTTTCTAGATATGTTATATGTTTTTCTTTATAATCATGCGATAATAAACGAAGCAGTATAAAATAACTTTTTACGGATCAACTCCTTCAAAAATAAAATTAGGATAAGGGGTATATAAATATCGTTTTTATCTTATGACGATATTAATCGAATCGCGAAGACAAAATCGAACAAGTATATATTTCTGCGCTCTGGAAATTACAAAATAAGCTTTCTAACTTTATACCTTCTTCTGAGATTGTTCAATTCTATATTCTTTTACATTTCATGATATAGAAAGAAAATTATTTGTTATGATAATTATAGGAAATAAAGATACCAAAAAAATATTTGACCCTTTGCAATCTCAATGCAAATTAAAAACAAAATTCACTGATAATTTTTGAAAAAATCAGAGTATTCTTCATAACTTTACTGCGCTACTATCCTCGATTCAACGACAACCAGTTCAAAAAATCTATCGATCGGATTGACTAGACGCCAATGACGACCCTTTACGGCGATCAATCTCGATTTCGCCCGGTGGCGTGTTACTAAACGTCCACAGTCATGTGCCAAAACACGTTCGTCCTAATTATTTGCCGTTGCATAGGGGCCTTAAATCTTCCCTAGACGAAAATTTTAGGCTACATTCCCTGGTTGTATTCGCGCCGTAACACCAAAACTAATGCGCCAGAAATCCGAGTCGTCGTTGCAAGATTCAGTAGCACGCGCGACCGGGCGTGTTGCCAAACCAATTCGATTGCGATAATATTTGCATAAACTGATTTCATCGTATCAGCCGAATAAATCACGGTCTGACACGAGTAAATTTATTTCATCTCTATTACTTTCTCCTATGTTTTCCTAATAAGTATAGAAAACGTGAAAATTGACAACATTTCATTGCTACTAAATGAAGAGGAGTCGACTTAACGAGGAGAATATGATGAATATGACGAACTCGACGCCGTTGACGTATGACGAGATAACGTGTATCGTGCGGTAAAATAGCGAGTCCCGAGGACTCATGTCGCTTGGTGGTTTACACGGGTGTCGTTTTGATGTATTTCGGGGCATATTTCGAGATCTCTGTGTATGGAAAGAGAACCTGCTGATACAGAAAATGGATTTGAAAGCGATGATTGAGGACTGATGTACGTTAAACGAGACACAAATGGACATGTCTGCGATAGAATCCTCATTTTATAGTAAATGAAATGAAATGAATAACTGAATAACTAAATAGTTAGTACTTGTCAATTATTAAAATGTATTTTGATAGTTATTGGTCTGGTGTGATGTGCATGATGGAGTTCAATTTAACGTTACAAAAGAATTTATCTTCTAACGATCTTTTTGAAATTAGGAAAATATCGAAAAGATACATTTAGAAGTACAGAGTTTAATAAATCTTTATTATATAAATAAGATAAAAGTTACCGAGTGATTGGTAGAAATGTATCTTGATAATAGTAAGCCAACCGTGATTTGCACAAAAGACATCGATTTAACGTTAAAAAAGGATTCAATTTATAAAAAGCTTTTCAATGTACGAAAACTTCGTTTCACTGATCAGAGAAAATCTTTAACTGCAACGAAAAAGTTTCCTGTAAAAGAACAAAAAAAGTTCTTACTTTAAAATCCAGTAAAGCCTAAAATGTACACTCTAGTTTAACATGTTTATAAATGTTCTTCTCTCGGTCCAGAACATATCATAATAATACATACTGAAAGAAATCACTAGTTATTATTTACAATTCATAGATTTGCATAATACACGTATTAAAATAGATACTGGATAATGGATATCAATTCCTTCCCGTGCCATTTAGTTCGACGAAACTCGGGCCCAAGCGGTAAACAGACCAGACCGATGTTCGTAAACATTCAGTCACGATCGTAACGGGCAAAAAAACAGTCCGCGAGCTCGGCTTGTTATGTTTACGTTTGGCCCAAGTATCTGGTCGCGAGTCAGACTCGCAATGTTTACGTTTGGGCCAAAATCTTCATCCCGAGTCTGACTCGATAAAGTAGGGGAAGGAGTTAAAATGGAGCTTCTGAATAAACTAAGATGTCATCTTATGTAGCTTCCCTTCGTCAGTACTTTTAGAATCATTTCATCTAATCCTACAATAGTTAATCTTCCAGTTCTATGTTATACATCCACTACCGACGCGACGCGATGTTAAATCTATATTCTTAACCCTCTGAGGAAACGTTATTTCCTAATACACCCTCATGGTATTTGATTACTGCCTAATTCTACGATCGTCATAGTTTTGAAGAATATTCGTCAAGTAGAAAATATAAATATATTCTGTTTCGATGATAAGCGAAGTGTATTAATTCTAAAATAAAAATCTTTTAGTAAAAATCCTTGAAGAAAATAAAATTTTAAGCATAAGGAAATTACATTCGGGAAGATTTTTGAGAATTAAACTCTTTCTCGTTTTCTATTCTGAAGATATTTTGTCGCTGAAAAAGATCAACAATTTTGTAATTAGGCTGCGACCAATATCTAAGAATAAAGTGACAGCTGAAATGTGGATGTGGATTAATTAATACCAACATCAACTCAGACTTGATTAATATCAATGTCAGCTAATCGACATACAGCTAATCTTCTGTTGTCACAGAATATCTTTGAGTATACAAGCTTCCTCGTACTTCCAAACAAAGATTATTTTCACACTTCAGAGACTGTTAGAATTTTAATTTCCAGCTGATTCAGTATCACGCTACTTCCTACTAGATACTTTGCTTTGATAGAATTACTTGATAACATTATTTAATAATCCAAGTGAACCATTTAGTTTAATATTTCTATCATTCATAACAAAAATGTATTGATTTCTAATTACGATACAACAAATAAGGACTACGATACAAATTGATATTTTACAAATGTATTCAGTTCGTGTGTTCTCATCTTAATCGATTAACCTATTACTTTGAAAACTAATATATGTGTCTGTGTAGGAAATAGGGAGGATAATTAATACATCAAAAGACATGAATGGTAATCCATTTGTTCACCTATAAGTTATCAATTGCAGTTAATAACCATTTTCTTAAGTAATTTCTCGTAACAATATCTCATTCATTAATCTTACTCTCATAGCAAAAAGTAACCAATAATATACAACTAAAAACACGAATACTTATAATTGACATATACAATATCAAAAATCTTATCCAACCCGATTTCTTGAAGTATGTACTTATACTACTATTTAAACGTATTCGAATACTTTACATATAATTCTTTCAAATGACAAATTTTGTAGCACTCCTTTTCCTATCCTAGTCAATTGACAACTGTTCCATTATATAAACCAATGATTAATTCACCTCAACCAACAATTCGCAACAATCATTAGACTGCACCTTATACAGTACTCGCCAATCCATCAATTCACAATTAATAAATCGAATTCATTATACAACACCCTGATCATCGCATAGAACCGATCATTTCGTCAATCCACGATAGCGAGAGAAACAAACATCTAAAGCGGATTCAACCAACTCGCATCATCGAAAATATTATAATACGAAATGTCGCGTCGTGTCGCCACTTTTCATCACGAAACGTCGAACGTTCTCTTTGTTGCGAATTCTCAACTAACTAGCGACCAGTCATTATGAATGAATTAACGCTCAAGGTGGAGTAAATGGAATATATCGAGTGCTAGTGTAGTTTGGCACTTTATTTGCACTTTTAGTATATATGCAGAGTTTGATGTTCTCATCACGACGATTGTACGATTTTGTTAAGACTGAAGATGTAATTTTTCACGAACGGCAAGACGCTCTGACGAAGATTGTCCCAAGATGTTATCGCTTCCCCCTTAGCTTCCCCCTAGGTTTTCCCCGATGTACCTGTACTCTCGGGGGTGCATATCCTCTGGTGTTACCAGGTATTTCCCTATGCCCTGACCCATTGACACTTAAGGTGTCTTTTTAATCTCTTAATAATGTTTGCAGCATAAGGTCTACAGCTTGGGGAAATAGGCAATTCGGGCTTTCCCAAAAAAGGGAGAGGTGCTGTCCGAGTCATAAAGGCCACTCCAAATCCCGAACACTCTTGTTGACAACTTACTCACAGCATTTTTCTTCCTTCAGTTCGCCAGTATCGACGAGCTTTTATCATCTCGTGGAACACTGGAGCCAGTTCGTTTGAGCTCCCGGAAATCGAGTTTGACTGTTGAACGTTGGCAACGTTCTCCGTGGCGCGCAATTTTCAGCTCCGAAACTTCATACGCACACCCGTTTAATGTCAGTTATCGCAGAATTTATGGAGCGTAACGACGTCATTAACAGCCGCGCGTTTTTTGCACCTCCGTTCCGAAAGGAGGAGAAGGTAAGTCTTTTAATCAAAGATCCGGTTAAGCTGCATACGCGGTACTCCGTTACTATACTTTCTTTATCGAAACCGTAAAATGCCGCAGAAATATAAATTAAGGAAATTTAGAGGATCTGGTTTATGGGCAACTGCAAAATAAACCTCCGAAAGTAAATTTTTAGTTTACGGCGAGATTATTGATGAGCAAGAATTATGTGATTATAAATTTATAAGATGTAATATGGTGTTGCAAAATTCCGGAATATTTTAATATCAGAGGCAGCAAATGGGTATTTGTAGCTATTAACGAATCGACGAAAGTATATGAAAGGTGTGTACGAAAATTAGCATTTTAGTTAGTAATCTCAGTTAGTATATTTAAGTAAAAGACAGCGATGAAAGGTATCAACAAAAATAGTTGGCAATGAGAAATCGTACTACGATTGTTCAATTAGCCCGTCATTTTCCCCTTCCCGTGACATTTAGTTCGACGAAACTCGGGCCCAAGCGGTAGACATCGACGCACGCTACCATAAACAAACCAGATTGGTGCTCGTAAACAAGAACTAACATTCAGTCACGATCGTAACGGGCAAAAAAACAGTCCGCGAGCTCGGCTTGCTATGTTTACGTTTGGCCCAAGTATCTGGTCGCGAGTCAGACTCGCGATATTCGTGTTTAGGCCAAAATCTTCATCGCGAGTTTGACTCGCGAATGGAAGGGGTTAATATAATAAAATGTGCAAGAGAAATAATAACTTTTATGAAGAGAGGAATACGAACGATATTCGCCGAACATATGACAATAAAATTCCGTTTGCTCGATAAGCCATCTTGATTGCCATTTCTGTTCGTACTATAGGATATTGAAATTTGTAGAGTATGCTGAAAAATTTGCGTACACGAAGATTGAAAATTTTCGCTAATTTCAGCGTTAAATCGAATGGTAAAAGAAACACGAAGCGAGAAATAGTTTGAAATTAAAGGCGGAAGGCGAATCTGCAACTGCGAAATCGATCGGCAAACAGCGGTGTAGCGGTATCCCCGTGTGCTGACTAAGGAACTGACAGTGATTTTCGTATTGTTACAGAGCTACTGTCAACAGTGCTGACTGCTCGAGCGGCAGTTTCCAATTGGAACTTCGCTCTCCCGGAACGAACGAAATTTGTTGCAATTCACCGCAGTGTAAGATGCATCGAAGACCTCTTCTATGCTCCTTCGAACAGTCAAAGCGTGTACTCGACAGTTTTCAGAGACTCAGAAGTGGATCGAAATTCTTTCTCATTATTTCCGAGATTCTCCGACGAGACCTTCGCTCCCTCGAGAACTATTCCACTCTTCCACCATAGACAAATAGATAATTTTGATTGAAGAGCAATCAGACGCAATATGGTGGCTCTTCGATAGACAGTGAAAAGATTGCTTTTAGGAGACTAATGTCAATTTCCGACTATCGTAAGATAAATAATTTTAGATAGGTAATAGTTATCACTATTTACAATATATTCAGATTATTGTCTCTTTTAATTTCTACAAAACCATTTAAATGATAGAAATATAGGTTTGAAGGAATCCTTTTACTGCAATTTTGTCTCTTTAATTTTATGGAAGATAGTGGAAGTGTACATGTTTATTATAGAAATCTATTTCTATGACACTTCAATATTTTACCTTCATAGCGTCTATCAAAAAATTGTACGTTATAAAGTCATCGTTACAAATAAAATTGTTTGAAAACAAAAGATTCAAACACCGTTAAATCGAACTATCGTTTGTTTATTACTGTTTGCTAGAAAGCCATTACTTGAAAAAACATAATCATTCAAAAAATTAACTATTATTAACCCTTACTAATTTGATAAAATGAAAATATCGATAGAATCATATACTCTGTTGAAACTTGAATGAAATTTATCTTAAGAGGACGTAACGACCTTTCCATGTAAAACGGTATGATGTTCAAAGCGCAACCGACTTCAAGTAGGTAAGTCTCGTAGTGCCATAGGTGTAGTGCACTCGATTCGTTCCTTTCTCTGATAATCGATCATTCAAGTAATTAGTATTCAGATAATTGGTATTCCCGTTAATCGACATACTGACTATCGACGTTTCATTGCATGTCATTGCTGCACTTCACTGACCCACGCCAGCAAAGACAAGTTAGAAGGTATGAAAGACACACTAGTTATAAAAAATTACGTTAACATCATCCATCATTAATAGACTGCCGATATTTATGTATTTATGAATTTAAAATTTAAACATGCAAAAATGCAAAAAATGCACGTAATATACATAAATATATAAAATATCTGGAGTATCTCTTATGATATTTATTTATTTTATATAATAACAAATAAAACAAGTCTGTATTTGAGTCTTTGCTTTAGATATGTATAAATATATAAAGTATATATAAAGTATAATGATGAATAGAATTTATGAGGAAAATAAATATGATCGGAATTAAATTTTTGACATAAAACTTCTTCCAATTAATTCTAAATAAATATGTCTTACTGACAAATTTCTGAGCGAAAATTACGTAAATTCTTATTTGCAAATTGTTTCGGCGAGTAACAAGTGCATAAATTAATGAATGATGAGATATTATAAGTTGAAGCATCTATTTCGTTATGTATAAAAGGTGTAATATGCTATTGGATATAATGATGAGATCACGTTTACAGTATAATACAAGAAATGAGTTGCACTTTAAAGAGGACGACGATGAACACTACACGCAATGTTTCTACGATAAATTATTGAATGATACTCTATGAATTATTTTGTTAAATTCTAAAAAATTACTCGAATATTGTTATAAATATAGACTATTTTTTAATATACAGTATATATTAAATTTGTTAAACTGTATATGGGTTAATAACAGCTTGTAGTTAATTACGTCAAAGTCAGCTATTCTGTCTAATCATCTTTATTTCTATTGAGATATGTATAATTTTATGTGCTAGACTAGATTAGATGCGTAGTAGAAATACTTGTATGTGAATATCAGTGTGTGGAAGTATGTGTGTGCGCGGCGTCTCGAAAACAAATGAATGTAAACTGTTCAGTCGGTTAACAGTCGGGTATGGAAGAAAGTGCTGAAACGCGTGCAAGTGTGTATCGATGAATGTCTTAGAAATCGCTCATCAAATAAATATATAACTATTCTAATATTAATTCCAAGTGTAAATTTAGCGTTCCTATACCATGTACGGCTATCAAGATCCAAAATTCTCAACAATTTCTACAGAAATATAAGGGAAATTTAAAATGGAAACACTATGTACAAGATTCTGTAGAATGTCATTACAGCGTAATACTGAAATCCGAAATCCATTGTGCACACCAAGAAATAGGCAAGAATTTCTACGAGAGCTCGCCAACTAAAACATGATAATCCGTCGTTCAAGTGTTAAGTCCGATTAATTTTGAAGAAGCACTCTGCGTAATGGAACAAAGGAATTATTTACACTAACAAAAGTTTCAGAAGCTAACTTCGAACTCTATGTAACTTCCAACCCTTTTGAGAGGAAACGAATTCCTATACAATGCACCTTAATGTCGTCTACAGTCTCGAAATAATCGACAGATCTCGTTCTTCTGTCGCGTCTTTGTTCTTTTCCTTTTGAACAAATAAACAAGGACATTCAATTAAAACTTCCATACAGTCGCGGGTCCGTTAATAAACTTTCTCGTTAAATTATAAGCCAGATAACAAATCAAGAAGTCTATGAAATTTTGTTAATCAATTCACTCCATTGACTGGTATTAAATGACGAACTGTAGATTGGATCAATGAATTCAGTAGTGATTATGTTACGGGATAACGTAATAGAATCTGATTAAGATTGTTTGATTGTATAAATAAAATCTTTGCTAAGTAGTTGCGTAAGTGCTTCGTTTATTTGAAATGAATGTTGGTTGTTTAATAATACTCGAAGCTATTGCCCGTATAAATACTGGTCTATGATCGAAATTAGTCTGTGATCAAATCGCTTTATTAAAACAAAAGTTCAGTAGTAGAATTATTTCGCGAAACAATGACGTTAATTGAACTTTTACGTTTGAGCAAATTACTTTCTTTGAACTATATATCTGAGGTTGTTTGAAAATTAAGACGTACATCAATATATGTGTAGTTCTTGAATCATTTACGAATTTAAAATTGAAATTCAAAACGTTTCTCAACAAGATCGAATCTCAATTATGCTCAGGTATTACCAAGAATTTTAAGAAAGGAATGACTACCTGTCGAAACGATTGTTGTGATTATTTAGCTGATAATGTTTTCTATATAAAACTATAATATATCAAAGTTTATGTGCGTTGAAACAAATTTTTATGTTTTCTAGATTAATACTCATTTTATTACAAAAAATATTTTAGAGCTCTTAAAGAGAAATTCTTTATTTAATGACCAACAATCTGCAATCAAAAATTCCCATATTACGGAAACATCCCTTTTTGTAATGTCGTGATTTCTATGGTACTTTTATGATTCCGACCTAAATCATAAGCGAAAAATACCTATAACTTGTTGTATTTTATACCCATCACATGTCGAAACGCAACACAGTCGAACGATGATCCGCGATCATATCGATTGACAGTTCTCCGTTGTGACTTTTAATCACGATGGATTTGTGGTAACACAATCGTTTCATCTCCCATGTTATTCCCTGTCGATGAGGCTGCGGCTCAATACACGCTGCGACGCGTCATAATCTGTCACTAAACCGCAACTGACGCGAGCACAAAGACAGCGAAGCCTCTTCGCAGGGAACACGTTCGGTTTTCATTGTGGATTTCTCCATGTCTAGGGAGCATCGTATTACTGCTTTAATGATAACACGGTTTATGTACGCCACATAAAGCATGGAATACTGTTAAGGTATAGAGAGGATTCGGAAATACAAATAGTTTAGTTTATTCACACACATATATATTACACTCTGAAGACCTCGATAAACTTCTTACACGCACGCTTGTTGTCAACCGCCTCTTCTAGATTCTTCTAACAGCCTCCAATCGTCTTTTGTCTCAACTGAGACCTGGACGCCCTCTGACGCTTACACACACATTCACATGTACAGTGTAAATGTATCATCTACCTAACCCACCTCCTTACATTATACTCTACACTTAATCGTATTTACATGCTTGTCGAATTAATTAACAGAAAATTTAACACTTATTGCTTTATTTACATTTCTCTCATTTTACATTCATCCATGACCTAAACCTTTCGAATTTCTCCCTACACAGTGCCTGTGAAAAATATCCGCAGTATTTTCGTCTGTACCTACTTTAATTATATTTATCTTATTTCCCTTTAAGCATTCGTTAACGTAGTGGTAATGAACTTTCATGTGTTTAGAATTTTTTGTGAAATTTCTGTACTTTGCTATACTTATCACACCAGAGTTATCATCATAAATTTTTACAGGGTTATTGTCTAGATTTACATTGAAGACCTTCATAATTTCTCTAATGGACATTAATTCACTCGCCGCTTTCGATAGAGCTACATACTCTGCATACGTCGAGGCTTTTGTCACATACCTTTGTTTTTTAGACTTCCAACCGATTACATTTCCATACAATTTAATTATATATACAGAAGTAGATTTCCTATCTAAATGATCTCCTGCCCAATCAGTGTCCACATAACAATCTATCGTTCCTTTTATAATGTAACCTTAAATCTCTAGTCCGGTACAAATATTTCAATATTCGCAAAACATATTTAAAACGTGTCTCGCTACAACAACCTTGAAATCTACTTAAATAATTCACACTATAACTTATATCAGGTCTGGTATTTGTACTAATATACAGCAATGCACCAATTAAATTCTTGTATCCAATGTCCTTTCCATTTATCTCAGCTTTTTCAATTTTTAAATTTGTCTCCATAGGTGTAGAGTAGAATTCGCTGTTTTGTAATTTATATTTATTTGCTAATGATTCAATGTATTTTGTTTGGCTTAGTCTCATTTCATTTTTGATATAATCATACTCTATATTTATTCCAAGATATTCTCTTACTTCACCTAAATCTTTCATTTTAAATTTATCTGTTAATAACTTTTTTTTGTTTTTACTACAGATCAACAAATCGTCTACATATATTGGCAAATAAACAACATTTTCACCCTCTCCATGAGTATATAGGCACAACTCCATGTTATTCTTCTTAAAACCTAATCTCGTCACATACCTATCTAAACACTCATACCAATCCCTCGGACTTTCTTTTAACCCATAAAGCGCTTTCGATAATTTACAAACTCTATTCGTTCCGTCTGCCTATCCCTTTGGTTAATTTATATATACCTCCGAGCTTACTTCACCATTTAAAAAGGCAGTTTCTACATCCATTTGCTCAATGATTAATCCATTTTGACAACAATATGATAGCAATATCTTGAAGGTCTGATTACTCGCTACTGGAGAATATATGTCATCGACTACGTTTCTTTGTTGAAATCCTCTTACCACTAATCTAGCCTCATACCTGTCATCTGATTTTCTCGTGTAAACCCATTTTACATCTAATACTTATGTGCCTTTTACCCTTTCTACCAACATCCAAGTTTTATTTTTACAGAGACATTCTATTTCTTTATCCATATAGTAGCATCGTGGACGAGGGGCCTGGGGTGGGTCGTGCGAATTATAAACAAGCGGTTGCTGAGCATGTGCATAATGGGGCTTAAACAAAAGATATGAGGCTAAGACAAAAGACAAAGGACTGCTAAGGGACATAAACAAATTAACGGCAGTATGAGTTAAGAAGCCAGAGAGTGCGGATTGCGTTGTCGAGATAGTGTTGTTAGCGTTGTTGAGAGAGAGTTGAATCTGTGTTGACGAGAGTTGTTAATTAATTATAATACGTTGTCACAATTAGTTCATGTTAAATAACCATTGTTTTCTGTTTAATCCATTTATTATTAATCAACTAATTATTATATTGATGATACTACAATTGGGGGCTCGTCCGGGATCGGACAAGATAGAAAGCGAAACGTTTAACAGAACTATTCGTGCTAGTTTTGAATTTGCCGGTGTGTGGTGCGATAAAAGACAATATCGCTGAACGTTGAAATTCGTGTAGTGTTGAGAAAAAATAATAAAAAATGGCAAACATTGAGGACGAACGATTGTCAAGTGAAGAGGGTTTGGCTTGAAGAAATAGCAGAAGTGTGTGGTTGGTCAGATACCCACATGGTAGCTTACGCCAAGAAATTTCTCACAGGCTATGCTCAGGCTTCGTACGACAAGAACGATGCACGAAGTCCTGGGCAAAGCTAAAAAAAGCGCTAAAGGATGAATTCGAGAACGTAGTGAGTGACCAGCAGATACATCGCGAGCTGGCGCATAGAAGGAAAAAAGCAAATGAGAGTCTGCAGCAATATATGTATAATATGCGTAAGATTGCGTGACAAGGAGGGGTTGATACACAGTCGTTAGTCAACTATATTATTCAGGGTATTACTGATGAGGTCACAAATGAGGTTACGTTATACGGAGCCAGGAACATGCAGCAGCTGAAGACACGTTTCAAGCAGTACGAAGCAATGAAAAGGGACATGAAAGTGAAAACAAAATTTGGGGAACGCAAGGACGATATGGGAAAACGATCAGAAGTGCGAAATCAGTCGAGACAAACAAGTAGTGACAAAAGAAGATGTTTTAATTGTGATAGTGAGGATCATTTAAGTGCTGAGTGCCCGAACAAGTCGAGAGGACCTAAGTGCTTTAAATGTAGAGAGTACGGACACATCGCATCGAAGCGCGATAACCTGAGCGAGTCCCTTAAAGAGGTTGGTAGCATGTTTCGATTATTACCGACGAAGCGTGGTAAAAGCGAAAGACCGGAAATTTCGAATTAAACGCGCTGATAGACACCGGTAGCGAATTAACCTTAATGCGAGCGAATCAGTATGTAAACATTGGAGCGCCCAGATTGCCAGAAAATTGTTAAATTTCGCGGTATCGGGTCCGAAAGAAATTGTACACTCGGAGAATTTTCGACGAACATTTTGATATATAATGAGTCGTACGATATAACGATACATGTAGTTTCAGATACCTTGATGCCACACTCGTTGATAATTGGCACAGACTTCTGGAATACCGTCGAATTAAACATAAAGGAAGGAAATGCTTCTATTCGTAAAACAGAGGAAAAAGATTGCAATAGACTTCCGGAGGTGTTTAAAGTAGATATAGAAATACAGCAAGACGAGGTAATAAATCAGTCTCAATCTGACTTTGCAAACCCGATCGTAGTTGAAAAAAGGAACGGATCTCTTCATGTTCCTATCGAGAAGAATAGTAGAGAATATATGGCAGTTGTAGTTCCCACGAGTGCTTGTCTCAAGGACAGCGTTGTAATGAGCAAAATTTTATTAGATGAATCGGTTGCGACGAACATAACCGCGGTAGCGTCGGGTGGAAACGACACGGACGGTTGATGAAGTTTTTGTAGGATGTATAGAGTATTATCGTGCGAATTGTAGAGTCGAACAAACAAGTTCTAGCGCGAGTTCTAAGAAGCGAATGAAAAGCGAGAATGAGGCAGCAAAGAGAAAATTTGAGGTAGTGCGAAGGCACTGGTGGCGATCAAGAGGACGCAGGGCGGTCCAGAGCTAAAGTTGCATTCGAAGATCCTTGGGTCGTACCGCGTGGTGAAAGTCTTGCGGAATGATCGCTACATGGTGCAACGTGAAAGCGAACACGAGGGGCCGCAAACGATCTCCATGGTGGCTGGTCATATGAAGTGGTGGCACATTGATAGTGTTAGTGACGCGAGTGAAAGTAGCGATGGTGAGCACATCTGAGGGCAGATGTTTTTGTCAGGTATGGCCGAGTGTAGTATGGAGGACGAGGGGCCTGGGGGGAGGGGGGAGCGTCGTGCGAATTATAAACAAGCGGTTGCTGAGCATGTACATGATGGGGCTTAAACAAAAGATATGAGGCTAAGACAAAAGACAAAGGGTTGCTAAGGGACATAAACGAATTAACGGCAGTATGAGTTGAGAAGCCAGAGAATGCGGATTGCGTTGTCGAGATAGTGTTGTTAACGTTGTTGAGAGAGAATTGAATCTGTGTTGATGAGAGATGCTAATTAATTATAATACGTTGTCATTGTAGTTCATGTTAAATAACCATTGTTTTCTGTTTAATCCATTTATTATTAATAAACTAATTATTACATTAACGATACCACAATAGCCTGTTTCCAATCTTCACTATTTTCACAACAAATCGCCTCCTCAAATGAACAAGGGATATCTACTCTACAATAATTTGCGTGAATCTCACTACTCTTTTCCTTTTCTGGATACCTTACTGGATTTCTCTTATTACGTGTAGATCTCCTAGGGATCTTTAAGCTTTCAGAACTATTATCATTTTCATTTTCTCTACTTTCTAATTTTTCCATATTCATGGTGTCCAATAAATAATTATCTTTACTATCATCGCTGTCTGCATCGAATGAATTCTCCTCAAAACCGATACATTTTGTGCCTGTTTCT
Source organism: Bombus huntii (assembly GCF_024542735.1). Lineage (NCBI taxonomy): Eukaryota > Metazoa > Arthropoda > Insecta > Hymenoptera > Apidae > Bombus > Bombus huntii. Next base: position 16,584,325 of record NC_066246.1, on the reverse strand, counting down.
ATGACCTCTACATGTCTAGCTACTGTTATTTTTCCACCTAATAGGACTCTGTAACCTACTTCACTATATCCTAACAGAATTCCCATATCTGCCTTCTTATCCCATTTAGAAACTCTTTTTTGTTCTGGCCTTCTTACAAAAACTTTACTTCCATGTAGATATCAATTTTCAACACTTGGTTTTCTCCCGGAGGATATTTCAAAAGGTGTCTTTCTCTCTACAGCGTTTGCTAGTATTCGATTTTTCAAGTATGCCGCTGTACATACTATTTCCGGCCAATACTTTTTATGTACTTTCGCTTCCGTTAACAAGCAACGCGCCATGTCCATCACTGTTCTATTATACATTCCCGCTGTCCCGTTTAATTCATGTACGTAGGTTGAACAATTATTTATTATGATACCTTTATCGCTAAGAAATGTATAAATTCGAATGTATAAATTGTTTAAGTATTCTCTTCCATTATCGCATCTCAATATTTTTAACCTCCTGCCCGTTAAGTTTTCAATTCATTTACAAACTGTACGAGAGAATCAAAGGCCTCATCTTTTGATTATATACAATAGAACCTAGCTACTTTACTATAATCATCGATAAATGAAATAAAATATTTCTCTCCATTTAATCCGGTAGTCTTAAAGATACCGCACACGTCCGTATGAATAATTTCCTTTATCTCCCTAGCCTTAGATCGATTATTTTTAAAAGGTAAATTATGCATTTTACTTTCTATACACACCTTACATTTCAAAAATTCCTTTCAAGTTTATTCGGTATACCTGTCACTAGCTGCTCTTTACCCAAAATATTTAAGTATCTAAAATTTACGTGTCCTAGCATCCTATGCCATCTTTCCTTTTTACTCATACCACTACGTTCGGCACTGTTTACTAAGTGCTCCTTCCCTTTCAATATACTTTTCATTTTATATGTACCATTCTCTTTGACCACTAAAGCTGTAAGTTTATTGTTCTCATCTATTATTTTTGCAATATTTCCTTTTGAAATAACCATATTATTATTATCTATTAACTTGCCTAAACTAATCAAGTTTGCGGACATTTCTTTCGCATAAAAAACTTTATTCATATTTATTTTATTTCGCTTTTCAAATGCTTCAAAATAGCTTATAACATTTCCTACTTTTGTTGCCTTTATCGATCTATTATCGCCCAAATGTATATTTACCGGTTCTTTAATGTCGATAGATTTATCAAAATAATTTACATCGTTAATTATGTGATCGGCACAACCGCTATCTAATAGGCACATTATTTCGTTACCACTTATCTCGTTCATCTCGCTGCTGTGTGGTGCGTGCGCTGTTGCCATCCATGTGCCTGCTCCTGAGTTGCCATACTCGCTCGTGCCGGCTGCTGATTGACGATGGAAGTTTCCACGTCCCCTGCTCGTATTGCCTTTGTTTCCTCTTCCTTTGCTGCGACCACGTGTTGACCCACACCGATAACTGTTACTGCTACCCGATTGGACGTCATTTTGACACTCTCTCGCAAAATGTCCCACTCTTCCACATTTAAAACATCCTTCCTTTTTCGCAGCAAAGGCGTTAGTTTTCATTTCTCCTCGATTAGGTTTATCTTTCTTCTCCGCTATTTCTATTTTGTTTTTCACGTACACTACCGTTTGATTCTCTTCTTTCAATACATCTATTATATCCGCTATATAACTACACTCTTCGGGTAACGTATTTAGCATGTGATTCAGCTTTTCCCTCTCACTCACTTGTGCGCCCGCACGTTTTAATTCATTTATTAATTTTTCAAAATCGCTAAAGAAGGATGCAGAATCACTGTATTTATCAAGACTATCTTCTCCAATCTCCTTCTGCACACGATCTGTAATGGCGTCGACTCTTTCAAGTACATTTCGTCGAACTTTTTCATTATTTCATACGCTGCTTTTTCTTCCCTAATATATTCTAATTGTCTATTTGAGATGGCACTATAAATTATGTTTATTGCCCTATGTTTATTCCTTTTTATTCCAGTCTAGATTGTCTGTTTCAGTCTTCACTCTAGTTATAACAATATGGCATTCTTTATACCACAGAAACATCGTTATTCTTGTCTTCCACATACCGTAATCCTCACCATCAAATATCGATGTCATAATTTCCGATCTCTCGATTTTAATTGATTTCTTATTCTTTACTCAAGCGTTCCTACGTGCTCGAAGTATTTTTTCTTTTATTTTATATCCTTTGAACGTTTCTTCCCTCACTAAACTCACTCGAACTAACTCGCAAGACTAAAAACCACGCACTAAATAGCTTGGAAAACTAGTAACCACGCTCTGCTACCATGTTAAGGTATAAAGAGGATTCGGAAATACAAATAGTTTACTTTATTTTACACACAACAGCTATATATATATATATATATTACACTCTGAAGACTTCGATAACCTTCTTGCACGCACGCTTGTTGTCAACCAACTCTTCTAGATTCTTCTAACAGCCTCCAATCGTCTTTTGTCTCAACTGAGTCTTGGGCGCCCTCTGACGCTTACACACACATTTACATGCACAGTGTAATGTATCAACTACCTAACAAATACTATTTGATCATTGTCATACGGGACAACATTGTAGGTTAATTTCTCGTATTCGGAAGATTGGTTCAGTATATTAGAGCAAGGTATATTGATTAATTTGCAAGTTGTAATTTGAAAAAGTTTCTCAATTTATCGGATATGGATGACATTTTTTACTTATTGAAGCAATTATTGAATTATATAGGTAAGTCTTTCATAAATGAAATATTTCACAAGCGTTTGTGTGAAACTCAAGTTTTAAAAATATCTGCAAAAAACATATTCTGAAGCTATATATTAAAAATATATAATTAGGATTATATTAAATATTTTTGACTCATCATTTAATACCAAATGTTTAAAGTTCTATATTCTCATTTCAAGCTGGAAATATCAAATTTTTATCAAAGAGAGTATCAAAGACCCAATCCTTTCCATCATAAATGATTGGAAGCGGCCTAGAGAATTTGTTATATAGATTTGAGAGGGGATTATTATTCCTCCTCATTCCATGTTAATTCTAAAGTAACTTGTGCCAATGATAGTCAGATGAGTGTTGTAAATGGCACGAACGTTTCTTTGCCGATACAATTTGTCACGAACGAGAGCTCGGGACAAAGACGCATATCGAACGACTCTTCACCTCCATTCGATTGAGAATACTTGACAGTTCTTTTATCTACCTCGTCATTGACATCGGCCCCCTTTTGCTGACGATGCAAGATGTACCCCAAATCTACCGATCAAAATGAGATACATGCCCACGCTGAGAGCTTCGTATATTGTGACTCAAGACTCTGTTCTCTTTCTATCTCCTCTTTTTTACTGCATTGTAACCATCGAATGGGGGGAATTCGATGCTTTCTATGCATTTCTTCTACGAAGCAGTTTTTTTCAATTTTGTCCATTGAATTTTTGTATGTCTATGCTATTATATACATGCAAATATAATACATGGAGCTGTAAAGGCTAATGCATGTTTTTATAATAGAGGTAAAAAGATAATAGTGAGAAATATATTTGGAGTAACATTTAGCGAGAGGTACTTGAAGTATGAACAGATAAAAGTAATGGATGTGATACAATAGGATAAAATATGGTAATAACGCGAAATAACAATGGCACAATGACGATAAGTTTTAATAGGGCTCATTTCAAAGATAACGAAGTATTGATGACGCAGAAGCTCGATTACGGAACATAGAATTGCTTATAATGTAGACTATCGATTTGAGGAGCTCTAAGGTAACATAGAAATATTCGGTATAAAAGTATTATATGAAGTTAAATTTAAATGAAGTTGGTATACGGTTAGCTTTTCGTAGGTTGTACTTATAATTATTATTCTATTATTTGTTGTTTATTACTCTAATTAGAATTCTTTGTGAGGTTGATGAAATTTGATATTCAATTATACTACCTTCTTTAAAAAGTCATTGTATAATTTAGTATATAGAAAGATGATTGCATTCCAGTAATCACTTCTTAATTTAAATTACATTCTTTAAATGTATATTTCTATTTAATTAATTAATTAATTAATCATTTAATACAAAGCTACTGAATTTACTTATCTCCGATAAATTGTATATTTACTCCACGATGATTTACAATTGTTAGTTCACTAGAAACTTGAAGATGAGAGATCTTATGCTGTACACTATACGATACCGAGAAGTCGCGTCAAATTAAGGCCAATGCACATTTTAGTGACACGAATGCAATCTCACATCTTCGTGAATTGACACTTCTGATACGAGCATCGATAAAATATACCAAAGCACGAAGTCGCATGTTATAAAATACTAATTTTTTGCTACTTATCAGGAAAAAGTATAAAATTATATCGTTGATTCAAGTTGATTTCGTTCATTTTCTTTCATTGGATCTTATTTACTTTTCGTATAATTTGATGTCACAAGAATATTAGACAAGTTGTTTCTTTAAAATAAAATTATTTTGAGAAATATAATTCATTATTATTTTCAAAATTATGAGGATATCAGATTATTAATTATTGATTATCAATAGAACTGTCACATTACATATAATGTAATATATCTCAAACAACGTTATCATTTCTCTAGAACTTATTTCACAGAATCGTGAAATTCACGAAGATGAGCCCGTCAGTCGGTGGAGCTAATTCAGACAGGGAGGAACTCGTTTTAAGCATTAAGTGTACAGCGCCACAGTGAATTTGCTACGTGCCGGAGATTCTGCAACATGAGGCTAATGTACCGTGTAATATATTTCCGGCGTACTTGAAATTAGAACCTTATTTATTTATCGTTCGGTTCCTAAATTTCATTATGTATTTTTAAGTTTGTTTCGATAAATACATTATTCGAAATTTTCCATTTTCATACATCCTCGCAGAATGTGAACTAATAATGATAATATATACTTGAATGTACTAAATCATGTACTGAAAATTCGCCAATTATTTATTATACTAAGATTCCTCGTACAAATATTTTTATTTGATTAATTATTATTATTATATTGATTTGATTGTTATAATTATATATTATTTACATTAGGCGTCCTCGTTCAAAGAAGTAAACTCAGTCAGCTTTTGCTCAGACACTAACTGAAACGTCATGCCAATAAATGAAGTGCCAGTTCTATTGTCATAAGCCTGCGTATCTATGTTCGTCGATTACGTACAAATATTTTTAATATCTAGAAAACTTTCCCTATACTATATTTTCACAGAAGACATGGTTCCTATAGACGAAAAAGGAGAAAGATCTCGAAAGCTAGTTAAAATCGAGTCTAACGCGTTCTTCATCAGGTTCTGTCGTTCCGAATTGAGGCCAACGCACATTCCACGGTAGCGAAACGTCGATCGACTCATGTCTTTATGCAAACATCGTACAAGAAATTCGTTCCAGGTTGTGTAGAACACCGAAACGTGCGCGTGACGAGCACAGGGAAATAATAGCAGTTGCACCCGTCCTACAGACACCGGATCTGTGTCAATCGATCCTTCTTTTTTTCTGTCCATCATAGGCCGCGTGCGAATTTCATCCACCGCATGTGTACGTTCCTTCTGTTCTCGTATTTTATCGACCGTTTACGATCCTTTCTTCTCCTTCCACTTTTTTTCATCATCGCCGATTCCCCCTTTTCGAATATAAAATATAAAGATAACGGGCGTGGACGTACAAGAGAAAACGCATCTCCGATCTTATTGAAATAAAATCGTGGAACAAAATGTTCTGCTGCAAGGATTATCTAAAGTTTATAGAACGGTAAATCGAATTTGAGGCATGTGGGTCGAGGTCATTCGAATTATGGCGTTTTAGCAGGGTGAAAATGTAACTCGCTTTTGTTTATGCTCTATCATGCGTTGAAATGGGCATGCAGTAAATGGAAATGATCGTCAGATGATTTATTCCGCGGATCGTAAAATCGATTTCACAGGTGTGTTAAAGGTGGATAACACAGACAGAATTCTTTCATAATGATATTCTTAATAATAAGATAGATATAAAGTTCTTTTACATAAGGCGTTTAATAATTTGTTTAAAAGAATGTTTGAAAATTCGTGAGTATGATTTATAATCTCAGATTGAATGTCTGGAATATTTTCTTAAGTATAACGGTACGTACATTTAAGGGTAAATTTATGAGTTCTCATAAAAAGTTACTGGATCTTCGATACTTCGTGCAACAGCTTGTACTTAATGAAAACATTGTACGATTTCATTAGACCTTTGGCCTGCTTATGTTAAGTTTCACCAAAAAATATAATTCTTAAACACACCTTTTGTGATAAAATAATGAACGATTAGATTTAAGTATTAACCATTTAACCTACGATTTACGTTCGAGAATTTTGGGCCGATTTACGTTTGGCCCGATCATCGTACTACGGGCTATGCCCGTAGTTGTAGGTTAAGGGGTTAAGCTATCATTAAACTGGGTTTGAATTTATTAAAGCTATAATATGTAAATAAAAGCATTGGAATTTATAAAAAGAGTTAAGAGAGAAAAAGTTATCGATACAGAATAATCTTCCTTTCCCGGTTTTCAACAGCTTTTACATTTTTATAAATGCTTTCTTCATTTAATATAAAAACGATTTTTTCCATCTGTAATCGATTCAGATAAAAAAGAATTGGAAGAAGAAAATTAGAAAATTAAAGCTTCAATAAAAGTAAATATATAATTATATTAGTATTATCTTATGTCGAAAATTAAGATACACATGCATCGAATTTCTACAAAATTTTCTATACGATCCAAAATTAAAATCGATGATCCAAGTGTCGAATTTCTCTTATAGTTCCTCGAACGTCCTGACGTCGGGATACAGCGTAAAAACAACTTTTACCCGCGTCGTGAAACCGTTAAAACGTCGGACGTCGACAATCTGGGGAATATCGAGTCCTTTCCCTCTTATCCGCATCGTTCCGTCTCTATCCTTCGGTTTTATCCGCCGTTCTTTTTCCATTTTCCACGTTGTTACGTTATCATTGAATCGTATCCAAACGGGGATACCGCACCGTTTTTCCCTCCCGTCAATTAACTTTCTGAGCGGGTAAACCGCGCACGATCGTTCCGCGTAAATGTCGCGTGTGATTAATTTCGCTATCTATCCGGGCTAGACAGGCACGCCTCATTTTTACTTTTATACACACATTTCATGACATTTGTGGTAAACTGAGATGTAAATAGTGTATATTATAATCGTTAGAAATTGTTTCTGATTTTCGCTAAAAATATCTCAGCAGATTTTAAGATTTATTCTAAAATTAAGATATCTTCTTTAATTAATATTAATTATAAGACCTTATAAGACCTTAATTAATTATGTTAAACGGGAAATCATGCATACGAATATGACTCCTTTCATATTTTGTCCCAACCCTAAAAATACTTTCTACCTGTTAGGAAAATACAGCTAGGTTGGAAATGATCGAAAGAATGTAGCAGGTTTAATAATTTATCTCTTTGAAAAGGCAGCTTCAGGTACAAGTTAAATATTTAATATGGAGGAAAGGTCAGCATGACATTCGGTGAGAATGCAATAAGACGCCTCTGAACATCTTTCGGCCTCCATTAGATCCAGTAGCGGTTTCCGGTGAACTTTATGATTCTCGCAGGAGAACTACATCCCCTACCTCTTTCGGTTAAATTACCTGAGCATCTCCTGTTTCAGCAGTTATACAAATTTTCTTCGTGGTACATCGGTTGTATCGTGATCAAGGGAGGATATCTCGAGACAACATCGAACCGCGTTAACGTCCTCCGATAACGATCGTTAGAAGCTCAAACACGACGAAGCTTCCTGTTTTCCACGGACACGATTCCTAGCGTTGTGTGCTCGTATAACGAGTTCATCTAGCCGATTAGGTGCGTGTTCCAGACTTGTGTAGCAGGGTTGCCGGAGGATGAAAACAAGGCTGGTTTCACCATCAGTTTGTAACTAGTTAGCGCCGCGGGATCGGCTCCAATTAGTCGGACTAAGTTGAGGTCTTGCTTTTCCGTCAACCATCCAAGGTGGGTAGTCTTCGGGTAATTGAGCCACAATCGAACGGCTTGACTTAGAGTTGGAGCTTTGATGTTTGTATAGTATCAATTTGAAAAGAAAAATCTTTTTGGAGAAAGGTCTCATTTTTATTAATGAATATTTTAAAAATGGTAAGAGAAAAATAAATAAGAATGAACTATGTAATAGTTATTGATAAAGATTATATAATCATGATGTAAAAAATATGAAATCCTTACGATCTGGCATACGTAATTGATTAATTAGTTATAATTTCATAAGAATGTCTCTATGCTAATTAAATAATTATATAACAGACAACAGAAATTAAAGATCCATAAATTTTATTCTTAAATTTCTTTGTTCTTTTACTCCATTGACAATCGGAACAGTATTTCTTCCTACATTTCAATTTATATTTAACATATATCTAATTACAATTCAACCTTACTAAAGGATAGCAAAGGAATCCGTAATATCCCTTTCTAAATTCAAAAGCCTCCACCCATATCTCAATCAACTCTACAAAATAAAATATATAATAAGCAGAATATAGAATAACCACGATTTCAATTTATACATGAAATATCTCTAATTAGGGATTTCTATTTACATCTCAGCAAGATTTTATCCCGCTTAAATACCTCTGAATTCATTCATTCATTTAATACCGTGAACGATTGAATTTGCATTGCAAATGAAACAAAACAAAGCCGGATAAGGTTTTGCACCGGTCTCTCGCGTAAAAAGTTCGCTTCCACGTTATACTGACCTTTATATCGTCAAGCTTACGTAACTTCATCTATTATTTTACGACGGTTGCATTTCGTTATGCTCCGCATATTCACGAGAAATCGTGTGCTACCGGCAAATTTCAGATTATGTTCCAAATCCTGGGCTGGTTTCTATAAACAGAAAGAAACTAAATAGAAGAAAATTCAGTCAAATCAGTGCGATTATACGCATATTCGTAACTGACAGGTAGTAGTTGGTGTACTTGAAACGAAAAACACTGTTTTTCCGAATCAATTATTACGAGAATATTTCTGCTGTTTTCCTTGTATTCCAGATTGTCATACAAAGATAGAGATTCATTTACGATTTCCAACTATCCAAGAGTAAAGTATAAAGTAATATAATATAATGTAATACAATATAACATAATATATTAAAATATAATATAATACAGCGTAACACTATATAGCGTAAAACAATATAACGTCATATAATAGAACATAATACTATATAACATAACACACTATAACGTAATGCTGTATAACGTAATACATTATAAAGTATTATAACATAACGTAATATAATATAACGTATTTCAATATAACGTAATACTATCAAACGTAATACATTATAACGTAATACTATATGACGTAATATATTATAACGTAATGCTGTATAACCTAAAACTGTATATCGTAGTGCGTTATAACGTAATACGTATTGTTATTAAATATAGGTTTGGGGGTGATATTTAATGGATTCACTCAGATTGAATTCTACTTTCTATATTTCACCACCTCGTACAAAACGTCTGAACACACCGGATACACTCAGATAATTAACATGTGACGTCTATTCACATCAGAGACCAGGCCACACACCGCGGACAGGATGGCACCCAGATGTCTGCACACTCTTGGTGCGCACCCTCAATAGTCTTAAGTACCCACCAGGGGTCTTGGCATTTTCATAGTTAAGGTCCTTCGGACCAAGCGAGTATTTCCTGTCTTAGATATCCCTTTACGTTTATTGTCTACCACGTGTTAGCTTAGAAAGTTGGTTTTCTTCACATCTGGTATGTTCCGTTAGTAACTTTCTTGCGAGGGCAGCTAAAACCCTTCCTGGTCCACCAACCGTCTTATTATCCAATCGGAGACGGTGTCTACTGCCCTCACTTCCTTAACCAAAATTGTCATCAACAAATCCGATAGTCCCGTGTCCTTAGACACACCCACCTCTAGCCTTCCTCAGACATGGTATCGCCAGAAAGACTCACTTATTCTGTATCCTTAGAATAGTCAACATATCTATACCGGTCTCTACCCTTATAACAGTCGCGTACTTAACGTATCGTTGTAACTAAGTCTTACATAACGTGGTTGGAGTGAATTGTGATTTATGTTAATTCAGTGTGTGTTACATTGTGATTGCTGAATTCATAATAAAGTTTAATTAAAACAAAGTTACTAGTTGTGTTACGACTCAGCTACTTTTTATTTTCATCAACTAACCCCAAAAATTACGTAACAAACACGTGGTCGCCTCCTAAGACAAAAGAGCGTCGTTAAGAGTCGTACCAACTTAGCTTATAGGAACTAGCGATCATATCAATTACATAACGTGATACTAAATACAGTAATGCGTTATAACATAATATTATATATAGTAATACGTTATAACGTAATACTATATAACATAATACTATCTACCACAATACATTAAATGTAATAGTCTATAACGTAATACTATGTTGCGTAATATTACATAACATAATACTATATAGCGTAATACGTTATAATGTAATAATATATAACGCTATACGTTATAGCGTAATGATATATAATGATATATGTTAAACTGTTACGTCGGGCGACACTCTACCTAGACCAGATCACACACCGCGGCCAAGATGGGAACCAGATGTCCGCTCATCCTTACTGCGTACCGTCAGTAGTCTTAAGGACCCATCATAAATCTCAGGAATTTTCTAGCTATGGTCTTTCAGACCGTATAAACATCTCTTTACTGAATCGTTTCTAAAACTCACTGTCTACTACGGGAAGACACGGGAAGTTTTTCTCACGTATGATACTTCACACTAGCAACTTCCTATCGAGGGCGGCTAAGACCCTTCCTAGTCCACCAACCTTCTTTTATCCAATCAGAAGCAATATCTACTGCCCTCACTTTCCTAACCAAAATTGTCATCAACAAATCCGATGATCCCTTGCGCTATACACACCCATTACTAGCTTTCCTCCGACACAGCATGGTCACTTTATCTTACTTATTCTTCATCGTTAGAATAGTCAACATGTCATTGCCGGATTTCTACCCTTAAATCAATCACTTACTTAACTTATACGTACGCATCAGTGTGATTATCTTCTTTACAAAGTTGTTGGAATAAACATTAATTTATACCTGCTAATACAGTGTAAACTCAATTGAACCACCCCTATTATCGCAACAGAAATCAGGGGATCGATCAGTTCATGGCGTCGATTATCTAATCGTAACGGGAATTTACGACTCCCGTTGACGTGCTTTCTCGCGATCGCGTCTCTCTGCGAATGGTCGAATAAACATAAACTGTAATACCATATAACGTAATATGCTATAACGTAATACAATATAACGTAATACGTTATACTGTAATACTATATAACGTTATACGTTATACTGTAATACTCTATAACGTTATACGTTATACTGTAATACTGTATAACGTAATACGCTATAACGTAATACTATATAACGTAATACGTTATACCAGAATACTATTAATCGTAGTAGGTTATGCAGGATATGGAGGAAGTAATGGAGTCTGCATCAAAGGTAATCAGAAAATCCATGAGGCTCGCAAGTAGGATGGATAAACCAGAGGAATCAGGCATGAATCTGGTCATGGCTCCAAGCGCCGAAGCAGATGCAAGAAACACCACGGCAGGAAACTCGCAGGGAAGTGCGAGTTCGGACGTCGAAGAGCTGATGGCCTATGGGGCCCCATCCTCATCAGAGACTTCCAGAGGAAGAAAAAGAAAGCTGACACTCACAGCTCAAGACATACTATGGAACTGACCTCGGAGATGAGAACATCCTCCACAGCGGACATAGGAGCCGAACCAACTCGGCGAGTAGAAGAGATAATGAAGGTGGCGACAACATTGTTGAATTTCAAAAACACCTACCATTAGAGCTTAAAGGAGGCAGCAAGCACCATTGCCGCGGGCACTGAAGCTGATAAAGAAAAAGGGACCCGCCTACGGCACTGAAGCTGCGAGGATGGCGGAGGTGCGGGTGTAAGTACTAAAGAAGGAGATGGATGTCCTCCGGGAAGAACAAGCAGGAAAGGCCGGCGGTGTCCATCAGGAGAACGCACAGTGTCACGCCACCACTTCAGAGCTGGGACACCCTAAGGAGGATGACGGGGGGGGGGGGGGGGGGGAGGAACGTCTTTCCGCCCTCGAGAGGAAATTCGAAGTGCTCGAACCTTCACTAATGAGGGCCCTGGAAGAACATCTACAGGACTGGTGTCATAGTCCGGAAACAAGGCAGAGAAAGACAACCACGGTTGAGGGCAATGCCACTCAAATATAATCGCCCTCGAAGGAGCGTGAGGGTGGTGAATGGAAGGTGCTCGAACATAAGAGAAAGAGGAAAGATGCGAAGAGACCAGCTGCTGCCAAGGCGCATAGGACCTCACAACGAACCCCAATAGGAGGGCTGGTGCAGGAGACCAGGAAGGTGGTGCTCCCTCCACCTCCGCGGTCATCTGCGGTGACCCCAACGCTGAGCGAGGGGACGAAAACATCATATCCCGAAGTGCTGGCGACGACTAGACAGAAAGTCCCGCTATTCGGCAATGAACGAGTTAAAATCAAGAAGGGAATGACTGGGAGCGTCATTCTAGGAGTTCCCGACAGAAGGCAGGACGACAACGCGAGAGATCTACCCTAAGAAGAGGAAAGGATCACGAATGGGGCAGATGGCCGCGAGGAGGCCATGGATATGGACTTAGTAAAGTAGATTCATGCGGCTCCTCCAGATCAACTTGGGGCTATCGAAACGGACACAAGACCTGCTCTTCCAGATGATAAGAGAGATTGTTCTGGCAGAGGTAGCCGAGCCCTATCGTATACTAGACACCCTTAAATGGGCCGGAGACCTGGACGGCTTAGTCGCTATAATGTGGACGTCAGGACCGGGTACACAAGCCGCAGGGAACCTGCTCGAGCAGGGCAAGGGGTATGCCGCGATCGAGTGAGCTGGGATGTTTGTGGTGGGTGTATATGTCTTACCGAACAGTGGCCTGATCGCGTTTGAGGAGTTCCTAGACGGGGTTGGCGATTGCGTGAGACGATACTTTCACGTCAGGTCCTCGTTCTGGGAGACTTTAATGCTCACTCCTCGCAATGGGAGAACGCAGGGACAGATGTTCGTGGCCGGGTGCTGTCAGACTGGGCAGCGGGCCTCGGGCTCCTCTTACTTAACAGAGGTTCGACCAGCACATGCGTGGCGAGGAGAGGGTGTTCCGTCGTCGATATTACATGGGATATCCCCAATGCCTTCCGGCAGGTCTCAAGCTGGAGAGTAGTTGGAGGGATTGACCTGTATAAATACATGAACATCGGCCCGGAGACAATGCCCGCGAGAAGGGCCCGCGGCATTAGGGGAACGGAACGCTTTCGCCCGCCTCGAAGATGGCGCCTCAAGGATAGAGACAACGAGACGCTCCAGGCAGCAGCCATTGTCGCGGCGTGGAACTGGGAAGCCCGTACAGAGGAGACAAGAGTGGACGCGGAGGCTACTGACTCCTACCAATCAGGACGATCACTGTGGAGGTTGCAGCCGGTACGAATCCGGGACTACCCGGCGCCCTGTCCCGGAGGGCGTGGGAAGCCTAAGAAGGTTTCCTCCACGACCAATTACGTAATATAGTATTACGTTATAATGTATAATATTATATAGTATTACACTATAACGTATTACGTTATTTGGTACTGCAGTATAATGTATAACGTTATGCAGTATTGCTTTGTAACGTATTACGTTATACAGTGTTGCGGTATAACGTATAATGTCATATAGTATCACAGTATAATGTATAACAATATATAATATTGCTTTGTAACGTATAGCGATATACAATATTACGTTATAGCATAAAATGTTATATAGTATTGCAGTATAACGTATAACGTTATATAGTATTACGATATAACGTAATACGTTATATAGTAGTATGTTATAACCTATTACGTCGCATAGTATTTCGTTATATAGTATTAGAAAATATAGTATAACGTCATGTAGTATAACATTATAGCGTATTAGGCTATAGCGTATTAAGTTATAACGTATTTCTATATTTCGAGAAACTACATAACGTAATACGTTATAACGTTATACTATATACCGTAATACTATAAAAAGTAATACGTCATTACATTATACTATATAACGTAATACGTTATAACGACTTTCCATAAAACGTTATACTATATAACGTAATACGTTATAACGCGATCCTGTGCAATCATAATTCTTCACAACGCTATACGTTATTTGGATTTGACATTCGATTTGACATTGCACCTGACTGGTAATTGCATTATATTTGACAGGGACCAGTGTTGGCGCAGTGGAAACAGACTCATATGTGCTGTATTAAGCATCAAATGTCGAGTACAGCGCGCTTCGAACTGTCCATCTATCCCGAAAAGCAGCGGAGATACGGTGATTTGAATTTTTACCCTTGAGCATTAAAGAAATTTAAAATTGCATCGCATTTGACAGGGACCAGTGTTGGACCAGGGACCAGTAATACGTTATAATGTAATGTATTATAACGTAATACTATATGTCATAACCGTAATAGCAGTCGCCTACCCCGTCCGAGAACTTCTGGGATGCTGTTCATTCGCTGGTGGGCAACACATGCACGGCCACTGCCTCCATTCCTGCCCATTCGACCGCTGCGTATCCGTTGCCGTGGTCCAGTGGATCCCCATTGGCGGACGACGCCGGCGCTGATGTCCAGGAGTCTTTATGGCTCGGCCAGCACCGCTAGGTCGACCGTGCTCTCCAGGATGGTTTGGAAGAGCAGGTCTTATGCCCGTCTTGACCGTCCCTGATTGGTTTGGAGGATGCGCAAATGTTTTTCAATAGCTTTTCTACCCTTCTAACTTCATTTTTGCCGATTAAAAGTATAAAATCGTACACGAATGTACCATTTCACCCTTCTTATTAAAATATTATAGTATTGCATCATTAAAATATTGAAACGTTAAAATATAAAATTTCTTTCAAAGTGCAAACTGTTATCGTTCTTTTGTTAAGATCTCTTCGATTGAGAAAGAGATCTATCCAAGCACCTGTAACTTAATATTACAAAAATAGAAGCGAAAATCTGGCATATCAAGTCTAAGCGTGCAAAAACCTAACGATGTGTTTCCTTTTTAGCGATAAACTGTTTCAAACGAGTTCTCGCTATTATAGTTGGTACTGTAGAAATCCTCCGTCAAGGCACTCGTTAAATAAGAAGAAAATTTTGAAAGAACGAAAGCCTCCGTAGAGATTGGAGAAATGAAAATTGAATAAAATTTGACTTTCCAACGAAAAATTATTTTTCGAACCTCTCTGCGATACTCGTCTTAGAATGAGAATGGAAACTAGTCAGTTTGAGATGAAGATGAAGATTCGTCAGGCTTTCGCCAGATTCGAGAATGATCGTTACTCTTTCTCCGTTTTTCGTTAATTTTTCGATGATCTAGTCGCAGCAACCTGGGGTCCATATCATAGTTATTAATCGTGCCACGTGATTTGCCAGGAATAACATGAAATAAATTTTTATTAAAAAAAAGACCAGTTAGAATAGATCAAATCATTTTATACCTTTCTACGAAAATTCACACTCATGAAATCCCCGACAAGTTCATTCCTGTAATGATTAATTACCGAATGATTTTAAAAACAGTACGAGTTTACGGTTGCACGATCTATTTTACGAAAAAGATAGTTATCCGACGATGTTAAAAATCTGAGCATAATGGAGATATACGTACAACAAATACTCATGTGAAAAACCAACGGGACTAATAATAAAATCAATGAATTAGAGCTGTAGGCAAATATCTTATAATATACAGTGGCATAATCTGCAATTTATTATAAAATAATTGATCCGAGTAGAATCTATTATAAAAGAAGGTTGCTGAATATGACAGACATTGTCGAATACTAATTGAATAAAATCATTTAGTTAATTTTCATAGAATTTCATATTTCTTCGAGGAATCAATAAGTCTCTCGCTAATAGCCTAATAGATCCTTTGATAGATCTAACGAAGTATCTAACCGGGATTATAGTCAATTAGTTCATATTATTCGCTACATAATTAATAATTGTATCACGTACTGCGATGCAGGTGGTATTGAAGAAAAAAAGCCATTTTATGTTACAACTATAGCGAGTAAATTTACTCGTTTAACTTGAGAGGCATTAGAAAAGAACCTGACTTTTAAGTAAGCATTAAGTAAGAATTTTAAATATCGCAAACAGTGATGTAGGTGTTATTCAAGGAAAAAGTACATTTTATTTTGTAATTAGCACGAGTAAATGAACGAATATCGATAATATAATATAACGCTTAATATGAATGTTATCTGTCTGATTATTTAATACCTTGACTAATTTCATAGTAACGTCATCGACCGCTGTTAGGCTCTTTTCCCTTTTAGTTCAAACTAATTGATAGTCGAAAACTAGTATGAAGGAGGTGTGAATTTAGTCTTAGTTTGTAGAAACCATTAAAATGATAAAAATGGATATCGTATTAAATCGTTAAAGATGCCAATTTGCGATAAAAGTTAAGAAATCGTTTAATTTGATTTTGTTATAATGGAAAAACCGTCTCCTGCTAAGTCAAAAAATCGTTACCGTTTGATTAACAAACCGACACCTTGTCAAGGTATATAAGGAACACGGAAGTCGCGCGCGAGCTCTTTTGTGCCTGAAATTCCGGAGAGTGAACATCGAAGAAGAATTTAAATATAAGGTAAATAAAAAAAGAATCAAATAACAACATTGCAACCAGTAATTTATAACGTCTAAACCATTAATTTACAACACTTAAGCTATTAATTTATAACATTTATGCTATTAATTTATAACATTTAAACTATTAATTTATAACATTTAAGCAATTATTTATAACATTTATGCTATTAATTTATAACATTTAAGCTATTAATTTACAACATCTAAACCATTAATTTACAACATTTAAACTGTTATTCTATATATTTAAGCCATTAATTTATAACATTTAAGGAATTAATTTATAATGCCAAAACTATTAATTTATTACATTTATACTATTGATTTATAACATTTAACCTATTAATTTATAATATTTATGCTATTGATTTATAACATTTAGCTATTAATTTACAACATTTAAGCTATTAATTTAAAACATTTAAACTATTAATTTATAACATTTAAGCTATTAATTTACAACGTCTAGGCCATTAATTTACAACATTTAAACTGTTATTGTATACATTTATGCTATTAATTTATAACATTTAAGCTATTAATTTTTAACGTCTAGGCCATTAATTTGTAACTTTTAAACTGTTATTTTATACATTTAGCCATTTATTTATAACATTTAAACCATTAATTTATATCACCTGAGCCATTAATTTATAACATTTAAGCCATTAATCTAAAACAATTACTCCATTAATTCTTAACAGTTATACCAATAATTTATAACCACATTCTGCCATTAATTCAAAGTAATTACGCTCTTAATTTATAGCAGTTGTACCGTTAATCGGTTGTAACTCTACATTCATTGATTTAAATCAATACCATCAATTCGTAGCGAGTGAATTAATGATTTATTTTGTTTCATTTTATTAACGAAATCTATCAAGTCTTTGATGTACTATTTTATTTCTATATAGCATTATTTTTTAATTTTAAATACAGTATTTAATTTCTCATTTCACTATTTCGTATAAAACCTGTCTTAACACAGAGTGTAATCTTAAGATGTAATTTTCCATGTCTGCTCGAAAGTAAGGAAGCAACCACCATATTCATGGAATCAAGGAAGCGAGTGCAATTTAACCGAAGGCAACCACATCTTATCTGTAGCTGGACATGAGTCAGAGGACATTTCAAATCATGTTGTTGTTTTGCTTCGGAGTATCAAGACCGTTAGATTACAAGTAATGTAAGAACAAATAAACTCCGGGCAAAACAATATCGCCGCTACAATGTCGCTTTATTATAAAATAATTTTACATCTCTGCTTCCAATGTTTAAAAACTGTTTATGTAAATGGGACCCGAGCGTAGTTACCTCCTCGTGGTGGGTCCCGGTAATTGGTATCGTTTCCCAAATAATAATACACCAAGTACTATTTTGAATATTAGTATTATTATTTGAGAAACGATATCAAGCTAAAAACTACTTGAATATAGTCTGGTCTCGATCATCCAAAATAGTTTTGGTGATCTAGACTGGACTAATACTCCCCGCGGGGGCGCCGTGGGAAATCGTGGGACATCGCGGGACATCGCGAGACACCGCGGGATGCGAGCGTTTTAGTCTTAATTAATCATAAGATAGATGCCTATGTTATGTGCATTGTGAGCTCATTCTGTACAAAGATACTTATCTATCTTGGAACGAAAAATAAAAATCTCGTCTCTCGTGATCCCCCCGCTTACCACACTGGAAAAATTGTTTCCGCGATTTATCGGTTCACGGTCGCTCAGTTCTTTCAAACCGTAGCGTAACGTACTCGTTCGTGCGTATTCCGGGTACGTGCGGGTCAACGTACACTGGACAACTCTTTGGATTCGTAAGTCGCCCCAAGGACACCTCTGTCTTGGTGACTGCTCGACGACTGCTCGACGTTCGCATCGGATCGCGGGAGTTGTCGTCGCGCCGGTGGTGCTAGCGAATCTGTTGGGGATTCAGTCGTGGATCTGCAGTCCTGTCCGATTGGTACTTTGGTACTCGGTCAGGGACCTGCAATTTCACGTCCTCCGTAATTCTGACCGGGCCCGCGGGAGTGGACCCCACTGTGCAGTTGAGGTCAATGCCTTCGTAATCCTGTTCAGCGGTCCCTCCCCGTGAGTGGACCCCACTGTTCAGTTGAGGCCTCTTGCCTTCGTAATCCTGTTCAGCGGTCCATCCCCGGGTTCCACATGTTCAGTTGGAGTGTGTTAAGTTGCTGGCCTATGTGCTGGATCCACCGCTGAATTACCCGTGAATCACTAGCATCATCGGTCGGTGCCATCGACCGCGACTCGTGTAAGTTTCGAACGGCGAAACAGGAATCGAGTTACGGTCAATTCTTGGGCTTTCCGCTGAACCTCGGGGTTATCTCGTGTACGGGGGTACGTCGCGTAGGTTTGTTAGTTCTTTCGAGAGATCGCGATCTCGTTCGTTTCGGGCGCGCCGCGATTTTTTCCTTTATCATCTGATTCATCGGGCATTTTCTCGTTTTCCCATTTTTAAGGGATACGTATTGAGATCACGTTAGAGTTTATAACTTTTCAGTATCTTCAATATCTTACAGTGTCGCAAAAATAGAACGATAACTAGTTAATACAGCGACTCGTATGTCCCTTCTGCAAGACGCGAAATCGTATATACAGTGTCAGTAGCGACATTTTCTTCTTTTCATTCCAAGTTAGATAAATGTGTGTTTGATACCGAATGATGCCAGTAGGGATGCGAATTATTGTACGATATTTGTACTGATCGATGTAATCGTTGTGTGGGAGATAGATGGTGTGTTATGTATGATGTTTTACGTTTGTAAAGATCTATGCAAGCGCTGCGTTCGAGATATGTGTTTCGCAGTTAGGCTACGAAACAACTATCTCTTTACGCAGGTCCATGATCAAGTAGAGTCAGAACTCGACATTCTTGCCAATAGGTTGAATGTCGAGACCGATGCATAATGTTAAATAAATCATGGGCGGGTCTCGTGCGTAGTCACCTCCTCGTGGTGAGACCTGGTAATTGGCATCGTTTTCCGAAAATTAATCAGTTGATTAATCTTTGGAAAACGATACCAAGCCAAGAACTACGCAACAGTCCAGTTTGGATCACCAAAAGCCTCTAAGAGAATTTTGGATGATCTAGACTGGACTGCACCGTGGGACATCGTTGGACACCGTGGGACGTCGTCGGTCCAGTGTGGGTCACGAAATGCCGCGAAAAGAATTTTGGATGATCTACACTGGACTGTAACGTGGGACATCGTCGGTCCAGTGTGGGTCACCAAATGCCGCGAAAGGAATTATGGATTATCTACACTGGACTGCAACGTGGGACATCGTCGGTCCAGTGTGGGTCACCAAATGCCGCGAAAAGAATTTTGAATTATCTACACTGGACTGCAACGTGGGACATCGTCGGTCCAGTGTGGGTCACCAAATGCCGCGAAAAGAATTTTGGATGATCTACACTGGACTGCAACGTGGGACATCGTCGGTCCAGTGTGGGTCACCAAATGCCGCGAAAGGAATTTTGGATTATCTACACTGGACTGCAACGTGGGACATCGTCGGTCCAGTGTGGGTCACCAAATGCCGCGAAAAGAATTTTGGATGATCTACACTGGACTGCAACGTGGGACATCGTCGGTCCAGTGTGGGTCACCAAATGCCGCGAAAAGAATTTTGGATTATCTACACTGGACTGCAACGTTGTACAACGTTGGACACCGTGGGACACCGTTGGACATTGTTGGACACCGTGGAACATCGTTGGACACCGTTGAACACCGTTGGACACCGTGGGACACCGTGGGACACCGTGGGACACCGTGGGACACCGTGGGACACCGTGGGATATGTCTTGGCTATGTCGAATCCATTCTGAGCCCATTCTGTACAGTGATACTTATCTGACTTGGAACGAGATATAAAAATCTATTCTTTTTTTCCACTGAATCTTGCGGTTATTTTGTGCACAGGAGTGCGTCGCGCGAGTCCATTGATTCTTCTGAAAGATCCCGATGTATGAAATCATTCTCTTATTTCAAGCCAATTTTTAACGAATTATCTTATTGTTTCAAATTGAGTTATAACGTCATAAACTTGCAACTTAGTAACAGTTGGATTCAAATACCTCGAAACAAGATTTCGCGCGCGTTTGTGCAGTATTCTTTAAGTATATTTAAGTGGCGAACTTTTGAATCCTTGCAAATATTTTCCAATATTTATAACACGCGACTATAGTGTATTAGTGGAATGTATATTTCGTATTCTAATAACGAAAATTGATAGTATATGTTCTAATTGCGAACAGTATAATTCTTGCAAACGATTGCATTGCATTCGCGGTATTCGTAAGCATTTGTTCGCTATCGAGAAATATCTTACAATTTTCAACTAAATAATATTTTTCAAACTTGTTCCAATTACTTAATAATAATTTTTAAGTGTAAAAAAATAGCAGTATTTTCTAAATAAACGTTCGATAGGAAAAAAAAGAAAATTGTCGAAACGATGTTTGGCTTCTTTCTCACCCCCCTCCCCCCACCCGCCCAAAAACAACCACCATTTCCACCACTGGACTTTCAACGGCCCCTGCCTGATGTTAGTCTTTCTGATCATATTCGCTGGGTTATCGCAGCATCTACGGTAACGTCCTCTGTTTCTCTGCTTCAAACGGTGAGTCGCATGCATTTCTGTTCCTCCGGTCACTCAATCATGTCGTAGGATGAAAGGTCCGAATCGGCACGGGTGACTGGTTGTATTACGTAGAATTTTTTGCGAGCATAGTGACCGCGGGTATTTCTTATACCCGCGAGTAGTAACATTCTTTTTTTAAATTTATTAGTTTAGGATAGATCTTCTTGCGCAGCGCGATTATAATAATTAGACTTTTAATAATTAGTTTAAACTTTAGACTACACTTTAGAATATATTCGTGTTATTTATAAGCATGCATGTTAATATTCCGTATGAATATTTGCAAATGGCAAATATATACACGAATATACTTGTTTGACATAAATATACTTGTTCTTAAGCAATGAATTAATCGTGACAATATTAAGTCACGTTCGTTTATTTCACTTTAGCTAGAATTTAAATACGAGTTAAAATTCATTTTTTCCCGTACAAGAATATGTGAAATTTTACGTGCAAGAAGACACTTCGCGACAGGCAGATTTTTGAATCAAAGCAATAATTTTGAACACTGCTTCTGCACTTTCGAGTATATGCTTTGATAAAGAGATCGCCTGAGATTATTTCTTTCTTAGTAATATATTTGAAGTCAATTATTCCATTTGATCGAGTCACAGTCTTTTTCAATTAACGCTACCTTTATGCAATATTAAAATTTTGTTCTGATTTATTAAATTAATAAAGTAGAGTTACTTGATTACTATTAAATTAATAAAGTAAATTTAATCAGATACAAAGTAGTAAAATATAAAATCAAAGAACGTTAGTCCGTTAAATAAAAATTACACAAACCATTCATCTTTTTAGATCAGGATTTTCAGGTTTAACCCTTTCCGTGCCCATTGTCAGGATCTCATTCACGTGCCCAGGTGCTACTTGAATGGGAGAGAGACATTGGGCACGATGATTTAGAATTAAGTAATGTAATAATTTGTCAGCGACTGACGATGTGTTAGTGTATCGTGCACGACGTATTTTCCACATTATGTGTGTGTGTTGTTAGGCCGTGGAACTGCCTCGCTTTTTCTCATTCGTTAAAACTTCAAATATTGAAAATGTCGAGACATATATCGATTCAATTTACGTCTCGATAGAATCACAATTTGTGGTAATATCGTCCACGCGATTAAGTGTAACCACGCTTTTAATATTGCCGTCAATTACAATTATAATTCCAAGTTTACTTACATTTATTTTAACGATATCATTTCCTCAGACGTGTTTTATCACGTTTTACGCAATGGTCACTAGCCTTCGTCAGTCGATTTCAGGAAAACGGTACGTACCTTAGAGTGTGCATGCTGTGTGTTAAGCTCGGGTGTCGGAGGCGTCCCGGGACGTCCTCTCTAGTGTAAGACCTTTGCGCCCGAGCGTTTGTGTGAGAACCGTGGAGCGAGTGTGTTGGTGTGCCTGTTTTGCCATTTTTAAATATAGCGCTAGGTAGGATAGGTAGTATACTTTCTGGTATGTCTGTTAATTATAAGTAGGTAGGGCCGGGCAGGTTGGCACAGTCTCTGGTCGGGTAGGCGCGTTTTCGTGTAGCCAACCTGTTTCTGGACATATTTGGAAAATCGACGGTGAAACTGGCACGAGTAGAGCATGCACTCGTCTCTGGTTTTGCCTTTCGATTTTTCGAATTTCGCGGTCGCGGTCGCGAATGGGCTCGAAACGAACGTATATTGCTCGAGCACGCACATGCGAGTGGGCAACGATCACAGCAGTGATCGTTGGTCAGTCCATGTACACTTCAATCAGCTTCCGCGGTTTATATTTTTATTTTACCTTGGTAAGTTTTTTTTTGTTTGCGATTTAGAAGTCTCGAGCTTAGATTTAAGTTTCAGCGGGCATTGCGCCCGAAGAAAGAAGGGGCTATAAGCCGAAGAGGCCCGGCAAACTGCCACTCAAGAGGGCAACTACTAATGGCTCCCCATCCTCTGGGTCATCCAGAGCATGGGAAGTCATTATTGTTACTACTTTGTCACTGTGCTCGATTTTAGTACTTGTAGTAGTAGTAGTAGCAGTAGTAGCAGTAGTAGTAGTAGTAGTTTGCTTTTTTGACCGATGTATATATCGGTCCATCGTCCCATTGGGCAAATCGCGATTTTTCTTATTAGTGTTGCGACAAATTAATTACGGATTGTATTAGAGTTGCGAAATAACATCGCGGCTTTCCATTAGTGCGGCGAGAAAATGATTACGGTTTGAATTAGAGTTGCGATAAAATGATAATCGCGTTTGCTTTAGAGTTGCGAATTACGATATCGCGATTGTCTTTTGCAAATTTTATTATAAATTTTTAGAATTTCTTATAGAATTATACGTATCAGAATTTATTCTGTTTTCTATTGTTAAAAATTAGATTGTAAAAATGTTAGTTTTCCATTAATTTTATAGTATTACAAGTAGCAATATCAGAATATTTAAAGTAGCTTTTTCACATAGTAAATAGTAATTTTTATTTGAATTCAATATAAGAATTAGCCTTGCGATAATGAATGATCGCGTTTTGTTAAGTAGAGTTGCGTTTACAAAATGCCCAAACCCCCCGACTGCATTGGACGGACACTGTTCCTGGATCACACGATACAGCTGCAAGAGTTGTACAAGTGTGATCGTTCATCGGCAACCTCCTAAATGGTTGCACTGCGATATGTCAGCCCCCCCACTCGCGACTTTTCTTATTAGTGTTGCGACAAATTAATTACGGGTTGTATTAGAGTTGCGAAATAACATCGCGGCTTTTCATTAGTGTGGCGAGAAAATGATTACGGTTTGAATTAGAGTTGCGATAAAATGATAATCGCGTTTGCTTTAGAGTTGCGAATTACGATATCGCGATTTTCTTTTGCAAATTTTATTATACGTATCAGAATTTATCCTATTTTCTATTGCTTAAAATTAGATTATAGAAATGTTAGTTTTCAATTAATTTTATAGTATTGCAAGTAGCAATATCAGAATATTTAAAGTAGCTTTTTCATATAGTAAATAGTAATTTTTATTTGAATTCACTATAACAATTAGAGTTGCGATAATGAATGATCGCGTTTTGTTAAGTAGAGTTGCGTTTACAAAATGCCAAAATCCCCCGACTGCATTGGTCGGACACTGTTCCTGGATCACACGATACAACTGCAAGAGTTGTACAAGTGTGATCGTTCATCAGCAACCTCTTAAATGGTTGCACTTCGATCTCTCGCTATTAGTGTTGCGTATTGCTTAAATACGAGTGCGTAGATTTATACTTATTAGCGTTGCGTATCAAATTTCGGGAATTTTCAGACTTTCCTTTTCTTTTTTTTTAATGGTAGATTAATTGGTATTGCAGATATAACAAAGCACTCGTCGTGTTTGATTTTGAGAATTTTCTGCTTCATAAATATTGGTAGTAATTTAGCGTTGCGAAACAAGAATATTCAGTTCCACTCTCGGCGTGTTGATCGGGTTTATATAGAGTGGAAGACGATTGAATTTTAGTAGCCCTTCTGGCTACTACTTCGTTTCTTTTTCAGCGCCCCTTATTAATGCACCCCTTATTACTACGTTTATTACTGAAAATACTGCTATAAGACATTTCTTAAAAGTTAAAAGTTAAAAGACAAGGCAGTTGATTTTATAATAATCGGGGTTTCTCTCATCTTAGTTATTCCAAATGAACTTTTCAATTTTTAAATCAGTTTAAATTCAATTACTTAAAATTCTTGTTCTCATCGTAACCCTTCGTTTCGATTAAAAAGATACAAATGATTTTCTATATTTGCTAAAATTTAATCAATAGTAATTTGATCTATAATTGACCATTATTAGTAGTTTATTTTTCACTTTTGAAATTGTTCTCGTTTGAAAGATGACTGTTTCTTTCATATACCAAAACCAGAAAATGAATTTGTTCCAGAGTTATCAATTTACAGAAAGTACATTTCAATTACATATATGAACATTTCACAGCATATTAAATATGTATGCTAGATACCTACATGATTTTTCTGCCATTGCCTGATTGTTCAGGCTTCTTCCCGTTTCCCCATTTTTAAAAGAAGCATATTGCCGTAATGTTGAAGTATATAACTTTTCGATAACTTCATAAGTTTAGTACAATGAGTCGTATGTCTCGTTTGCAAGACTCTAAATTGTATATGCAGTGTTAATAGTTTCATTTCCATTCTTTCGTTCCAAGATAGACAAATGTATCATTGTTACCGAATGTTGCCAGTACGATTGCGAATTATAGTACAATGTTTGTACTGATGGATGTAATCGTTTTCGCAGATTAATCAGTTGATTAACTTTTGGAAAACCACTATATCGATAAGTGCAAACATTGCACAATAATTCGATACCAAGCTAAGAACCATGCTATTACAGTCCAGTTTGGATTACGAAAAGCCACGAAGAGAATTTTGGATAATCTAAACTGGACTGCAACGTGGGACACCGTGGGACACCGTGGGACACCGTGGGACACCGTGGGACACCGTGGGACACCGTGGGACACCGTTGGACACCGTGGGACGCCGTTGGACACCGTGGGACGCCGTTGGACACCGTGGGACGCCGTTGGACAACGTGGGACGCCGTTGGACACCGTAGGACACCGTGGGACGCCGTTGGACACCGTAGGACACCGTGGGACACCGTGGGACACCGTGGGACACCGTGGGACACCGTGGGACACCGTGGGACACCGTGGGACACCGTGGGACACCGTGGGACACCGTGGGACACCGTGGGACATCGTTGGACACCGTTGGACACCGTGGGACGCCGTGGGACATCGTTGGACACCATTGGACAACGTTGGACACCGTGGGACACCGTGGGACATCGTTGGACACCGTTGGACACCGTGGGACGCCGTGGGACATCGTTGGACACCATTGGACAACGTTGGACACCGTTGGACACCGCTGGACAACGTTGGACAACGTAGGACGCCGCTGGGAACGGTTGGACGATGTTGGACACCGTTGGACGACGTTGGACACCGTTGGACAACGTTGGACGCCGCTGGACACCGTTGGACGATGCTGGACACCGTTGGACGACGTTGGACACCGTTGGACGACGTTGGACACCGTTGGACGACGTTGGACACCGTTGGACATCGTGGGGCGCCGTTGGACACCGTGGGACGCCGTTGGACACCGTGGGACGCAGTTGGACACCGTTGGAGACCGTGGGACGCCGTGGGACATCGTTGGACACCGTTGGACACCGTGGGACGCCGTGGGACGCCGTTGGACACCGAGGGACGCCGTTGGACACCGTAGGACACCGTGGGACGCCGTGGGACATCGTTGGACACCTTTGGACACCGTGGGACCCCGTGGGACATCGTTGGACACCATTAGACACCGTTGGACACCGTTGGACACCGTTGGACACCGTTGGACACCGTTGGACACCGTTGGACACCGTTGGACACCGTTGGACACCGTTGGACACCGTTGGACACCGTTGGACACCGTTGGACATCGTTGGACGTCGTTGGACGTCGTTGGACAACGTTGGACACCGTTGGACACCGTTGGACATAGTGGGGCGCCGTTGGACACCGTGGGACGCCGTTGGACACCGTAGGAGACCGTGGGACGCCGTGGGACGCCGTGAGACACCGTTGGACACCGTTGGACACCGTGGGACGCCGTGGGACATCGTTGGACACCGTTGGACGTCATTGAACGTCGTTGGACAACGTTGGACACCGTTGGACATCGTTGGACAACGCTGGACAACGTTGGACACCGTTGGACATCGTGGGACGCCTTGGGACATCGTGGGACACCGTGGGATACCGTGGGATGCGTACGTCTTAGTCTTAATTAATCGTAGATACCTATGTTAAGTGCATTGTGAGCTCATTCTGTACAACGACATTTATCCACCTTAGAACGAAAAAAAGAAACATCTCGCCTCCCTTCACTCGCGTACCACACAGTACATATTGTACTCGCGATTTATCGGTTCGCGATCACTCAGTTCTTTCAAACCGTAGCGTGACGTACTCGCTCGCGCGTATTCCGCGTACGTGCGGGACAACGTGCACTGGACAACTCTTTGGATTCGTAAGTCGCCCCAAGGACACCTCTGCCTTGGTGACTGCTCGACAACTGCTCGAAGTTCGCATCGGATAGCGGGAGTTGTCGTCGCGCCGGTCATGCTAGCGAATCTGTTGAGCTTCAGTCGTGGATCTGCAGTCCTGTCCGATTGGTACTTTGGTACTCGGTCAGGGACCTGCAATTTCACGTCCTCCGTAATTCTGACCGGGCCCACGGGAGTGGACCCCACTGTTCAGTTGAGGTCAATGCCTTCGTAATGCTGTTCAGCGGTCCCTCCCCGTGAGTAGACCCCACTGTTCAGTTGAGGCCTCTTGCCTTCGTAATCCTGTTCAGCGGACCATCCCCGGGTTCCACATGTTCAGTTGGAGTGTGTTAAGTTGCTGGCCTATGTGCTGGATCCACGACTGAATTACCCGTGGATCACTAGCATCATCGGTCGGCGCCATCGACCGCGACTCGTGTAAGTTTCGAACGGCGAAACAGGAATCGAGTTACGGTCAATTCTTGGGCTTTCCGCTGAACCTCGGGGTTATCTCGTGTACGGGAGTACGTCGCGTAGGTTTGTTAGTTCTTTCGAGAGATCGCGATCTCGTTCGTTTCGGGCGCGCCGCGATTTTTTCCTTTATCATCTGATTCATCGGGCATTTTCTCGTTTTCCCATTTTTAAGGGATACGTATTGAGATCACGTTAGAGTTTATAACTTTTCAGTATCTTCAATATCTTAAGCTGTCGCAAAAATAGAACGATACCTAGTTTAGTACAGCGACTCGTATGTCCCATCTGCAAGATGCGAAATGGTATATGCAGTGCCAGTAGCTACATTTTCTTCTTTTCATTCCAAGTTAGATAAATGTGTGTTTGATACCGAATGATGCCAGTAGGTATGCGAATCATTGTACGATATTTGTACTGATCGATGTAACGTAATAGGTTATATGGTATGACGTTATAACGTATTTCGTTATATGGTATGACGTTATAACGTATTGCGTTATATGGTATGACGTTATAACGTATTTCGTTATATGGTATGACGTTATAACGTATTACGTTATATGGTATGACGTTATAACATATTGCGTTATATGGGACGACGTTCTAACGTATTGAGGTATATGGTGCAACGTTATAACGTAATAGGTTATATGGTATGACGTTATAACGTATTGCGTTTTATGGGATGGCGGTATAACGTATTACGTTATATGGGAGGACGTTATCACGTATTACGTTATATGATATAGCGTTATAACGCATTACGTTATATGGGATGACATTATAACGTATTACGTTGTATTGGAGGTCGTTATAACGTAATACGTTATATGGTATGACGTTATACCGTATTACGTGATATAGGATGACGTTATAACGTATTACGAAATATGGGATGACGTTATAATCTATTAGGATATGTGGTCTAACGTTATAACGTATTACGTTATATGGTATGACGTTATAACGTATTTCGTTATATGGTATGACGTTATAACGTATTGCGTTATATGGTATGACGTTATAACGTATTTCGTTATATGGTATGACGTTATAACGTATTACGTTATATGGTATGACGTTATAACATATTGCGTTATATGGGACGACGTTCTAACGTATTGAGGTATATGGTGCAACGTTATAACGTAATAGGTTATATGGTATGACGTTATAACGTATTGCGTTTTATGGGATGGCGGTATAACGTATTACGTTATATGGGATGACGTTATAACGTATTACGTTATATGGAACCACGTTATAACGTATTATGTTATATGGGACGACGTTATAACGAATTACGTCATATCTGACGACGTTATAACGTATTACGTTATATGTTTTAATGTTGTAACGTAATACGTTATATGGTATGACTTTATAACGTATTACGTTAAATGCTATGACGTTATAACGTATTACGTTATATGGGATGACGTTATGACGTATTAGGTTATATGGTATGACGTTATAACGTATTACGTTATATGGTATGACGTCATAACGTATTGCATTATATGGTATGACGTTATAACGTATTACGATATATACTATGACGTTATAACGTATTACGTTATATGGAATGACGTTATAACGTATTACGTTATATGGGATGACGTTATAAGGTATTACGTTATATGGGATGACGTTATAACGTATTACGTTATGTGGGATGACGTTATAACGTATTACGTTACATGCTATGACGCTATAACGTATTGCGTTGTATGGGATGACGTTATAACGTATTGCGTTAAGTGGGACGACGTTATAACGAATTACGTTATATGGGATGACGTTATAACGTATTATGTTATATGGGATGACGTTATAAAGTAATAGGTTATATGGTATGACGTTATATCGTATTACGTTATATGGTATGACGTTATAAAGTATTGCGTTATATGGTATGACGTTATAACGTATTACGTTATATGCTATGACGATATAACGTATTACGTTATATGGTATGACGATATAACGTATTACGTTATATGGGATGACGTTATAACGTATTATGTTATATGGGATGACGTTATAACGTATTATGTTATATGGGATGACGTTATAACGTAATAGGTTATATGGTATGACGTTATATCGTATTACGTTATATGCTATGACGTTATAACGTATTGCGTTAAGTGGGACGACGTTATAAGGAATTACGTTATATCTGATAACGTTATAACGTATTACGATATATGTTTTAACGTTGTAACGTAATACGTTATATGGTATGACGTTATAACGTATTACGTTATATGCTATGACGTTATAACGTATTGCGTTAAGTGGGACGACGTTATAACGAATTACGTTATATTTGATGACGTTATAACGTATTGCGTTAAGTGGGACGACGTTATAACGAATTACGTTATATGGGATGACGTTATAACGTATTATGTTATATGGGATGACGTTATAAAGTAATAGGTTATATGGTATGACGTTATATCGTATTACGTTATATGGTATGACGTTATAAAGTATTGCGTTATATGGTATGACGTTATAACGTATTACGTTATATGCTATGACGATATAACGTATTACGTTATATGGTATGACGATATAACGTATTACGTTATATGGGATGACGTTATAACGTATTATGTTATATGGGATGACGTTATAAAGTAATAGGTTATATGGTATGACGTTATAACGTATTACGTTATATGGAATGACGTTATAACGTATTACGTTATATGGGATGACGTTATAAGGTATTACGTTATATGGGATGACGTTATAACGTATTACGTTATGTGGGATGACGTTATAACGTATTACGTTATATGCTATGACGCTATAACGTATTGCGTTGTATGGGATGGCGTTATAACGTATTATGTTATATGGGACGACGTTATAAAGTATTGCGTTATATGTCTTAACGTTGTAACGTAATACGTTATATGGTATGACGTTATAACGTATTACGTTATATGCTATGACGTTATAACGTATTACGTTATATGCTATGACGATATAACGTATTACGTTATATATTTTAACGTTATAACGTATTACGTTATATGGGATGACGTTATAACGTATTAGGTTATATGGTATGACGTTATAACGTATTACGTTATATGGAACGACGTTATAACGTATTACGTTATATGGGATGACGTTATAACGTATTACGTTATATGGGATGACGTTAGAACGTAATAGGCTATAAGGTATGACGTTATAACGTATTACGTTATATGGAATTACGTTATAACGTAAAAGGTTATATGGTATGACGTTATAACGTATTACATTATGCTATGACGTTATAACGTATTACGTTATATGCTATGACGTTATAACGTATTACGTTATATGGGATGACGTTATAACGAATTACGTTATATTTGATGACGTTATAACGTAATAGGTTATATGGGATGACGTTATAACGTATTACGTTATATGGTATGACGTTATAACGTATTACGTTATATGCTATGACGTTATAACGTATTACGTTATATGGGATGACGTTATAACGTATTACGTTATATGGAACGACGTTATAACGTATTATGTTATATGGGACGACGTTATAACGAATTACGTCATATCTGACGACGTTATAACGTATTACGTTATATGTTTTAATGTTGTAACGTAATACGTTATATGGTATGACTTTATAACGTATTACGTTAAATGCTATGACGTTATAACGTATTACGTTATATGGGATGACGTTATGACGTATTAGGTTATATGGTATGACGTTATAACGTATTACGTTATATGGTATGACGTCATAACGTATTGCATTATATGGTATGACGTTATAACGTATTACGATATATACTATGACGTTATAACGTATTACGTTATATGGAATGACGTTATAACGTATTACGTTATATGGGATGACGTTATAAGGTATTACGTTATATGGGATGACGTTATAACGTATTACGTTATGTGGGATGACGTTATAACGTATTACGTTATATGCTATGACGCTATAACGTATTGCGTTGTATGGAATGACGTTATAACGTAATAGGTTATATGGTATGACGTTATATCGTATTACGTTATATGGTATGGTGTTATAACGTATTACGTTATATGGGATGACGTTATAACGTATTATGTTATATGGGATGACGTTATAACGTAATAGGTTATATGGTATGACGTTATATCGTATTACGTTATATGCTATGACGTTATAACGTATTGCGTTAAGTGGGACGACGTTATAAGGAATTACGTTATATCTGATAACGTTATAACGTATTACGTTATATGTTTTAACGTTGTAACGTAATACGTTATATGGTATGACGTTATAACGTATTACGTTATATGCTATGACGTTATAACGTATTGCGTTAAGTGGGACGACGTTATAACGAATTACGTTATATTTGATGACGTTATGACGTATTGCGTTAAGTGGGACGACGTTATAACGAATTACGTTATATGGGATGACGTTATAACGTATTATGTTATATGGGATGACGTTATAAAGTAATAGGTTATATGGTATGACGTTATATCGTATTACGTTATATGGTATGACGTTATAAAGTATTGCGTTATATGGTATGACGTTATAACGTATTACGTTATATGCTATGACGATATAACGTATTACGTTATATGGTATGACGATATAACGTATTACGTTATATGGGATGACGTTATAACGTATTATGTTATATGGGATGACGTTATAAAGTAATAGGTTATATGGTATGACGTTATAACGTATTACGTTATATGGAATGACGTTATAACGTATTACGTTATATGGGATGACGTTATAAGGTATTACGTTATATGGGATGACGTTATAACGTATTACGTTATGTGGGATGACGTTATAACGTATTACGTTATATGCTATGACGCTATAACGTATTGCGTTGTATGGGATGGCGTTATAACGTATTATGTTATATGGGACGACGTTATAAAGTATTGCGTTATATGTCTTAACGTTGTAACGTAATACGTTATATGGTATGACGTTATAACGTATTACGTTATATGCTATGACGTTATAACGTATTACGTTATATGCTATGACGCTATAACGTATTGCGTTGTATGGGATGACGTTATAACGTATTGCGTTAAGTGGGACGACGTTATAACGAATTACGTTATATGGGATGACGTTATAACGTATTATGTTATATGGGATGACGTTATAAAGTAATAGGTTATATGGTATGACGTTATATCGTATTACGTTATATGGTATGACGTTATAAAGTATTGCGTTATATGGTATGACGTTATAACGTATTACGTTATATGCTATGACGATATAACGTATTACGTTATATGGTATGACGATATAACGTATTACGTTATATGGGATGACGTTATAACGTATTATGTTATATGGGATGACGTTATAACGTAATAGGTTATATGGTATGACGTTATATCGTATTACGTTATATGGTATGGTGTTATAACGTATTACGTTATATGGGATGACGTTATAACGTATTATGTTATATGGGATGACGTTATAACGTAATAGGTTATATGGTATGACGTTATATCGTATTACGTTATATGCTATGACGTTATAACGTATTGCGTTAAGTGGGACGACGTTATAAGGAATTACGTTATATCTGATAACGTTATAACGTATTACGTTATATGTTTTAACGTTGTAACGTAATACGTTATATGGTATGACGTTATAACGTATTACGTTATATGCTATGACGTTATAACGTATTGCGTTAAGTGGGACGACGTTATAACGAATTACGTTATATTTGATGACGTTATAACGTATTGCGTTAAGTGGGACGACGTTATAACGAATTACGATATATGGGATGACGTTATAACGTATTATGTTATATGGGATGACGTTATAAAGTAATAGGTTATATGGTATGACGTTATATCGTATTACGTTATATGGTATGACGTTATAAAGTATTGCGTTATATGGTATGACGTTATAACGTATTACGTTATATGCTATGACGATATAACGTATTACGTTATATGGTATGACGATATAACGTATTACGTTATATGGGATGACGTTATAACGTATTATGTTATATGGGATGACGTTATAACGTAATAGGTTATATGGTATGACGTTATATCGTATTACGTTATATGGTATGGTGTTATAACGTATTACGTTATATGGGATGACGTTATAACGTATTATGTTATATGGGATGACGTTATAACGTAATAGGTTATATGGTATGACGATATATCGTATTACGTTATATGCTATGACGTTATAACGTATTGCGTTAAGTGGGACGACGTTATAAGGAATTACGTTATATCTGATAACGTTATAACGTATTACGTTATATGTTTTAACGTTGTAACGTAATACGTTATATGGTATGACTTTATAACGTATTACGTTAAATGCTATGACGTTATAACGTATTACGTTATATGGTATGACGATATAATGTATTACGTTATATGTTTTAACGTTGTAACATAACACGTTATATGGTATGTCGTTATAACGTATTACGTTATATGGGAAGACGTTATAACGTATTACGTTATATGGGATGACGTTATAAAGTATTACGTTATATGGTATGACGTTATAACGTATTACGTTTAAATGGTATGACGTTATAACGTATTACGTTTAAATGGTATGACGTTATAACGTATTACGTTTAAATGGTATGACGATATAACGTATTACGTTATATGGGATGACGTTATAACGTATTATGTTATATGGGATGACGTTATAACGTAATAGGTTATATGGTATGACGTTATATCGTATTACGTTATATGCTATGACGTTATAACGTATTGCGTTAAGTGGGACGACGTTATAAGGAATTACGTTATATCTGATAACGTTATAACGTATTACGTTATATGTTTTAACGTTGTAACGTAATACGTTATATGGTATGACGTTATAACGTATTACGTTATATGCTATGACGTTATAACGTATTGCGTTAAGTGGGACGACGTTATAACGAATTACGTTATATTTGATGACGTTATAACGTATTGCGTTAAGTGGGACGACGTTATAACGAATTACGTTATATGGGATGACGTTATAACGTATTATGTTATATGGGATGACGTTATAAAGTAATAGGTTATATGGTATGACGTTATATCGTATTACGTTATATGGTATGACGTTATAAAGTATTGCGTTATATGGTATGACGTTATAACGTATTACGTTATATGCTATGACGATATAACGTATTACGTTATATGGTAGGACGATATAACGTATTACGTTATATGGGATGACGTTATAACGTATTATGTTATATGGGATGACGTTATAAAGTAATAGGTTATATGGTATGACGTTATAACGTATTACGTTATATGGAATGACGTTATAACGTATTACGTTATATGGGATGACGTTATAAGGTATTACGTTATATGGGATGACGTTATAACGTATTACGTTATGTGGGATGACGTTATAACGTATTACGTTATATGCTATGACGCTATAACGTATTGCGTTGTATGGGATGGCGTTATAACGTATTATGTTATATGGGACGACGTTATAAAGTATTGCGTTATATGTCTTAACGTTGTAACGTAATACGTTATATGGTATGACGTTATAACGTATTACGTTATATGCTATGACGTTATAACGTATTACGTTATATGCTATGACGATATAACGTATTACGTTATATATTTTAACGTTATAACGTATTACGTTATATGGGATGACGTTATAACGTATTAGGTTATATGGTATGACGTTATAACGTATTACGTTATATGGAACGACGTTATAACGTATTACGTTATATGGGATGACGTTATAACGTATTACGTTATATGGGATGACGTTAGAACGTAATAGGCTATAAGGTATGACGTTATAACGTATTACGTTATATGGAATTACGTTATAACGTAAAAGGTTATATGGTATGACGTTATAACGTATTACATTATGCTATGACGTTATAACGTATTACGTTATATGCTATGACGTTATAACGTATTACGTTATATGGGATGACGTTATAACGAATGACGTTATATTTGATGACGTTATAACGTAATAGGTTATATGGGATGACGTTATAACGTATTACGTTATATGGTATGACGTTATAACGTATTACGTTATATGCTATGACGTTATAACGTATTACGTTATATGGGATGACGTTATAACGTATTACGTTATATGGAACGACGTTATAACGTATTATGTTATATGGGACGACGTTATAACGAATTACGTCATATCTGACGACGTTATAACGTATTACGTTATATGTTTTAATGTTGTAACGTAATACGTTATATGGTATGACTTTATAACGTATTACGTTAAATGCTATGACGTTATAACGTATTACGTTATATGGGATGACGTTATGACGTATTAGGTTATATGGTATGACGTTATAACGTATTACGTTATATGGTATGACGTCATAACGTATTGCATTATATGGTATGACGTTATAACGTATTACGATATATACTATGACGTTATAACGTATTACGTTATATGGAATGACGTTATAACGTATTACGTTATATGGGATGACGTTATAAGGTATTACGTTATATGGGATGACGTTATAACGTATTACGTTATGTGGGATGACGTTATAACGTATTACGTTATATGCTATGACGCTATAACGTATTGCGTTGTATGGAATGACGTTATAACGTAATAGGTTATATGGTATGACGTTATATCGTATTACGTTATATGGTATGGTGTTATAACGTATTACGTTATATGGGATGACGTTATAACGTATTATGTTATATGGGATGACGTTATAACGTAATAGGTTATATGGTATGACGTTATATCGTATTACGTTATATGCTATGACGTTATAACGTATTGCGTTAAGTGGGACGACGTTATAAGGAATTACGTTATATCTGATAACGTTATAAATTATTACGTTATATGTTTTAACGTTGTAACGTAATACGTTATATGGTATGACGTTATAACGTATTACGTTATATGCTATGACGTTATAACGTATTGCGTTAAGTGGGACGACGTTATAACGAATTACGTTATATTTGATGACGTTATAACGTATTGCGTTAAGTGGGACGACGTTATAACGAATTACGTTATATGGGATGACGTTATAACGTATTATGTTATATGGGATGACGTTATAAAGTAATAGGTTATATGGTATGACGTTATATCGTATTACGTTATATGGTATGACGTTATAAAGTATTGCGTTATATGGTATGACGTTATAACGTATTACGTTATATGCTATGACGATATAACGTATTACGTTATATGGTATGACGATATAACGTATTACGTTATATGGGATGACGTTATAACGTATTATGTTATATGGGATGACGTTATAAAGTAATAGGTTATATGGTATGACGTTATAACGTATTACGTTATATGGAATGACGTTATAACGTATTACGTTATATGGGATGACGTTATAAGGTATTACGTTATATGGGATGACGTTATAACGTATTACGTTATGTGGGATGACGTTATAACGTATTACGTTATATGCTATGACGCTATAACGTATTGCGTTGTATGGGATGGCGTTATAACGTATTATGTTATATGGGACGACGTTATAAAGTATTGCGTTATATGTCTTAACGTTGTAACGTAATACGTTATATGGTATGACGTTATAACGTATTACGTTATATGCTATGACGTTATAACGTATTACGTTATATGCTATGACGCTATAACGTATTGCGTTGTATGGGATGACGTTATAACGTATTGCGTTAAGTGGGACGACGTTATAACGAATTACGTTATATGGGATGACGTTATAACGTATTATGTTATATGGGATGACGTTATAAAGTAATAGGTTATATGGTATGACGTTATATCGTATTACGTTATATGGTATGACGTTATAAAGTATTGCGTTATATGGTATGACGTTATAACGTATTACGTTATATGCTATGACGATATAACGTATTACGTTATATGGTATGACGATATAACGTATTACGTTATATGGGATGACGTTATAACGTATTATGTTATATGGGATGACGTTATAACGTAATAGGTTATATGGTATGACGTTATATCGTATTACGTTATATGGTATGGTGTTATAACGTATTACGTTATATGGGATGACGTTATAACGTATTATGTTATATGGGATGACGTTATAACGTAATAGGTTATATGGTATGACGTTATATCGTATTACGTTATATGCTATGACGTTATAACGTATTGCGTTAAGTGGGACGACGTTATAAGGAATTACGTTATATCTGATAACGTTATAACGTATTACGTTATATGTTTTAACGTTGTAACGTAATACGTTATATGGTATGACGTTATAACGTATTACGTTATATGCTATGACGTTATAACGTATTGCGTTAAGTGGGACGACGTTATAACGAATTACGTTATATTTGATGACGTTATAACGTATTGCGTTAAGTGGGACGACGTTATAACGAATTACGTTATATGGGATGACGTTATAACGTATTATGTTATATGGGATGACGTTATAAAGTAATAGGTTATATGGTATGACGTTATATCGTATTACGTTATATGGTATGACGTTATAAAGTATTGCGTTATATGGTATGACGTTATAACGTATTACGTTATATGCTATGACGATATAACGTATTACGTTATATGGTATGACGATATAACGTATTACGTTATATGGGATGACGTTATAACGTATTATGTTATATGGGATGACGTTATAACGTAATAGGTTATATGGTATGACGTTATATCGTATTACGTTATATGGTATGGTGTTATAGCGTATTACGTTATATGGGATGACGTTATAACGTATTATGTTATATGGGATGACGTTATAACGTAATAGGTTATATGGTATGACGATATATCGTATTACGT
This sequence comes from Bombus huntii, assembly GCF_024542735.1. Lineage (NCBI taxonomy): Eukaryota > Metazoa > Arthropoda > Insecta > Hymenoptera > Apidae > Bombus > Bombus huntii. Next base: position 16,545,311 of record NC_066246.1, on the reverse strand, counting down.
TATATGCTATGACGTTATAACGTATTGCGTTAAGTGGGACGACGTTATAAGGAATTACGTTATATCTGATAACGTTATAACGTATTACGTTATATGTTTTAACGTTGTAACGTAATACGTTATGTGGTATGACTTTATAACGTATTACGTTAAATGCTATGACGTTATAACGTATTACGTTATACGGGATGACGTTATGACGTATTAGGTTATATGGTATGACGTTATAACATATTACGTTATATGGTATGACGTTATAACGTATTGCATTATATGGTATGACGTTATAACGTATTACGATATATACTATGACGTTATAACGTATTACGTTATATGGAATGACGTTATAACGTATTACGTTATATGGGATGACGTTATAAGGTATTACGTTATATTGGATGACGTTATAACGTATTACGTTATGTGGGATGACGTTATAACGTATTACGTTATATGCTATGACGCTATAACGTATTGCGTTGTATGGCATGACGTTACAACGTATTATGTTATATGGGACGACGTTATAAAGTATTGCGTTATATGTTTTAACGTTGCAACGTAATACGTTATATGGTATGACGTTATAACGTATTACGTTATATGCTATGACGTTATAACGTATTACGTTATATGCTATGACCATATAACGTATTACGTTATATGGTATGACGTTATAACGTATTACGTTATATGGGATGACGTTATAACGTATTACGTTATATGGGATGACGTTATAACGTATTACGTTATATGGGATGACGTTAGAACGTAATAGGCTATAAGGTATGACGTTATAACGTATTACGTTATATGTAATTACGTTATAACGTAATAGGTTATATGGTATGACGTTATAACGTATTACATTATGCTATGACGTTATAACGTATTACGTTATATGCTATGACGTTATAACGTATTACGTTATATGGGATGACGTTATAACGTATTACGTTATATGGTATGACGTTATAACGTAATAGGTTATATGGTATGACGTTATATCGTATTACGTTATATGCTATGACGTTATAACGTATTACGTTATATGGAATGACGTTATGACGTTTTAGGTTATATGGTATGACGTTATAACGTATTACGTTATATGGTATGACGTCATAACGTATTGCATTATATGGTATGACGTTATAACGTATTACGATATATACTATGACGTTATAACGTATTACGTTATATGGAATGACGTTATAATGTATTATGTTATATGGGACGACGTTATAAAGTATTGCGTTATATGTTTTAACGTTGCAACGTAATACGTTATATGGTATGACGTTATAACGTATTACGTTATATGGGATGACGTTAGAACGTAATAGACTATAAGGTATGACATTATAACGTATTACGTTATATGTAATTACGTTATAACGTAATAGGTTATATTTTATGACGTTATAACGTATTACATTATGCTATGACGTTATAACGTATTACGTTATATGCTATGACGTTATAACGTATTACGTTATATGGGATGACGTTATAACGTATTACGTTATATGGAACGACGTTATAACGTATTATGTTATATGGGCGACGTTATAACGAATTACGTCATATCTGATGACGTTATAACGTATTACGTTATATGTTTTAATGTTGTAACGTAATACGTTATATGGTATGACTTTATAACGTATTACGTTAAATGCTATGACGTTATAACGTATTACGTTATATGCGATGACGTTATGACGTATTAGGTTATATGGTATGACGTTATAACGTATTACGTTATATGGTATGACGTCATAACGTATTGCATTATATGGTATGACGTTATAACGTATTACGATATATACTATGACGTTATAACGTATTACGTTATATGGAATGACGTTATAACGTATTACGTTATATGGGATGACGTTATAAGGTATTACGTTATATGGGATGACGTTATAACGTATTACGTTATGTGGGATGACGTTATAACGTATTACGTTATATGCTATGACGCTATAACGTATTGCGTTGTATGGGATGACGTTATAACGTATTATGTTATATGGGACGACGTTATAAAGTATTGCGTTATATGTTTTAACGTTGCAACGTAATACGTTATATGGTATGACGTTATAACGTATTACGTTATATACTATGACGTTATAACGTATTACGTTATATGGAATGACGTTATAACGTATTACGTTATATGGGATGACGTTATAAGGTATTACGTTATATGGGATGACGTTATAACGTATTACGTTATGTGGGATGACGTTATAACGTAATAGGTTATATGGTATGACGTTATATCGTATTACGTTATATGCTATGACGTTATAACGTATTGCGTTAAGTGGGACGACGTTATAAGGAATTACGTTATATCGGATAACGTTATAACGTATTACGTTATATGTTTTAACGTTGTAACGTAATACGTTATATGGTATGACTTTATAACGTATTACGTTAAATGCTATGACGTTATAACGTATTACGTTATATGGGATGGCGTTATAACGTATTATGTTATATGGGATGACGTTATAACGTAATAGGTTATATGGTATGACGTTATATCGTATTACGTTATATGCTATGACGTTATAACGTATTGCGTTAAGTGGGACGACGTTAGAAGGAATTACGTTATATCGGATAACGTTATAACGTATTACGTTATATGTTTTAACGTTGTAACGTAATACGTTATGTGGTATGACTTTATAACGTATTACGTTAAATGCTATGACGTTATAACGTATTACGTTATACGGGATGACGTTATGACGTATTAGGTTATATGGTATGACGTTATAACATATTACGTTATATGGTATGACGTTATAACGTATTGCATTATATGGTATGACGTTATAACGTATTACGATATATACTATGACGTTATAACGTATTACGTTATATGGAATGACGTTATAACGTATTACGTTATATGGGATGACGTTATAAGGTATTACGTTATATTGGATGACGTTATAACGTATTACGTTATGTGGGATGACGTTATAACATATTACGTTATATGCTATGACGCTATAACGTATTGCGTTGTATGGCATGACGTTACAACGTATTATGTTATATGGGACGACGTTATAAAGTATTGCGTTATATGTTTTAACGTTGCAACGTAATACGTTATATGGTATGACGTTATAACGTATTACGTTATATGCTATGACGTTATAACGTATTACGTTATATGCTATGACCATATAACGTATTACGTTATATATTTTAACGTTATAACGTATTACGTTATATGGGATGACGTTATAACGTAATAGGTTATATGGTATGACGTTATATCGTATTACGTTATATGCTATGACGTTATAACGTATTACGTTATATGGTATGACGTTATAACGTATTACGTTATATGGGATGACGTTATAACGTATTACGTTATATGGGATGACGTTAGAACGTAATAGACTATAAGGTATGACGTTATAACGTATTACGTTATATGTAATTACGTTATAACGTAATAGGTTATATGGTATGACGTTATAACGTATTACATTATGCTATGACGTTATAACGTATTACGTTATATGCTATGACGTTATAACGTATTACGTTATATGGGATGACGTTATAACGTATTACGTTATATGGTATGACGTTATAACGTAATAGGTTATATGGTATGACGTTATATCGTATTACGTTATATGCTATGACGTTATAACGTATTACGTTATATGGAATGACGTTATGACGTTTTAGGTTATATGGTATGACGTTATAACGTATTACGTTATATGGTATGACGTCATAACGTATTGCATTATATGGTATGACGTTATAACGTATTACGATATATACTATGACGTTATAACGTATTACGTTATATGGAATGACGTTATAATGTATTATGTTATATGGGACGACGTTATAAAGTATTGCGTTATATGTTTTAACGTTGCAACGTAATACGTTATATGGTATGACGTTATAACGTATTACGTTATATGGGATGACGTTAGAACGTAATAGACTATAAGGTATGACGTTATAACGTATTACGTTATATGTAATTACGTTATAACGTAATAGGTTATATTTTATGACGTTATAACGTATTACATTATGCTATGACGTTATAACGTATTACGTTATATGCTATGACGTTATAACGTATTACGTTATATGGGATGACGTTATAACGGATTACGTTATATGGAACGACGTTATAACGTATTATGTTATATGGGCGACGTTATAACGAATTACGTCATATCTGATGACGTTATAACGTATTACGTTATATGTTTTAATGTTGTAACGTAATACGTTATATGGTATGACTTTATAACGTATTACGTTAAATGCTATGACGTTATAACGTATTACGTTATATGGGATGACGTTATGACGTATTAGGTTATATGGTATGACGTTATAACGTATTACGTTATATGGTATGACGTCATAACGTATTGCATTATATGGTATGACGTTATAACGTATTACGATATATACTATGACGTTATAACGTATTACGTTATATGGAATGACGTTATAACGTATTACGTTATATGGGATGACGTTATAAGGTATTACGTTATATGGGATGACGTTATAACGTATTACGTTATGTGGGATGACGTTATAACGTATTACGTTATATGCTATGACGCTATAACGTATTGCGTTGTATGGGATGACGTTATAACGTATTATGTTATATGGGTCGACGTTATAAAGTATTGCGTTATATGTTTTAACGTTGCAACGTAATACGTTATATGGTATGACGTTATAACGTATTACGTTATATACTATGACGTTATAACGTATTACGTTATATGGAATGACGTTATAACGTATTACGTTATATGGGATGACGTTATAAGGTATTACGTTATATGGGATGACGTTATAACGTATTACGTTATGTGGGATGACGTTATAACGTATTACGTTATGTGCTATGACGCTATAACGTATTGCGTTGTATGGGATGACGTTATAACGTATTATGTTATATGGGACGACGTTATAAAGTATTGCGTTATATGTTTTAACGTTGCAACGTAATACGTTATATGGTATGACGTTATAACGTATTACGTTATATGCTATGACGTTATAACGTATTGCGTTAAGTGGGGCGACGTTATAAGGAATTACGTTATATCGGATAACGTTATAACGTATTACGTTATATGTTTTAACGTTGTAACGTAATACGTTATATGGTATGACTTTATAACGTATTACGTTAAATGCTATGACGTTATAACGTATTACGTTATATGGTATGACGATATAACGTATTACGTTATATGTTTTAACGTTGTAACGTAATACGTTATATGGTATGACTTTATAACGTAATAAGTTAAATGCTATGACGTTATGACGTATTACGTTATATGGGATGACGTTATAACGTATTAGGTTATATGGTATGACGTTATAACGTATTACGTTATATGGAATGACGTTATAACGTAATAGGTTATATGGGATGACGTTATAACGTATTACGTTATATGCTATGACGTTATAACGTATTGCGTTAAGTGGGACGACGTTATAACGAATTACGTTATATCTGATGACGTTATAACGTATTGCGTTAAGTGGGACGACGTTATAACGAATTACGTTATATCTGATGACGTTATAACGTATTACGTTATATGGGATGACGTTATAACGTATTACGTTATATGGTATGACGTTAGAATGTATTACGTTATATGGGATGACGTTATAACGTAATAGGTTATATGGGATGACGTTATAACGTATTACGTTATATGGTATGATGTTATAACGTATTACGTTATATGCTATGACGTTATAACGTATTGCGTTAAGTGGGACGACGTTATAACGAATTACGTCATATCTGATGACGTTATAACGTATTACGTTATATGTTTTAATGTTGTAACGTAATTCGTTATATGGTATGACTTTATAACGTATTACGTTAAATGCTATGACGTTATAACGTATTACGTTATATGGGATGACGTTATGACGTATTAGGTTATATGTTATGACGTTATAACATATTACGTTATATGGTATGACGTTATAACGTATTGCATTATATGGTATGACGTTATAACGTATTACGATATATACTATGACGTTATAACGTATTACGTTATATGGAATGACGTTATAACGTATTACGTTATATGGGATGACGTTATAAGGTATTACGTTATATGGGATGACGTTATAACGTATTACGTTATGTGGGATGACGTTATAACGTATTACGTTATATGCTATGACGCTATAACGTATTGCGTTGTATGGCATGACGTTACAACGTATTATGTTATATGGGACGACGTTATAAAGTATTGCGTTATATGTTTTAACGTTGCAACGTAATACGTTATATGGTATGACGTTATAACGTATTACGTTATATGCTATGACGTTATAACGTATTACGTTATATGGGATGACGTTATAACGTATTACGTTATATGGGATGACGTTATAACATATTACGTTATATGGGATGACGTTATAACGTATTACGTTGTATGGAACGACGTTATAACGTATTATGTTATATTTGACGACGTTATAGCGTATTGCGGTATATGGTATGACGTTATAACGTATTGCGTTGTATGGGATGACGTTATAACGTATTACGTTATATGCTATGACGATATAACGTATTACGTTATATGGTATGACGATATAACGTATTACGTTATATGTTTTAACGTTGTAACATAACACGTTATATGGTATGACGTTATAACGTATTACGTTTAAATGGTATGACGTTATAACGTATTACGTTTAAATGGTATGACGTTATAACGTATTACGTTATATGGTATGACGTTATAACGTATTACGTTATATGGTATGCCGTTATAACGTATTGCGTTATATGGTATGACGATATAACGTATTACGTTATATGTTTTAACGTTGTAACATAACACGTTATATGGTATGTCGTTATAACGTATTACGTTATATGGGAAGACGTTATAACGTATTACGTTATATTGGATGACGTTATAAAGTATTACGTTATATGGTATGACGTTATAACGTATTACGTTTAAATGGTATGACGTTATAACGTATTACGTTTAAATGGTATGACGTTATAACGTATTACGTTTAAATGGTATGACGATATAACGTATTACGTTATATGGGATGACGTTATAACGTATTATGTTATATGGGATGACGTTATAACGTAATAGGTTATATGGTATGACGTTATATCGTATTACGTTATATGGTATGGTGTTATAAAGTATTACGTTATATGCTATGACGATATAACGTATTACGTTATATGGTATGACGATATAACGTATTCCGTTATATGTTTTAACGTTGTAACATAACACGTTATATGGTATGACGTTATAACGTATTACGTTTAAATGGTATGACGTTATAACGTATTACGTTTAAATGGTATGACGTTATAACGTATTACGTTATATGGTATGACGTTATAACGTATTACGTTATATGGTATGCCGTTATAACGTATTACGTTATATGGTATGACGTTATAACGTATTACGTTTAAATGGTATGACGTTATAACGTATTACGTTTAAATGGTATGACGTTATAACGTATTACGTTTAAATGGTATGACGATATAACGTATTACGTTATATGGGATGACGTTATAACGTATTATGTTATATGGGACGACGTTATAACGTATTGCGTTATATGGTATGACGTTATAACGTATTGCGTTGTATGGGATGACGTTATAACGTAATAGGTTATATGGTATGACGTTATATCGTATTACGTTATATGCTATGACGTTATAATGTATTACGTTATATGGGATGACGTTATAACGTATTGCAATATATGGTATGACGTTATAACGTATTGCGTTATATGGTATGACGATATAACGTATTACGTTATATGGGATGACGTTATCACGTATTACGTTACATGGGATGACGTTAGAACGTAATAGGCTATAAGGTATGACGTTATAACGTATTACGTTATATGCTATGACGTTATAACGTATTACGTTATATGGGATGACGTTATAACGTATTACGTTATATGCTATGACGTTATACCGTATTGCGTTAAGTAGGACGACGTTATAACGAATTACGTTATATCTGATGACGTTATAACGTATTGCGTTGAGTGGGACGACGTTATAACGAATTACGTTATATCTGATGACGTTATAACATATTACGTTATATGGGATGACGTTATAACGCATTACGTTATATGGGATGACGTTATAACGTATTACGTTATATGGTATGACGTTATAACATATTGCGTTATGTGGGACGACGTTATAACGAATTACGTTATATCTGATGACGTTATAACGTATTGCGTTAAGTGGGACGACGTTATAACGAATTACGTTATATCTGATGACGTTATAACGTATTACGTTATATGGGATGACGTTATAACTTATTACGTTATATGCTATGACCTTATAACGTATTACGTTATATGGGACGACGTTATAACTTATTGCGTTATATGGGATGGCGTTATAACGTAATAGGTTATATGGTATGACGTTATAACGTATTACCTTATATGGGATGACGTTATAACTTATTACGTTATATGCTATGACCTTATAACGTATTACGTTATATGGGACGACGTTATAACTTATTGCGTTATATGGTATGACGTTATAACGTATTACGTTTAAATGGTATGACGTTATAACGTATTACGTTATATGGTATGACGTTATAACGTATTACGTTATATGGTATGCCGTTATAACGTATTGCGTTATATGGTATGACGTTGTTACATAACACGTTATATGGTATGACGTTATAACGAATTACGTTATATCTGATGACGTTATAACGTATTACGTTATATGGGATGACGTTATAACGTATTACGTTATATGGGATGACGTTATAACGTATTACGATATATGCTATGACGTTATAACGTATTGCTTTAAGTTGGACGACGTTATAACGAATTACGTTATATCTGATGACTTTATAACGTATTGCGTTAAGTGGGACGACGTTATAACGAATTACGTTATATCTGATGACGTTATAACGTATTACGTTATATGGGATGACGTTATAACGTATTACGTTATATGGGATGACGTTATAACGTATTACGTTATATGGAACGACGATATAACGTATTACGTTATATGCTATGACGTTATAACGTATTACGTTATATGGGATGACGTTATAACGAATTACGTTATATTTGATGACGTTATAACGTAATAGGTTATATGGGATGACGTTATAACGTATTACGTTATATGGTATGACGTTATAACGTATTACGTTATATGCTATGACGTTATAACGTATTACGTTATATGCTATGACGATATAACGTATTACGTTATATGCTATGACGATATAACGTATTACGTTATATGGTATGACGATATAACGTATTACGTTATATGGGATGACGTTATAACGTATTATGTTATATGGGATGACGTTATAACGTAATAGGTTATATGGTATGACGTTATATCGTATTACGTTATATGGTATGGTGTTATAACGTATTACGTTATATGGGATGACGTTATAACTTATTATGTTATATGGGATGACGTTATAACGTAATAGGTTATATGGTATGACGTTATATCGTATTACGTTATATGCTACGACGTTATAACGTATTGCGTTAAGTGGGACGACGTTATAAGGAATTACGTTATATCTGATAACGTTATAACGTATTACGTTATATGTTTTAACGTTGTAACGTAATACGTTATATGGTATGACGTTATAACGTATTACGTTATATGCTATGACGTTATAACGTATTGCGTTAAGTGGGACGACGTTATAACGAATTACGTTATATTTGATGACGTTATAACGTATTGCGTTAAGTGGGACGACGTTATAACGAATTACGTTATATGCTATGACGATATAACGTATTACGTTATATGGGATGACGTTATAACGTATTATGTTATATGGGATGACGTTATAACGTAATAGGTTATATGGTATGACGTTATATCGTATTACGTTATATGGTATGGTGTTATAACGTATTGCGTTAAGTGGGACGACGTTATAAGGAATTACGTTATATCTGATAACGTTATAACGTATTACGTTATATGTTTTAACGTTGTAACGTAATACGTTATATGGTATGACTTTATAACGTATTACGTTAAATGCTATGACGTTATAACGTATTACGTTATATGGTATGACGATATAACGTATTACGTTATATGTTTTAACGTTGTAACATAACACGTTATATGGTATGTCGTTATAACGTATTACGTTATATGGGAAGACGTTATAACGTATTACGTTATATGGGATGACGTTATAAAGTATTACGTTATATGGTATGACGTTATAACGTATTACGTTTAAATGGTATGACGTTATAACGTATTACGTTTAAATGGTATGACGTTATAACGTATTACGTTTAAATGGTATGACGATATAACGTATTACGTTATATGGGATGACGTTATAACGTATTATGTTATATGGGATGACGTTATAACGTAATAGGTTATATGGTATGACGTTATATCGTATTACGTTATATGCTATGACGTTATAACGTATTGCGTTAAGTGGGACGACGTTATAAGGAATTACGTTATATCGGATAACGTTATAACGTATTACGTTATATGTTTTAACGTTGTAACGTAATACGTTATATGGTATGACTTTATAACGTATTACGTTAAATGCTATGACGTTATAACGTATTACGTTATATGGGATGGCGTTATAACGTATTATGTTATATGGGATGACGTTATAACGTAATAGGTTATATGGTATGACGTTATATCGTATTACATTATATGCTATGACGTTATAACGTATTGCGTTAAGTGGGACGACGTTATAAGGAATTACGTTATATCGGATAACGTTATAACGTATTACGTTATATGTTTTAACGTTGTAACGTAATACGTTATGTGGTATGACTTTATAACGTATTACGTTAAATGCTATGACGTTATAACGTATTACGTTATACGGGATGACGTTATGACGTATTAGGTTATATGGTATGACGTTATAACATATTACGTTATATGGTATGACGTTATAACGTATTGCATTATATGGTATGACGTTATAACGTATTACGATATATACTATGACGTTATAACGTATTACGTTATATGGAATGACGTTATAACGTATTACGTTATATGGGATGACGTTATAAGGTATTACGTTATATTGGATGACGTTATAACGTATTACGTTATGTGGGATGACGTTATAACGTATTACGTTATATGCTATGACGCTATAACGTATTGCGTTGTATGGCATGACGTTACAACGTATTATGTTATATGGGACGACGTTATAAAGTATTGCGTTATATGTTTTAACGTTGCAACGTAATACGTTATATGGTATAAAGTTATAACGTATTACGTTATATGCTATGACGTTATAACGTATTACGTTATATGCTATGACCATATAACGTATTACGTTATATATTTTAACGTTATAACGTATTACGTTATATGGGATGACGTTATAACGTAATAGGTTATATGGTATGACGTTATATCGTATTACGTTATATGCTATGACGTTATAACGTATTACGTTATATGGTATGACGTTATAACGTATTACGTTATATGGGATGACGTTATAACGTATTACGTTATATGGGATGACGTTAGAACGTAATAGACTATAAGGTATGACGTTATAACGTATTACGTTATATGTAATTACGTTATAACGTAATAGGTTATATGGTATGACGTTATAACGTATTACATTATGCTATGACGTTATAACGTATTACGTTATATGCTATGACGTTATAACGTATTACGTTATGTGGGATGACGTTATAACGTATTACGTTATATGGTATGACGTTATAACGTAATAGGTTATATGGTATGACGTTATATCGTATTACGTTATATGCTATGACGTTATAACGTATTACGTTATATGGAATGACGTTATGACGTTTTAGGTTATATGGTATGACGTTATAACGTATTACGTTATATGGTATGACGTCATAACGTATTGCATTATATGGTATGACGTTATAACGTATTACGATATATACTATGACGTTATAACGTATTACGTTATATGTAATTACGTTATAACGTAATAGGTTATATGGTATGACGTTATAACGTATTACATTATGCTATGACGTTATAACGTATTACGTTATATGCTATGACGTTATAACGTATTGCAATATATGGTATGACGTTATAACGTATTGCGTTATATGGTATGACGATATAACGTATTACGTTATATGGGATGACGTTATCACGTATTACGTTACATGGGATGACGTTAGAACGTAATAGGCTATAAGGTATGACGTTATAACGTATTACGTTATATGCTATGACGTTATAACGTATTACGTTATATGGGATGACGTTATAACGTATTACGTTATATGCTATGACGTTATACCGTATTGCGTTAAGTAGGACGACGTTATAACGAATTACGTTATATCTGATGACGTTATAACGTATTGCGTTGAGTGGGACGACGTTATAACGAATTACGTTATATCTGATGACGTTATAACATATTACGTTATATGGGATGACGTTATAACGCATTACGTTATATGGGATGACGTTATAACGTATTACGTTATATGGTATGACGTTATAACATATTGCGTTATGTGGGACGACGTTATAACGAATTACGTTATATCTGATGACGTTATAACGTATTGCGTTAAGTGGGACGACGTTATAACGAATTACGTTATATCTGATGACGTTATAACGTATTACGTTATATGGGATGACGTTATAACTTATTACGTTATATGCTATGACCTTATAACGTATTACGTTATATGGGACGACGTTATAACTTATTGCGTTATATGGGATGGCGTTATAACGTAATAGGTTATATGGTATGACGTTATAACGTATTACCTTATATGGGATGACGTTATAACTTATTACGTTATATGCTATGACCTTATAACGTATTACGTTATATGGGACGACGTTATAACTTATTGCGTTATATGGTATGACGTTATAACGTATTACGTTTAAATGGTATGACGTTATAACGTATTACGTTATATGGTATGACGTTATAACGTATTACGTTATATGGTATGCCGTTATAACGTATTGCGTTATATGGTATGACGTTGTTACATAACACGTTATATGGTATGACGTTATAACGAATTACGTTATATCTGATGACGTTATAACGTATTACGTTATATGGGATGACGTTATAACGTATTACGTTATATGGGATGACGTTATAACGTATTACGATATATGCTATGACGTTATAACGTATTGCTTTAAGTTGGACGACGTTATAACGAATTACGTTATATCTGATGACTTTATAACGTATTGCGTTAAGTGGGACGACGTTATAACGAATTACGTTATATCTGATGACGTTATAACGTATTACGTTATATGGGATGACGTTATAACGTATTACGTTATATGGGATGACGTTATAACGTATTACGTTATATGGAACGACGATATAACGTATTACGTTATATGCTATGACGTTATAACGTATTACGTTATATGGGATGACGTTATAACGAATTACGTTATATTTGATGACGTTATAACGTAATAGGTTATATGGGATGACGTTATAACGTATTACGTTATATGGTATGACGTTATAACGTATTACGTTATATGCTATGACGTTATAACGTATTACGTTATATGCTATGACGATATAACGTATTACGTTATATGCTATGACGATATAACGTATTACGTTATATGGTATGACGATATAACGTATTACGTTATATGGGATGACGTTATAACGTATTATGTTATATGGGATGACGTTATAACGTAATAGGTTATATGGTATGACGTTATATCGTATTACGTTATATGGTATGGTGTTATAACGTATTACGTTATATGGGATGACGTTATAACTTATTATGTTATATGGGATGACGTTATAACGTAATAGGTTATATGGTATGACGTTATATCGTATTACGTTATATGCTACGACGTTATAACGTATTGCGTTAAGTGGGACGACGTTATAAGGAATTACGTTATATCTGATAACGTTATAACGTATTACGTTATATGTTTTAACGTTGTAACGTAATACGTTATATGGTATGACGTTATAACGTATTACGTTATATGCTATGACGTTATAACGTATTGCGTTAAGTGGGACGACGTTATAACGAATTACGTTATATTTGATGACGTTATAACGTATTGCGTTAAGTGGGACGACGTTATAACGAATTACGTTATATGCTATGACGATATAACGTATTACGTTATATGGGATGACGTTATAACGTATTATGTTATATGGGATGACGTTATAACGTAATAGGTTATATGGTATGACGTTATATCGTATTACGTTATATGGTATGGTGTTATAACGTATTGCGTTAAGTGGGACGACGTTATAAGGAATTACGTTATATCTGATAACGTTATAACGTATTACGTTATATGTTTTAACGTTGTAACGTAATACGTTATATGGTATGACTTTATAACGTATTACGTTAAATGCTATGACGTTATAACGTATTACGTTATATGGTATGACGATATAACGTATTACGTTATATGTTTTAACGTTGTAACATAACACGTTATATGGTATGTCGTTATAACGTATTACGTTATATGGGAAGACGTTATAACGTATTACGTTATATGGGATGACGTTATAAAGTATTACGTTATATGGTATGACGTTATAACGTATTACGTTTAAATGGTATGACGTTATAACGTATTACGTTTAAATGGTATGACGTTATAACGTATTACGTTTAAATGGTATGACGATATAACGTATTACGTTATATGGGATGACGTTATAACGTATTATGTTATATGGGATGACGTTATAACGTAATAGGTTATATGGTATGACGTTATATCGTATTACGTTATATGCTATGACGTTATAACGTATTGCGTTAAGTGGGACGACGTTATAAGGAATTACGTTATATCGGATAACGTTATAACGTATTACGTTATATGTTTTAACGTTGTAACGTAATACGTTATATGGTATGACTTTATAACGTATTACGTTAAATGCTATGACGTTATAACGTATTACGTTATATGGGATGGCGTTATAACGTATTATGTTATATGGGATGACGTTATAACGTAATAGGTTATATGGTATGACGTTATATCGTATTACATTATATGCTATGACGTTATAACGTATTGCGTTAAGTGGGACGACGTTATAAGGAATTACGTTATATCGGATAACGTTATAACGTATTACGTTATATGTTTTAACGTTGTAACGTAATACGTTATGTGGTATGACTTTATAACGTATTACGTTAAATGCTATGACGTTATAACGTATTACGTTATACGGGATGACGTTATGACGTATTAGGTTATATGGTATGACGTTATAACATATTACGTTATATGGTATGACGTTATAACGTATTGCATTATATGGTATGACGTTATAACGTATTACGATATATACTATGACGTTATAACGTATTACGTTATATGGAATGACGTTATAACGTATTACGTTATATGGGATGACGTTATAAGGTATTACGTTATATTGGATGACGTTATAACGTATTACGTTATGTGGGATGACGTTATAACGTATTACGTTATATGCTATGACGCTATAACGTATTGCGTTGTATGGCATGACGTTACAACGTATTATGTTATATGGGACGACGTTATAAAGTATTGCGTTATATGTTTTAACGTTGCAACGTAATACGTTATATGGTATAAAGTTATAACGTATTACGTTATATGCTATGACGTTATAACGTATTACGTTATATGCTATGACCATATAACGTATTACGTTATATATTTTAACGTTATAACGTATTACGTTATATGGGATGACGTTATAACGTAATAGGTTATATGGTATGACGTTATATCGTATTACGTTATATGCTATGACGTTATAACGTATTACGTTATATGGTATGACGTTATAACGTATTACGTTATATGGGATGACGTTATAACGTATTACGTTATATGGGATGACGTTAGAACGTAATAGACTATAAGGTATGACGTTATAACGTATTACGTTATATGTAATTACGTTATAACGTAATAGGTTATATGGTATGACGTTATAACGTATTACATTATGCTATGACGTTATAACGTATTACGTTATATGCTATGACGTTATAACGTATTACGTTATGTGGGATGACGTTATAACGTATTACGTTATATGGTATGACGTTATAACGTAATAGGTTATATGGTATGACGTTATATCGTATTACGTTATATGCTATGACGTTATAACGTATTACGTTATATGGAATGACGTTATGACGTTTTAGGTTATATGGTATGACGTTATAACGTATTACGTTATATGGTATGACGTCATAACGTATTGCATTATATGGTATGACGTTATAACGTATTACGATATATACTATGACGTTATAACGTATTACGTTATATGTAATTACGTTATAACGTAATAGGTTATATGGTATGACGTTATAACGTATTACATTATGCTATGACGTTATAACGTATTACGTTATATGCTATGACGTTATAACGTATTACGTTATATGGGATGACGTTATAACGTATTACGTTATATGGAACGACGTTATAACGTATTATGTTATATGGGACGACGTTATAACGAATTACGTCATATCTGATGACGTTATAACGTATTACGTTATATGTTTTAATGTTGTAACGTAATACGTTATATGGTATGACTGTATAACGTATTACGTTAAATGCTATGACGTTATAGCGTATTACGTTATATGGGATGACGTTATGACGTATTAGGTTATATGGTATGACGTTATAACGTATTACGTTATATGGTATGACGTCATAACGTATTGCATTATATGGTATGACGTTATAACGTATTACGATATATACTATGACGTTATAACGTATTACGTTATATGGAATGACGTTATAACGTATTACGTTATATGGGATGACGTTATAAGGTATTACGTTATATGGGATGACGTTATAACGTATTACGTTATGTGGGATGACGTTATAACGTATTACGTTATATGCTATGACGCTATAACGTATTGCGTTGTATGGGATGACGTTATAACGTATTATGTTATATGGGACGACGTTATAAAGTATTGCGTTATATGTTTTAACGTTGCAACGTAATACGTTATATGGTATGACGTTATAACGTATTACGTTATATACTATGACGTTATAACGTATTACGTTATATGGAATGACGTTATAACGTATTACGTTATATGGGATGACGTTATAAGGTATTACGTTATATGGGATGACGTTATAACGTATTACGTTATGTGGGATGACGTTATAACGTATTACGTTATGTGCTATGACGCTATAACGTATTGCGTTGTATGGGATGACGTTATAACGTATTATGTTATATGGGACGACGTTATAAAGTATTGCGTTATATGTTTTAACGTTGCAACGTAATACGTTATATGGTATGACGTTATAACGTATTACGTTATATGCTATGACGTTATAACGTATTGCGTTAAGTGGGGCGACGTTATAAGGAATTACGTTATATCGGATAACGTTATAACGTATTACGTTATATGTTTTAACGTTGTAACGTAATACGTTATATGGTATGACTTTATAACGTATTACGTTAAATGCTATGACGTTATAACGTATTACGTTATATGGTATGACGATATAACGTATTACGTTATATGTTTTAACGTTGTAACGTAATACGTTATATGGTATGACTTTATAACGTAATAAGTTAAATGCTATGACGTTATGACGTATTACGTTATATGGGATGACGTTATAACGTATTAGGTTATATGGTATGACGTTATAACGTATTACGTTATATGGTATGACGTTATAACGTAATAGGTTATATGGGATGACGTTATAACGTATTACGTTATATGCTATGACGTTATAACGTATTGCGTTAAGTGGGACGACGTTATAACGAATTACGTTATATCTGATGACGTTATAACGTATTACGTTATATGTTTTAATGTTGTAACGTAATTCGTTATATGGTATGACTTTATAACGTATTACGTTAAATGCTATGACGTTATAACGTATTACGTTATATGGGATGACGTTATGACGTATTAGGTTATATGTTATGACGTTATAACATATTACGTTATATGGTATGACGTTATAACGTATTGCATTATATGGTATGACGTTATAACGTATTACGATATATACTATGACGCTATAACGTATTACGTTATATGGAATGACGTTATAACGTATTACGTTATATGGGATGACGTTATAAGGTATTACGTTATATGGGATGACGTTATAACGTATTACGTTATGTGGGATGACGTTATAACGTATTACGTTATATGCTATGACGCTATAACGTATTGCGTTGTATGGCATGACGTTACAACGTATTATGTTATATGGGACGACGTTATAAAGTATTGCGTTATATGTTTTAACGTTGCAACGTAATACGTTATATGGTATGACGTTATAACGTATTACGTTATATGCTATGACGTTATAACGTATTACGTTATATGGGATGACGTTATAACGTATTACGTTATATGGGATGACGTTATAACATATTACGTTATATGGGATGACGTTATAACGTATTACGTTATATGGAACGACGTTATAACGTATTATGTTATATGGGACGACGTTATAACGTATTGCGGTATATGGTATGACGTTATAACGTATTGCGTTGTATGGGATGACGTTATAACGTATTACGTTATATGCTATGACGATATAACGTATTACGTTATATGGTATGACGATATAACGTATTACGTTATATGTTTTAACGTTGTAACATAACACGTTATATGGTATGACGTTATAACGTATTACGTTTAAATGGTATGACGTTATAACGTATTACGTTTAAATGGTATGACGTTATAACGTATTACGTTATATGGTGTGACGTTATAACGTATTACGTTATATGGTATGCCGTTATAACGTATTGCGTTATATGGTATGACGTTATAACGTATTGCGTTAAGTGGGACGGCGTTATAACGAATTACGTTATATCTGATTACGTTATAAAGTATTACGTTATATGGTAACACGTTATAACGTATTACGTTTAAATGGTATGACGTTATAACGTATTACGTTTAAATGGTATGACGTTATAACGTATTACGTTATATGGTATGATGTTATAACGTATTACGTTATATGCTATGACGTTATAACGTATTGCGTTAAGTGGGACGACGTTATAAGGAATTACTTTATATCTGATGACGTTATAACGTTTTACGTTATATGTTTTAACGTTGTAACGTAATACGTTATATGGTATGACGTTATAACGTATTATGTTATATGGGACGACGTTATAACGTATTGCGGTATATGGTATGACGTTATAACGTATTGCGTTGTATGGGATGACGTTATAACGTATTACGTTATATGCTATGACGATATAACGTATTACGTTATATGGTATGACGATATAACGTATTACGTTATATGTTTTAACGTTGTAACATAACACGTTATATGGTATGACGTTATAACGTATTACGTTTAAATGGTATGACGTTATAACGTATTACGTTTAAATGGTATGACGTTATAACGTATTACGTTATATGGTGTGACGTTATAACGTATTACGTTATATGGTATGCCGTTATAACGTATTGCGTTATATGGTATGACGTTATAACGTATTGCGTTAAGTGGGACGGCGTTATAACGAATTACGTTATATCTGATTACGTTATAAAGTATTACGTTATATGGTAACACGTTATAACGTATTACGTTTAAATGGTATGACGTTATAACGTATTACGTTTAAATGGTATGACGTTATAACGTATTACGTTATATGGTATGATGTTATAACGTATTACGTTATATGCTATGACGTTATAACGTATTGCGTTAAGTGGGACGACGTTATAAGGAATTACTTTATATCTGATGACGTTATAACGTTTTACGTTATATGTTTTAACGTTGTAACGTAATACGTTATATGGTATGACGTTATAACGTATTAGGTTATATGGTATGACATTATAACGTATTACGTTATATGGTATCACGTTATAACGTAATAGGTTATATGGGATGACGTTATAACGTATTACGTTATATGCTATGACGTTATAACGTATTGCGTTAAGTGGGACGACGTTATAACGAATTACGTTATATCTGATGACGTTATAACGTATTGCGTTAAGTGGGACGACGTTATAACGAATTACGTTATATGGGATGACGTTATAACGTATTATGTTATATGGGATGACGTTATAAAGTAATAGGTTATATGGTATGACGTTATATCGTATTACGTTATATGGTATGACGTTATAAAGTATTGCGTTATACGGTATGACGTTATAACGTATTACGTTATATGCTATGACGATATAACGTATTACGTTATATGGTATGACGATATAACGTATTACGTTATATGGGATGACGTTATAACGTATTATGTTATATGGGATGACGTTATAACGTAATAGGTTATATGGTATGACGTTATATCGTATTACGTTATATGGTATGGTGTTATAACGTATTACGTTATATGGGATGACGTTATAACGTATTATGTTATATGGGATGACGTTATAACGTAATAGGTTATATGGTATGACGTTATATCGTATTACGTTATATGCTATGACGTTATAACGTATTGCGTTAAGTGGGACGACGTTATAAGGAATTACGTTATATCTGATGACGTTATAACGTATTACGTTATATGTTTTAACGTTGTAACGTAATACGTTATATGGTATGACTTTATAACGTATTACGTTAAATGCTATGACGTTATAACGTATTACGTTATATGGGAAGACGTTATAACGTATTACGTTATATTGGATGACGTTATAAAGTATTACGTTATATGGTATGACGTTATAACGTATTACGTTTAAATGGTATGACGTTATAACGTATTACGTTTAAATGGTATGACGTTATAACGTATTACGTTTAAATGGTATGACGATATAACGTATTACGTTATATGGGATGACGTTATAACGTATTATGTTATATGGGATGACGTTACAACGTAATAGGTTATATGGTATGACGTTATATCGTATTACGTTATATGGTATGGTGTTATAAAGTATTACGTTATATGCTATGACGATATAACGTATTACGTTATATGGTATGACGATATAACGTATTCCGTTATATGTTTTAACGTTGTAACATAACACGTTATATGGTATGACGTTATAACGTATTACGTTTAAATGGTATGACGTTATAACGTATTACGTTTAAATGGTATGACGTTATAACGTATTACGTTATATGGTATGACGTTATAACGTATTACGTTATATGGTATGCCGTTATAACGTATTACGTTATATGGTATGACGTTATAACGTATTACGTTTAAATGGTATGACGTTATAACGTATTACGTTTAAATGGTATGACGTTATAACGTATTACGTTTAAATGGTATGACGATATAACGTATTACGTTATATGGGATGACGTTATAACGTATTATGTTATATGGGACGACGTTATAACGTATTGCGTTATATGGTATGACGTTATAACGTATTGCGTTGTATGGGATGACGTTATAACGTAATAGGTTATATGGTATGACGTTATATCGTATTACGTTATATGCTATGACGTTATAACGTATTACGTTATATGGGATGACGTTATAACGTATTACTTTATATGCTATGACGTTATACCGTATTGCGTTAAGTGGGACGACGTTATAACGAATTACGTTATATCTGATGACGTTATAACGTATTGCGTTAAGTGGGACGACGTTATAACGAATTACATTATATCTGATGACGTTATAACGTATTACGTTATATGGGATGACGTTATAACGCATTACGTTATATGGGATGACGTTATAACGTATTACGTTATATGGTATGACGATATAACGTATTACGTTATATGGGATGACGTTATCACGTATTACGTTACATGGGATGACGTTAGAACGTAATAGGCTATAAGGTATGACGTTATAACGTATTACGTTATATGGAATTACGTTATAACGTAATAGGTTATATGGTATGACGTTATAACGTATTACATTATGCTATGACGTTATAACGTATTACGTTATATGCTATGACGTTATAACGTATTACGTTATATGGGATGACGTTATAACGTATTACGTTATATGCTATGACGTTATACCGTATTGCGTTAAGTGGGACGACGTTATAACGAATTACGTTATATCTGATGACGTTATAACGTATTGCGTTAAGTGGGACGACGTTATAACGAATTACATTATATCTGATGACGTTATAACGTATTACGTTATATGGGATGACGTTATAACGCATTACGTTATATGGGATGACGTTATAACGTATTACGTTATATGGTATGACGTTATAACATATTGCGTTAAGTGGGACGACGTTATAACGAATTACGTTATATCTGATGACGTTATAACGTATTGCGTTAAGTGGGACGACGTTATAACGAATTACGTTATATCTGATGACGTTATAACGTATTACGTTATATGGGATGACGTTATAACTTATTACGTTATATGCTATGACCTTATAACGTATTACGTTATATGGGACGACGTTATAACTTATTGCGTTATATGGGATGGCGTTATAACGTAATAGGTTATATGGTATGACGTTATAACGTATTACGTTATATGGGATGACGTTATAACTTATTACGTTATATGCTATGACCTTATAACGTATTACGTTATATGGGACGACGTTATAACTTATTGCGTTATATGGTATGACGTTATAACGTATTACGTTTAAATGGTATGACGTTATAACGTATTACGTTATATGGTATGACGTTATAACGTATTACGTTATATGGTATGCCGTTATAACGTATTGCGTTATATGGTATGACGTTGTTACATAACACGTTATATGGTATGACGTTATAACGAATTACGTTATATCTGATGACGTTATAACGTATTACGTTATATGGGATGACGTTATAACGTATTACGTTATATGGGATGACGTTATAACGTATTACGTTATATGCTATGACGTTATAACGTATTGCTTTAAGTTGGACGACGTTATAACGAATTACGTTATATCTGATGACTTTATAACGTATTGCGTTAAGTGGGACGACGTTATAACGAATTACGTTATATCTGATGACGTTATAACGTATTACGTTATATGGGATGACGTTATAACGTATTACGTTATATGGGATGACGTTATAACGTATTACGTTATATGGAACGACGATATAACGTATTACGTTATATGCTATGACGTTATAACGTATTACGTTATATGGGATGACGTTATAACGAATTACGTTATATTTGATGACGTTATAACGTAATAGGTTATATGGGATGACGTTATAACGTATTACGTTATATGGTATGACGTTATAACGTATTACGTTATATGCTATGACGTTATAACGTATTACGTTATATGCTATGACGATATAACGTATTACGTTATATATTTTAACGTTATAACGTATTACGTTATATGGGATGACGTTATAACGTAATAGGTTATATGGTATGACGTTATATCGTATTACGTTATATGCTATGACGTTATAACATATTACGTTATATGGGATGACGTTATAACGTATTGCAATATATGGTATGACGTTATAACGTATTGCGTTATATGGTATGACGATATAACGTATTACGTTATATGGGATGACGTTATCACGTATTACGTTACATGGGATGACGTTAGAACGTAATAGGCTATAAGGTATGACGTTATAACGTATTACGTTATATGGAATTACGTTATAACGTAATAGGTTATATGGTAAGACGTTATAACGTATTACATTATGCTATGACGTTATAACGTATTACGTTATATGCTATGACGTTATAACGTATTACGTTATATGGGATGACGTTATAACGTATTACGTTATATGCTATGACGTTATACCGTATTGCGTTAAGTGGGACGACGTTATAACGAATTACGTTATATCTGATGACGTTATAACGTATTACGTTATATGGGATGACGTTATAACGAATTACGTTATATGCTATGACCTTATAACGTATTACGTTATATGGGACGACGTTATAACTTATTGCGTTATATGGGATGGCGTTATAACGTAATAGGTTATATGGTATGACGTTATAACGTATTACGTTATATGCTATGACGATATAACGTATTACGTTATATATTTTAACGTTATAACGTATTACGTTTTATGGGGTGACGTTATAAAGTAATAGGTTATATGGTATGACGTTATATCGTATTACGTTATATGGTATGACGTTATAAAGTATTGCGTTATATGGTATGACGTTATAACGTATTACGTTTAAATGGTATGACGTTATAACGTATTACGTTACATGGAATTACGTTATAACGTAATAGGTTATATGGTATGACGTTATAACGTATTACATTATGCTATGACGTTATAACGTATTACGTTATATGCTATGACGTTATAACGTATTACGTTATATGGGATGACGTTATAACGTATTACGTTATATCTGATGACGTTATAACGTATAACGTTATATGGGATGACTTTATAACGCATTACGTTATATGGGATGACGTTATAACGTATTACGTTATATGGTATGACGTTATAACATATTGCGTTAAGTGGGACGACGTTATAACGAATTACGTTATATCTGATGACGTTATAACGTATTGCGTTAAGTGGGACGACGTTATAACGAATTACGTTATATCTGATGACGTTATAACGTATTACGTTATATGGGATGACGTTATAACTTATTACGTTATATGCTGTGACCTTATAACGTATTACGTTATATGCTATGACGTTATAACGTATTACGTTATATGGGATGACGTTATAACGTATTACGTTATATGGTATGCCGTTATAACGTATTACGTTATATGGGATGTCGTTATAACGTATTACGTTATGTGGGATGACGTTATAACGTATTACGTTATATGGAACGACGGTATAACGTATTTTGTTATATGGGACGACGTTATAACGTATTGCGTTATATGGTATGACGTTATAACGTATTGCGTTGTATGGGATGACGTTATAACGTATTACGTTATATGCTATGCCGATATAACGTATTACGTTATATGGTATGCCGATATAACGTATTACGTTATATGTTTTAACGTTGTAACATAACACGTTATATGGTATGACGTTATAACGTATTACGTTATATGGGATGACGTTATAACGTATTACGTTATATGCTATGACGATATAACGTATTACGTTATATGGTATGACGATATAACGTATTACGTTATATGTTTTAACGTTGTAGCATAACACGTTATATGGTATGACGTTATAACGTATTACGTTTAAATGGTATGACGTTATAACGTATTACGTTTAAATGGTATGACGTTATAACGTATTACGTTATATGGTATGACGTTATAACGTATTACGTTATATGGTATGCCGTTATAACGTATTGCGTTATATGGTATGACGTTATAACGTATTGCGATAAGTGGGACGGCGTTATAACGAATTACGTTATATCTGATGACGTTATAAAGTATTACGTTATATGGTATGACGTTATAACGTATTACGTTTAAATGGTATGACGTTATAACGTATTACGTTTAAATGGTATGACGTTATAACGTATTACGTTATATGGGATGACGTTATAACGTATTACGTTATATGCTATGACGTTATAACGTATTGCGTTAAGTGGGACGACGTTATAACGAATTACGTTATATCTGATGACGTTATAACGTATTGCGTTAAGTGGGAAGACGTTATAACGAATTACGTTATATCTGATGACGTTATAACGTATTACGTTATATGGGATGACGTTATAACGTATTACGTTATATGGGATGACGTTATAACGTATTACGTTATATGGTATGCCGATATAACGTATTACGTTATATGTTTTAACGTTGTAACATAACACGTTATATGGTATGACGTTATAACGTATTACGTTATATGGGATGACGTTATAACGTATTACGTTATATGCTATGACGATATAACGTATTACGTTATATGGTATGACGATATAACGTATTACGTTATATGTTTTAACGTTGTAGCATAACACGTTATATGGTATGACGTTATAACGTATTACGTTTAAATGGTATGACGTTATAACGTATTACGTTTAAATGGTATGACGTTATAACGTATTACGTTATATGGTATGACGTTATAACGTATTACGTTATATGGTATGCCGTTATAACGTATTGCGTTATATGGTATGACGTTATAACGTATTGCGATAAGTGGGACGGCGTTATAACGAATTACGTTATATCTGATGACGTTATAAAGTATTACGTTATATGGTATGACGTTATAACGTATTACGTTTAAATGGTATGACGTTATAACGTATTACGTTTAAATGGTATGACGTTATAACGTATTACGTTATATGGGATGACGTTATAACGTATTACGTTATATGCTATGACGTTATAACGTATTGCGTTAAGTGGGACGACGTTATAACGAATTACGTTATATCTGATGACGTTATAACGTATTGCGTTAAGTGGGAAGACGTTATAACGAATTACGTTATATCTGATGACGTTATAACGTATTACGTTATATGGGATGACGTTATAACGTATTACGTTATATGGGATGACGTTATAACGTATTACGTTATATGGTATGACGATATAACGTATTACGTTATATGTTTTAACGTTGTAGCATAACACGTTATATGGTATGACGTTATAACGTATTACGTTTAAATGGTATGACGTTATAACGTATTACGTTTAAATGGTATGACGTTATAACGTATTACGTTATATGGTATGACGTTATAACGTATTACGTTATAAGGTATGCCGTTATAACGTATTGCGTTATATGGTATGACGTTATAACGTATTGCGATAAGTGGGACGGCGTTATAACGAATTACGTTATATCTGATGACGTTATAAAGTATTACGTTATATGGTATGACGTTATAACGTATTACGTTTAAATGGTATGACGTTATAACGTATTACGTTATATGGGAAGACGTTATAACGTATTATGTTATATGGGACGACGTTATAACGTATTGCGTTATATGGTATGACGTTATAACGTATTGCGTTGTATGGGATGACGTTAATACGTATTACGTTATATGCTATGACGATATAACGTATTACGTTATATGGTATGCCGTTATAATGTATTGCGTTATATAGTATGACGTTATAACGTATTGCGATAAGTGGGACGGCGTTATAACGAATTACGTTATATCTGATGACGTTATAAAGTATTACGTTATATGGTATGACGTTATAACGTATTACGTTTAAATGGTATGACGTTATAACGTATTACGTTTAAATGGTATGACGTTATAACGTATTACGTTATATGGGATGACGTTATAACGTATTACGTTATATGCTATGACGTTATAACGTATTGCGTTAAGTGGGACGACGTTATAAGGAATTACTTTATATGCTATGCCGATATAACGTATTACGTTATATGGTATGACGATATAACGTATTACGTTATATGTTTTAACGTTGTAACATAACACGTTATATGGTATGACTTTATAACGTAATACGTTAAATGCTATGACGTTTTGACGTATTACGTTATATGGGATGACGTTATAACGTATTACGTTATATGTTTTAACGTTGTAACGTAATACGTTATATGGTATGACTTTATATCGTATTACGTTAAATGCTATGACGTTATAACGTATTACGTTATATGGTATGCCGATATAACGTATTACGTTATATGTTTTAACGTTGTAACATAACACGTTATATGGTATGACGTTATAACGTATTACGTTATATGGGATGACGTTATAACGTATTACGTTATATGCTATGACGATATAACGTATTACGTTATATGGTATGACGATATAACGTATTACGTTATATGTTTTAACGTTGTAGCATAACACGTTATATGGTATGACGTTATAACGTATTACGTTTAAATGGTATGACGTTATAACGTATTACGTTTAAATGGTATGACGTTATAACGTATTACGTTATATGGTATGACGTTATAACGTATTACGTTATATGGTATGCCGTTATAACGTATTGCGTTATATGGTATGACGTTATAACGTATTGCGATAAGTGGGACGGCGTTATAACGAATTACGTTATATCTGATGACGTTATAAAGTATTACGTTATATGGTATGACGTTATAACGTATTACGTTTAAATGGTATGACGTTATAACGTATTACGTTTAAATGGTATGACGTTATAACGTATTACGTTATATGGGATGACGTTATAACGTATTACGTTATATGCTATGACGTTATAACGTATTGCGTTAAGTGGGACGACGTTATAACGAATTACGTTATATCTGATGACGTTATAACGTATTGCGTTAAGTGGGAAGACGTTATAACGAATTACGTTATATCTGATGACGTTATAACGTATTACGTTATATGGGATGACGTTATAACGTATTACGTTATATGGGATGACGTTATAACGTATTACGTTATATGGTATGCCGATATAACGTATTACGTTATATGTTTTAACGTTGTAACATAACACGTTATATGGTATGACGTTATAACGTATTACGTTATATGGGATGACGTTATAACGTATTACGTTATATGCTATGACGATATAACGTATTACGTTATATGGTATGACGATATAACGTATTACGTTATATGTTTTAACGTTGTAGCATAACACGTTATATGGTATGACGTTATAACGTATTACGTTTAAATGGTATGACGTTATAACGTATTACGTTTAAATGGTATGACGTTATAACGTATTACGTTATAGGGTATGACGTTATAACGTATTACGTTATATGGTATGCCGTTATAACGTATTGCGTTATATGGTATGACGTTATAACGTATTGCGATAAGTGGGACGGCGTTATAACGAATTACGTTATATCTGATGACGTTATAAAGTATTACGTTATATGGTATGACGTTATAACGTATTACGTTTAAATGGTATGACGTTATAACGTATTACGTTTAAATGGTATGACGTTATAACGTATTACGTTATATGGGATGACGTTATAACGTATTACGTTATATGCTATGACGTTATAACGTATTGCGTTAAGTGGGACGACGTTATAACGAATTACGTTATATCTGATGACGTTATAACGTATTGCGTTAAGTGGGAAGACGTTATAACGAATTACGTTATATCTGATGACGTTATAACGTATTACGTTATATGGGATGACGTTATAACGTATTACGTTATATGGGATGACGTTATAACGTATTACGTTATATGGTATGACGATATAACGTATTACGTTATATGTTTTAACGCTGTAGCATAACACGTTATATGGTATGACGTTATAACGTATTACGTTTAAATGGTATGACGTTATAACGTATTACGTTTAAATGGTATGACGTTATAACGTATTACGTTATATGGTATGACGTTATAACGTATTACGTTATAAGGTATGCCGTTATAACGTATTGCGTTATATGGTATGACGTTATAACGTATTGCGATAAGTGGGACGGCGTTATAACGAATTACGTTATATCTGATGACGTTATAAAGTATTACGTTATATGGTATGACGTTATAACGTATTACGTTTAAATGTTATGACGTTATAACGTATTACGTTATATGGGAAGACGTTATAACGTATTATGTTATATGGGACGACGTTATAACGTATTGCGTTATATGGTATGACGTTATAACGTATTGCGTTGTATGGGATGACGTTAATACGTATTACGTTATATGCTATGACGATATAACGTATTACGTTATATGGTATGCCGTTATAACGTATTGCGTTATATAGTATGACGTTATAACGTATTGCGATAAGTGGGACGGCGTTATAACGAATTACGTTATATCTGATGACGTTATAAAGTATTACGTTATATGGTATGACGTTATAACGTATTACGTTTAAATGGTATGACGTTATAACGTATTACGTTTAAATGGTATGACGTTATAACGTATTACGTTATATGGGATGACGTTATAACGTATTACGTTATATGCTATGACGTTATAACGTATTGCGTTAAGTGGGACGACGTTATAAGGAATTACTTTATATCTGATGACGTTATAACGTATTACGTTATATGTTTTAACGTTGTAACGTAATACGTTATATGGTATGACGTTATAACGTATTAGGTTATATGGTATGACGTTATAACGTATTGCGTTATATGGTATGACGTTATAACGTAATAGGTTATATGGGATGACGTTATAACGTATTGCGTTAAGTGGGACGACGTTATAACGAATTACGTTATATCTGATGACGTTATAACGTATTGCGTTAAGTGGGACGACGTTATAACGAATTACGTTATATGGGATGACGTTATAACGTATTATGTTATATGGGATGACGTTATAAAGTAATAGGTTATATGGTATGACGTTATATCGTATTACGTTATATGGTATGACGTTATAAAGTATTGCGTTATATGGTATGACGTTATAACGTATTACGTTATATGCTATGACGATATAACGTATTACGTTATATGGTATGACGATATAACGTATTACGTTATATGGGATGACGTTATAACGTATTATGTTATATGGGATGACGTTATAACGTAATAGGTTATATGGTATGACGTTATATCGTATTACGTTATATGGTATGGTGTTATAACGTATTACGTTATATGGAATGACGTTATAACGTATTATGTTATATGGGATGACGTCATAACGTAATAGGTTATATGGTATGACGTTATATCGTATTACGTTATATGCTATGACGTTATAACGTATTGCGTTAAGTGGGACGACGTTATAAGGAATTACGTTATATCTGATGACGTTATAACGTATTACGTTATATGTTTTAACGTTGTAACGTAATACGTTATATGGTATGACTTTATAACGTATTACGTTAAATGCTATGACGTTATAACGTATTACGTTATATTGGATGACGTTATAAAGTATTACGTTATATGGTATGACGTTATAACGTATTACGTTTAAATGGTATGACGTTATAACGTATTACGTTTAAATGGTATGACGTTATAACGTATTACGTTTAAATGGTATGACGATATAACGTATTACGTTATATGGGATGACGTTAGAACGTATTATGTTATATGGGATGACGTTATAACGTAATAGGTTATATGGTATGACGTTATATCGTATTACGTTATATGGTATGGTGTTATAAAGTATTACGTTATATGGGATGACGTTATAACGTATTATGTTATATGGGACGACGTTATAACGTATTGCGTTATATGGTATGACGTTATAACGTATTGCGATGTATGGGATGACGTTATAACGTATTACGTTATATGCTATGACGATATAACGTATTACGTTATATGGTATGACGATATAACGTATTACGTTATATGTTTTAACGTTGTAACATAACACGTTATATGGTATGACGTTATAACGTATTACGTTTAAATGGTATGACGTTATAACGTATTACGTTTAAATGGTATGACGTTATAACGTATTACGTTATATTGTATGACGTTATAACGTATTACGTTATATGGTATGCCGTTATAACATATTGCTTTATATGGTATGACGTTATAACGTATTGCGTTAAGTGGGACGGCGTTATAACGAATTACGTTATATGTGATGACTTTATAAAGTATTACGTTATATGGTATGACGTTATAACGTATTACGTTTAAATGGTATGACGTTATAACGTATTACGTTTAAATGGTATGACGTTATAACGTATTACGTTATATGGTATGATGTTATAACGTATTACGTTATATGCTATGACGTCATAACGTATTGCGTTAAGTGGGACGACGTTATAACGAATTACGTTATATCTGATGACGTTATAACGTATTACGTTATATGGGATGACGTTATAACGTATTACGTTATATGGGATGACGTTATAACGTATTACGTTATATGGAACGACGATATAACGTATTACGTTATATGCTATGACGTTATAACGTATTACGTTATATGGTATGACGATATAACGTATTACGTTATATGTTTTAACGTTGTAACATAACACGTTATATGGTATGTCGTTATAACGTATTACGTTATATGGGAAGACGATATAACGTATTACGTTATATTGGATGACGTTATAAAGTATTACGTTATATGGTATGACGTTATAACGTATTACGTTTAAATGGTATGACGTTATAACGTATTACGTTTAAATGGTATGACGATATAACGTATTACGTTATATGGGATGACGTTATAACGTATTATGTTATATGGTATGACGATATAACGTATTACGTTATATGTTTTAACGTTGTAACATAACAAGTTATATGGTATGTCGTTATAACGTATTACGTTATATGGGAAGACGTTATAACGTATTACGTTATATTGGATGACGTTATAAAGTATTACGTTATATGGTATGACGTTATAACGTATTACGTTTAAATGGTATGACGTTATAACGTATTACGTTTAAATGGTATGACGTTATAACGTATTACGTTTAAATGGTATGACGATATAACGTATTACGTTATATGGGATGACGTTATAACGTATTATGTTATATGGGATGACGTTATAACGTAATAGGTTATATGGTATGACGTTATATCGTATTACGTTATATGGTATGGTGTTATAAAGTATTACGTTATATGGGATGACGTTATAACGTATTATGTTATATGGGACGACGTTATAACGTATTGCGTTATATGGTATGACGTTATAACGTATTGCGTTGTATGGGATGACGTTATAACGTATTACGTTATATGCTATGACGATATAACGTATTACGTTATATGGTATGACGATATAACGTATTACGTTATATGTTTTAACGTTGTAACATAACACGTTATATGGTATGACGTTATAACGTATTACGTTTAAATGGTATGACGTTATAACGTATTACGTTTAAATGGTATGACGTTATAACGTATTACGTTATATGGTATGACGTTATAACGTATTACGTTATATGGTATGCCGTTATAACGTATTGCGTTATATGGTATGACGTTATAACGTATTGCGTTAAGTGGGACGGCGTTATAACGAATTACGTTATATGTGATGACTTTATAAAGTATTACGTTATATGGTATGACGTTATAACGTATTACGTTTAAATGGTATGACGTTATAACGTATTACGTTTAAATGGTATGACGTTATAACGTATTACGTTATATGGTATGATGTTATAACGTATTACGTTATATGCTATGACGTTATAACGTATTGCGTTAAGTGGGACGGCGTTATAAGGAATTACTTTATATCTGATGACGTTATAACGTATTACGTTATATGTTTTAACGTTGTAACGTAATACGTTATATGGTATGACTTTATAACGTAATACGTTAAATGCTATGACGTATTACGTTATATGGGATGACGTTATAACGTATTAGGTTATATGGTATGACGTTATAACGTATTACGTTATATGGTATGACGTTATAACGTAATAGGTTATATGGGATGACGTTATAACGTATTACGTTATATGCTATGACGTTATAACGTATTGCATTAAGTGGGACGACGTTATAGCGAATTACGTTATATCTGATGACGTTATAACGTATTGCGTTAAGTGGGACGACGTTATAACGAATTACGTTATATCTGATGACGTTATAACGTATTACGTTATATGGGATGACGTTATAACGTATTACGTTATATGGGATGACGTTATAACGTATTACGTTATATGGAACGACGATATAACGTATTACGTTATATGCTATGACGTTATAACGTATTACGTTATATGGGATGACGTTATAACGAATTACGGTATATTTGATGACGTTATAACGTAATAGGTTATATGGGATGACGTTATAACGTATTACGTTATATGGTATGACGTTATAACGTATTACGTTATATGCTATGACGTTATAACGTATTACGTTATATGCTATGACGATATAACGTATTACGTTATATATTTTAACGTTATAACGTATTACGTTATATGGGATGACGTTATAACGTAATAGGTTATATGGTATGACGTTATATCGTATTACGTTATATGCTATGACGTTATAACGTATTACGTTATATGGGATGACGTTATAACGTATTGCAATATATGGTATGACGTTATAACGTATTGCGTTATATGGTATGACGATATAACGTATTACGTTATATGGGATGACGTTATCACGTATGACGTTACATGGGATGACGTTAGAACGTAATAGGCTATAAGGTATGACGTTATAACGTATTACGTTATATGGAATTACGTTATAACGTAATAGGTTATATGGTATGACGTTATAACGTATTACATTATGCTATGACGTTATAACGTATTACGTTATATGCTATGACGTTATAACGTATTACGTTATATGGGATGACGTTATAACGTATTACGTTATATGCTATGACGTTATACCGTATTGCGTTATGTGGGACGACGTTATAACGAATTACGTTATATCTGATGACGTTATAACGTATTGCGTTAAGTGGGACGACGTTATAACGAATTACGTTATATCTGATGACGTTATAACGTATTACGTTATATGGGATGACGTTATAACGCATTACGTTATATGGGATGACGTTATAACGTATTACGTTATATGGTATGACGTTATAACATATTGCGTTAAGTGGGACGACGTTATAACGAATTACGTTATATCTGATGACGTTATAACGTATTGCGTTAAGTGGGACGACGTTATAACGAATTACGTTATATCTGATGACGTTATAACGTATTACGTTATATGGGATGACGTTATAACTTATTACGTTATATGCTATGACCTTATAACGTATTACGTTATATGGGACGACGTTATAACTTATTGCGTTATATGGGATGGCGTTATAACGTAATAGGTTATATGGTATGACGTTATAACGTATTACGTTATATGCTATGACGATATAACGTATTACGTTATATATTTTAACGTTATAACGTATTACGTTGTATGGGGTGACGTTATAAAGTAATAGGTTATATGGTATGACGTTATATCGTATTACGTTATATGGTATGACGTTATAAAGTATTGCGTTATATGGTATGACGTTATAACGTATTACGTTTAAATGGTATGACGTTATAACGTATTACGTTATATGGTATGACGTTATAACGTATTACGTTATATGGTATGCCGTTATAACGTATTGCGTTATATGGTATGACGTTGTAACATAACACGTTATATGGTATGACGTTATGACGTATTACGTTATATGGGATGACGTTATAACGTATTAGGTTATATGGTATGACGTTATAACGTATTACGTTATATGGGATGACGTTATAACGTATTACGTTATATGGGATGACGTTATAACGTATTACGTTATATGCTATGACGTTATAACGTATTGCTTTAAGTGGGACGACGTTATAACGAATTACGTTATATCTGATGACTTTATAACGTATTGCGTTAAGTGGGACGACGTTATAACGAATTACGTTATATCTGATGACGTTATAACGTATTACGTTATATGGGATGACGTTATAACGTATTACGTTATATGGGATGACGTTATAACGTATTGCGTTAAGTGGGACGGCGTTATAACGAATTACGTTATATCTGATTAAGTTATAAAGTATTACGTTATATGGTATGACGTTATAACGTATTACGTTTAAATGGTATGACGTTATAACGTATTACGTTTAAATGGTATGACGTTATAACGTATTACGTTATATGGTATGATGTTGTAACGTATTACGTTATATGCTATGACGTTATAACGTATTGCGTTAAGTGGGACGACGTTATAACGAATTACGTTATATCTGATGACGTTATAACGTATTGCGTTCAGTGGGAAGACGTTATAACGAATTACGTTATATCTGATGACGTTATAACGTATTACGTTATATGGGATGACGTTATAACGTATTACGTTATATGGGATGACGTTATAACGTATTACGTTTAAATGGTATGACGTTATAACGTATTACGTTATATGGTATGACGTTATAACGTATTGCGTTAAGTGGGACGACGTTATAACGAATTACGTTATATCTGATGACGTTATAACGTATTGCGTTAAGTGGGACGACGTTATAACGAATTACGTTATATCTGATGACGTTATAACGTATTACGTTATATGGGATGACGTTATAACGTATTACGTTTAAATGGTATGACGTTATAACGTATTACGTTATATGGTATGACGTTATAACGTATTGCGTTAAGTGGGACGACATTATAACGAATTACGTTATATCTGATGACGTTATAACGTATTGCGTTAAGTGGGACGACGTTATAACGAATTACGTTATATCTGATGACGTTGTAACGTAATACGTTATATGGTACGACTTTATAACGTATTACGTTATATGCTATGACGTTATAACGTATTGCGTTAAGTGGGACGACGTTATAACGAATTACGTTATATCTGATGACGTTATAACGTATTGCGTTAAGTGGGACGACGTTATAACGAATTACGTTATATCTGATGACGTTATAACGTATTACGTTATATGGGATGACGTTATAACGTATTACGTTATATGGCATGACGTTATATCGTATTACGTTATATGGGATGACGTTATAACGTATTACGTTATATGCTATGACATTATAACGTATTGCGTTAAGTGGGACGACGTTATAACGAATTACGTTTTGTCTGATGACGTTATAACGTATTACGTTATATGGGACGACGTTATAACTTATTGCGTTATATGGGATGGCGTTATAACCTAATAGGTTATATGGTATGACGTTATATCGTATTACGTTATATGGGACGACGTTATAACGTATTTCGTTATATGTGATGTCGATATAACGTATTACGTTATATGGGATGACGTTATAACGTATTACGTTATATGGGATGACGTTATAACGTATTACGTTATATGGGATGACGTTATAACCAATTGCGTTATATGGGATAACATTATAACGAATTACGTTATATGGGATGACGTTATAACGTATTACGTTATATGCTATGACGATATAACGTATTACGTTATATGTTTTAACGTTGTAACGTGATACGTTATATGGTATGACATTATAACGAACTACGTTATATATGATTACGCTATAACGTATTACGTTATATGTGATGACGTTATAACGTACTGCGTTATATGGTATGCCGTTATAACGTATTGCGTTATATGGGATGACGTTGTAACGTATTACGTTATATGGGACGACGTTATAACGTAATACGTTATATGGTATGTCGTTATAACGTATTACGTTATATGGGATGACGTTATAACGTATTACGTTATATGGGATGACGTTATAACCAATTGCGTTATATGGGATAACATTATAACGAATTACGTTATATGGGATGACGTTATAACGTATTTCGTTATATGTGATGTCGATATAACGTATTACGTAATATGGGATGACGTTTTAACGTATTTGGTTATATGGGAGGACGTTATAACGTATTACGTTATATGCTATGACGATATAACGTATTACGTTATATGTTTTAACGTTGTAACGTAATACGTTATCTGGTATGACGTTATAACGAATTACGTTATATGGGATGACGTTATAACGTAATAGGTTATGTGGTATGACGTTATAACGTATTTCGTTATATGGGACGACGTTGTAACGTAATACGTTATATGGTATGACGTTATAACATATTACGTTATATGGGATGACGTTATAACGTATAACGGTATATCGGATGACGTTATAACGTATTACGTTATATGGGATGACGTTATACAGTATTACGTTATATAGGATGATGTTATAACGTATTACGTAATATGGGATGACGTTATAACGTGTTTCGTTATATGGGAGGACGTTATAACGAATTACGTTATATGCTATGACGATATAACGTATTACGTTATATGTTTTAACGTTGTAACGTAATACGTTATATGGTATGACGTTATAACGAATTACGTTATATGTTTTAACGTTGTAACGTAATACGTTATACGGTATTACATTATATCGAATTACGTAATATGGGATGACGATATAACGTATTACGTTATATGTTTTAACGTTGTAACGTAATACGTTATATGGTATGACGTTATAACATATTACGTTATATGAGATGACGTTATAACGTATAACGGTATATAGGATGACGTTATAACGTATTACGTTATATGGGCGGACGTTATAACGTATTTCGTTATATGGGACGACGTTATAACGCATTACGTTATATGGTATGACGTTGTAACGTAATAGGTTATATGGGATGACGTTATAACCAATTGAGTTATATGGGATGACGTTATAACGTAATATGTTATATGCTATGACGATATAACGTATTACGTTATATGTTTTAACTTTGTAACGTAATACGTTATACGGTATGACGTCATAACGAATTACGTTATATGGGATGGCGTTATAACGTAATAGGTTATATGTCACGACGTTACAACGTATTACATTATATGGTATGACGCTATAACGAATTACGTTATATGGGATGACGTTATAACGTAATAGGTTATATGGTATGACGTTATACCGTATTACGTTATATGGGATGACGTTATAACGTATTGAGTTATATGGTATGACGTTATACCGTATTACGCTATATGGTATGACGTTATAACATATTACGTTATATGGGATGACGTTATAACGTAATAGGTTATATGTCACGACGTTACAACGTATTACATTATATGGTATGACGTTATAACGTATTACGTAATATGGGATGACGTTATAACGTATTTCGTTATATGGGAGGACGTTATAACGTATTACGTTATATGCTATGACGATATAACGTATTACGTTATATGTTTTAACGTTGTAAAGTAATACGTTATATGGTATGCCGTTATAACGAATTACGTTATATGGGATGACGTTATAACGTATTACGTTATATGGTACGACGTTATAACGCATTACGTTATATGGTATGACGTTATAACGTAATAGGTTATATGGTATGGCGTAATACAGTATTACGTTATATTGGATGACGTTATAACGTATTACGTTATATGGGATGACGTTATAACGTATTACGTTATATGGGATGACGTTATAACCAATTGCGTTATATGGGATAACATTATAACGAATTACGTTATATGGGATGACGTTATAACGTATTTCGTTATGTGTGATGTCGTTGTAACGTATTACGTAATATGGGATGACGTTTTAACGTATTTCGTTATATGGGAGGACGTTATAACGTATTACGTTATATGCTATGACGATATAACGTATTACGTTATATGTTTTAACGTTGTAACGTAATACGTTATCTGGTATGACGTTATAACGAATTACGTTATATGGGATGACGTTATAACGTATTACGTAATACGGGATGACGTTATAACGTATTACGGAAAGTGGGATGACGTTATAACGTATTTCGTTATATGGTATGACGTTATAACGTAAATAGGTTATATGGTATGACGTTATACAGTATTACGTTATATAGGATGACGTTATAACGAATTACGTTATATGGGATGACGTTATAACGTATTACGTTATATGGGATGACGTTATAACGTAATAGGTTATGTGGTATGACGTTATAACGTATTTCGTTATATGGGACGACGTTGTAACGTAATACGTTATATGGTATGACGTTATAACATATTACGTTATACGGTACGACGTCATAACGAATTACGTTATATGGGATGGCGTTATAACGTAATAGGTTATATGGTATGACGTTATACAGTATTACGTTATACAGGATGACGTTATAATGTATTACGTAATATGGGATGACGTTATAACGTATTACGGAATGTGGGATGACGTTATAACGTATTTCGTTATATGGTATGACGTTATAACGTAAATAGGTTATATGGTATGACGTTATACAGTATTACGTTATATAGGATGACGTTATAACGAATTACGTTATATGGGATGACGTTATAACGTATTACGTTATATGGGATGACGTTATAACGTAATAGGTTATGTGGTATGACGTTATAACGTATTTCGTTATATGGGACGACGTTGTAACGTAATACGTTATATGGTATGACGTTATAACATATTACGTTATACGGTACGACGTCATAACGAATTACGTTATATGGGATGGCGTTATAACGTAATAGGTTATATGGTATGACGTTATACAGTATTACGTTATATAGGATGACGTTATAACGAATTACGTTATATGGGATGACGTTATAACGTATTACGTAATACGGGATGACGTTATAACGTATTACGGAATGTGGGATGACGTTATAACGTATTTCGTTATATGGTATGACGTTATAACGTAAATAGGTTATATGGTATGACGTTATACAGTATTACGTTATATAGGATGACGTTATAACGAATTACGTTATATGGGATGACGTTATAACGTATTACGTTATATGGGATGACGTTATAACGTAATAGGTTATGTGGTATGACGTTATAACGTATTTCGTTATATGGGACGACGTTGTAACGTAATACGTTATATGGTATGACGTTATAACATATTACGTTATACGGTACGACGTCATAACGAATTACGTTATATGGGATGGCGTTATAACGTAATAGGTTATATGGTATGACGTTATACAGTATTACGTTATATAGGATGACGTTATAATGTATTACGTAATATGGGATGACGTTATAACGTATTACGTTATATGGGAGGACGTTATAACGTATTACGTTATATGCTATGACGATATAACGTATTACGTTATATATTTTAACGTTGTAACGTAATACGTCATATGGTATGACGTTATAACGAATTACGTTATATATGATGACGTTATAACGTATTACGTTATATGTGATGACGTTATAACGTACTGCGTTATATGGTATGCCGTTATAGCGTATTGCGTTATATGGTATGACGTTATAACGTATTTCGTTATTTGGGAGGACGCTATAACGTTGTAACGTAATACGTTATATGGGATGACATTATAACTTCTTATGTTTTATGGGATGACGTTATAACGTAATAGGTTATATGGTATGACGTTACAACGTATTACGTTATATGGTATTACATTATAACGTATTGCGTTATATGGTACGACGTTATAATGTATTCCGTTATATGGGACGACGTTATAACGTTTTTCGTTATATGGGAAGACGTTATAACGTATTACGTTATATGCTATGACGATATAACGTATTACGTTATATGTTTTAACGTTGTAAAGTAATACGTTATATGGTATGACGTTATAACGAATTACGTTATATGGGTTGGCGTTATAACGTATTACGATATATGGGATGACGTTATAACGTAATACGTTATATGGTATGACGTTATAACATAAATAGGTTATATGGTATGACGTTATAACGTATTACGTTATATGGGATGACGTTATAACGTAATAGGTTATGTGGTATGACGTTATAACGTAATAGGTTATGTGGTATGACGTTATAACGAATTACGTTATATGGTATGACGTTATACAGTATTACGTTATATACGATGACGTTATAACGTAATAGGTTATATGGTATGACGTTATAACGTATTTCGTTATATGGGATGACGTTATAACGTATTACGTTATATGGGATGACGTTATAACGTAAATAGGTTATATGGTATGACGTTATAACGTATTACGATATATGGGATGACGTTATAACGTAATACGTTATATGGTATGACGTTATAACGTAAATAGGTTATATGGTATGACGTTATACATTATTACGTTATATAGGATGACGTTATAACGTATTACGTAATATGGGATGACGTTATAACGTATTTCGTTATTTGGGAGGACGCTATAACGTTGTAACGTAATACGTTATATGGTATGACGTTATAACGAATTACGTTATATGGGATGACGTTATAACGTATTACGTTATATGTGATGTCGTTATAACGTGTTACGTTATATGGTATGACGTTATAACGTAATAGGTTATATGGTATGACGTCATACAGTATTACGTTATATGGGATGACGTTATAACGAATTACGTTATATGGGATGACGTTATAACGTATTACGTTATATGGGATGACGTTATAACGTAATACGTTATATGGTATGACGTTATAACGTAAATAGCTTATATGGTATGACGTTATACATTATTACGTTATATCGGATGACGTTATAACTTATTACGTTTTATGGGATGACGTTATAACGTAATAGGTTATATGGTATGACGTTACAACGTATTACGTTATATGGTATTACATTATAACGTATTGCGTTATATGGTACGACGTTATAATGTATACCGTTATATGGGACGACGTTATAACGTTTTTCGTTATATGGGAAGACGTTATAACGTATTACGTTATATACTATGACGATATAACGTATTACGTTATATGTTTTAACGTTGTAAAGTAATACGTTATATGGTATGCCGTTATAACGTATTACGTTTTATGGTATGACGTTATAACGTAAATAGGTTATATGGTATGACGTTATACAGTATTACGTTATATACGATGACGTTATAACGTAATAGGTTATATGGTATGACGCTATAACGTATTTCGTTATATGGGAGGACGTTATAACGTATTACGGTATATGGGATGACGTTAGAACGTAATAGGTTATATGGTCTGACGTCATAACGTAATACGTTATATGTTATAACGTTATAACGTAATAGGTTATATGGTATGACGT
The DNA here is from genome assembly GCF_024542735.1 of Bombus huntii. Classification (NCBI taxonomy): domain Eukaryota; kingdom Metazoa; phylum Arthropoda; class Insecta; order Hymenoptera; family Apidae; genus Bombus; species Bombus huntii. Next base: position 16,502,293 of record NC_066246.1, on the reverse strand, counting down.
TATACAGTATTACGTTATATGGGATGACGTTATAACCTATTACGTTATATGTGATGACGTTATAACGTAAATAGGTTATATGGTATGACGTTATACAGTATTACGTTATATGTTTTAACGTTGTAACGTAATACGTTATATGGCTTGACGTTATAACGAATTACGTTATATGGGAGGACGTTATAATGTATTACGTTATCTGCTATGACGATATAACGTATTACGTTATATGTTTTAACGTTGTAACGTAATACGTTATATGGCTTGACGTTATAACGAATTACGTTATATGGGAGGACGTTATAATGTATTACGTTATCTGCTATGACGATATAACGTATTACGTTATATGTTTTAACGTTGTAACGTAATACGTTATATGGGATGACGTTATAACGTAATAGGTTATATGGCATGACGTTATACAGTATTACGTTATATCGGATGACGATATAACGTATTACGTTATATGTTTTAACGTTGTAAAGTAATACGTTATATGGTATGCCGTTATAACGAATTACGTTATATGGGATGACGTCATAACGTATTACGTTATATGGTACGACGTTATAACGCATTACGTTATATGGTATGACGTTATAACGTAATAGGATTATATGGGATGACGTTATAACCTATTACGTTATATGTGACGACGTTATAACGTAAATAGGTTATATGGTATGACGTTATACAGTATTACGTTATATAGGATGACGTTATAACGTATTGCGTAATATGGGATGACGTTATAACGTATTTCGTTATTTGGGAGGACGTTATAACGTATTACGTTATATGCTATGACGATATAACGTATTACGTTATATGTTTTAACGTTGTAACGTAATACGTTATATGGTATGACGTTATAACGAATTACGTTATATATGATGACGTTATAACGTATTACGTTATATGGGATGACGTTATAACTTATTACGTTTTATGGGATGACGTTATAACGTAATAGGTTATATGGTATGACGTTACAACGTATTACGTTATATGGTATTACATTATAACGTATTGCGTTATATGGTACGACGTTATAATGTATTCCGTTATATGGGACGACGTTATAACGTTTTTCGTTATATGGGAAGACGTTATAACGTATTACGTTATATGCTATGACGATATAACGTATTACGTTATATGTTTTAACGTTGTAAAGTAATACGTTATATGGTATGACGTTATAACGAATTACGTTATATGGGATGGCGTTATAACGTAATAGGTTATATGGTCTGACGTCATAACGTAATACGTTATATGTTATAACGTTATAATGTATTACGTTATATGCTATGACGTAATAACGTATTACGTTATATGCTATGACGATATAACGTATTACGTTATATGTTTTAACGTTGTAAAGTAATACGTTATATGGTATGCCGTTATAACGTATTACGTTATATGGTATGACGTTATAACGTATTGCGCTATATGGTATGACGTTATAACGTATTACGTTATATGGGATGACGTCATAACGTAATAGGTTATATGGTATGACGTTATAACGTATTACGATATATGGTATAACGTTATAACGTAATAGGTTATATGGTATGACGTTATACCGTATTACGTTATATGGGATGACGTTATATCGTATTACGTTATATGGGATGACATTATAACGTATTACGTTATATGGTATGACGTTATAACGTATTAAGTTATATGGGATGACGTTATAACGTATTACGTTATATGGGATGACGTTATAACGTAATACGTTATATGGGATGACGTTATAACGTAATAGGTTATATGTTTTAACGTTGTAACGTATTACGATATATGGTATAACGTTATAACGTATTACGCTATATCTGAGGACGTTATAACGTATTACGTTATATGTGATGACGCTATGACGTTTTGCGTTATATGGTATGCCGTTATAACGTATTGCGCTATATGGTATGACGTTATAACGTATTACGTTATATGGGATGACGTCATAACGTAATAGGTTATATGGTATGACGTTATAACGTATTACGATATATGGTATAACGTTATAACGTAATAGGTTATATGGTATGACGTTATACCGTATTACGTTATATGGGATGACGTTATATCGTATTACGTTATATGGGATGACATTATAACGTATTACGTTATATGGTATGACGTTATAACGTAATAGGTTATATGGTATGACGTTATACCGTATTACGCTATATGGTATGGCGTTATAACGTATTACGTTATATGGTATGACGTTATAATGTATTACGCTACATGGGACGACTATATAACGCATTACGTTATATGGTATGACGTTATAACGTATTACGTTATATGGGAGGACGTTATAACGTATTACGTTATATGGGACGACGTTATAACGCATTACGTTATATGGTATGACGTTATAACGTAATAGGTTATATGGTATTATGTTATACCGTATTACGTTATATGGGATGACGTTATAACGGATTACGTTATATGATATGACGTTATAACGTAATAGGTTATATGGTATGACGTTATACCGTATTACGCTATATGGGATGACGTTATATTGTGTTACGTTATACGGGATGACGTTATAACGTATTTCGTTATAAGGGAGGACGTTATAACGTATTACGTTATGTGGTATGACGTTCTAACGTATTACGTTATATGGGACGGCGTTATAACGCATTACGTTATATGGGACGACGTCATAAAGCATTACGTTATATGGGATGACGTTATAACGTATTACGTTACATGTGAGGACGTTATAACGTAAATAGGTTATATGGTATGACGTTATACAGTATTACGTTATATAGGATGACGTTATAACGTATTACGTAATATGGGATGACGTTATAACGTATTTCGTTATATGGGAGGACGTTATAACGTATTACGTTATATGGTATGACGTTATAACGTAAATAGGTTATATGGTATGACGTTATACAGTATTACGTTATATACGATGACGTTATAACGTAATAGGTTATATGGTATGACGCTATAACGTATTTCGTTATATAGGAGGACGTTATAACGTATTACGGTATATGGGATGACGTTAGAACGTAATAGGTTATATGGTCTGACGTCATAACGTAATAGGTTATATGTTATAACGTTATAACGTATTTGGTTATATGGGACGACGTCATAACGTATTACGTTATATGCTATGACGATATAACGTATTACGTTATATGTTTTAACGTTGTAACGTAATATGTTATTTGGTATGACGTTATAACGAATTACGTTATATGGGATGACGTTATTACGTATTGCGTTATATGGTATGACTTTATAACGTATTGCGTTATATGGTATGAAGTTATACCGTATTACGTTATATGGTATGACGTTATAACGAGTAGGTTATACGGCATAACGTTATACCGTATTACGTTATATGGGATGACGTTATATCGTATTACGTTATATGGGATGATGTTATAACGTAATAGGTTATATGGTATGACGTCATAACGAATTACGTTATATATGATGACGTTATAACGTATTTCGTTATATGCTATGACGATATAACGTATTACGTTATATGTTTTAACGTTGTAACGTAATATGTTATTTGGTATGAAGTTATACCGTATTACGTTATATGGTATGACGTTATAACGAGTAGGTTATACGGCATAACGTTATACCGTATTGCGTTATATGGGAGGACGTTATAACGTATTACGTTATATGGGACGACGTCATAAAGCATTACGTTATATGGGATGACGTTATAACCTATTACGTTATATGTGACGACGTTATAACGTAAATAGGTTATATGGTATGACGTTATACAGTATTACGTTATATAGGATGACGTTATAACGTATTGCGTAATATGGGATGACGTTATAACGTATTTCGTTATTTGGGAGGACGTTATAACGTATTACGTTATATGCTATGACGATATAACGTATTACGTTATATGTTTTAACGTTGTAACGTAATACGTTATATGGTATGACGTTATAACGAATTACGTTATATATGATGACGTTATAACGTATTACGTTATATGGGATGACGTTATAACTTATTACGTTTTATGGGATGACGTTATAACGTAATAGGTTATATGGTATGACGTTACAACGTATTACGTTATATGGTATTACATTATAACGTATTGCGTTATATGGTACGACGTTATAATGTATTCCGTTATATGGGACGACGTTATAACGTTTTTCGTTATATGGGAAGACGTTATAACGTATTACGTTATATGCTATGACGATATAACGTATTACGTTATATGTTTTAACGTTGTAAAGTAATACGTTATATGGTATGACGTTATAACGAATTACGTTATATGGGATGGCGTTATAACGTAATAGGTTATATGGTCTGACGTCATAACGTAATACGTTATATGTTATAACGTTATAATGTATTACGTTATATGCTATGACGTAATAACGTATTACGTTATATGCTATGACGATATAACGTATTACGTTATATGTTTTAACGTTGTAAAGTAATACGTTATATGGTATGCCGTTATAACGTATTACGTTATATGGTATGACGTTATAACGTATTGCGCTATATGGTATGACGTTATAACGTATTACGTTATATGGGATGACGTCATAACGTAATAGGTTATATGGTATGACGTTATAACGTATTACGATATATGGTATAACGTTATAACGTAATAGGTTATATGGTATGACGTTATACCGTATTACGTTATATGGGATGACGTTATATCGTATTACGTTATATGGGATGACATTATAACGTATTACGTTATATGGTATGACGTTATAACGTATTAAGTTATATGGGATGACGTTATAACGTATTACGTTATATGGGATGACGTTATAACGTAATACGTTATATGGGATGACGTTATAACGTAATAGGTTATATGTTTTAACGTTGTAACGTATTACGATATATGGTATAACGTTATAACGTATTACGCTATATCTGAGGACGTTATAACGTATTACGTTATATGTGATGACGCTATGACGTTTTGCGTTATATGGTATGCCGTTATAACGTATTGCGCTATATGGTATGACGTTATAACGTATTACGTTATATGGGATGACGTCATAACGTAATAGGTTATATGGTATGACGTTATAACGTATTACGATATATGGTATAACGTTATAACGTAATAGGTTATATGGTATGACGTTATACCGTATTACGTTATATGGGATGACGTTATATCGTATTACGTTATATGGGATGACATTATAACGTATTACGTTATATGGTATGACGTTATAACGTAATAGGTTATATGGTATGACGTTATACCGTATTACGCTATATGGTATGGCGTTATAACGTATTACGTTATATGGTATGACGTTATAATGTATTACGCTACATGGGACGACTATATAACGCATTACGTTATATGGTATGACGTTATAACGTATTACGTTATATGGGAGGACGTTATAACGTATTACGTTATATGGGACGACGTTATAACGCATTACGTTATATGGTATGACGTTATAACGTAATAGGTTATATGGTATTATGTTATACCGTATTACGTTATATGGGATGACGTTATAACGGATTACGTTATATGATATGACGTTATAACGTAATAGGTTATATGGTATGACGTTATACCGTATTACGCTATATGGGATGACGTTATATTGTGTTACGTTATACGGGATGACGTTATAACGTATTTCGTTATAAGGGAGGACGTTATAACGTATTACGTTATGTGGTATGACGTTCTAACGTATTACGTTATATGGGACGGCGTTATAACGCATTACGTTATATGGGACGACGTCATAAAGCATTACGTTATATGGGATGACGTTATAACGTATTACGTTACATGTGAGGACGTTATAACGTAAATAGGTTATATGGTATGACGTTATACAGTATTACGTTATATAGGATGACGTTATAACGTATTACGTAATATGGGATGACGTTATAACGTATTTCGTTATATGGGAGGACGTTATAACGTATTACGTTATATGGTATGACGTTATAACGTAAATAGGTTATATGGTATGACGTTATACAGTATTACGTTATATACGATGACGTTATAACGTAATAGGTTATATGGTATGACGCTATAACGTATTTCGTTATATAGGAGGACGTTATAACGTATTACGGTATATGGGATGACGTTAGAACGTAATAGGTTATATGGTCTGACGTCATAACGTAATAGGTTATATGTTATAACGTTATAACGTATTTGGTTATATGGGACGACGTCATAACGTATTACGTTATATGCTATGACGATATAACGTATTACGTTATATGTTTTAACGTTGTAACGTAATATGTTATTTGGTATGACGTTATAACGAATTACGTTATATGGGATGACGTTATTACGTATTGCGTTATATGGTATGACTTTATAACGTATTGCGTTATATGGTATGAAGTTATACCGTATTACGTTATATGGTATGACGTTATAACGAGTAGGTTATACGGCATAACGTTATACCGTATTACGTTATATGGGATGACGTTATATCGTATTACGTTATATGGGATGATGTTATAACGTAATAGGTTATATGGTATGACGTCATAACGAATTACGTTATATATGATGACGTTATAACGTATTTCGTTATATGCTATGACGATATAACGTATTACGTTATATGTTTTAACGTTGTAACGTAATATGTTATTTGGTATGAAGTTATACCGTATTACGTTATATGGTATGACGTTATAACGAGTAGGTTATACGGCATAACGTTATACCGTATTGCGTTATATGGGAGGACGTTATAACGTATTACGTTATATGGGACGACGTCATAAAGCATTACGTTATATGGGATGACGTTATAACGTATTGCGTAGTATGGGATGACGTTATAACGTATTACGTTATATTCGAGGACGTTATAACGTATTACGTTATATGGGATGACGTTATAACGGATTACGTTATATGATATGACGTTATAACGTAATAGGTTATATGGTATGACGTTATACCGTATTACTCTATATGGGATGATGTTATATTGTGTTACGTTATACGGGATGACGTTATAACGTATTTCGTTATAAGGGAGGACGTTATAACGTATTACGTTATGTGGTATGACGTTCTAACGTATTACGTTATATGGGACGGCGCTATAACGCATTACGTTATATGGGATGACGTTATAACGTTTTACGTTATATGGTATGGCGTTATAACGTATTACGTTATATGGTATGACGTTATAATGTATTACGCTACATGGGACGACTATATAACGCATTACGTTATATGGTATGACGTTATAACGTATTACGTTATATGGGAGGACGTTATAACGTATTACGTTGTATGGGACGGCGTTATAACGCATTACGTTATATGGTATGACGTTATAACATATTACGTAATATGGGATGACGTTATAACGTTTTACGTTATATGGGATGACGTTATAACGTAATGGGTTATATGGTATGACGTTATAACGTATTACGTTATATGGGATGACGTTATAACGTATTACGTTATATGGGACGACGTTATAACGTATTACGTTATATGTGACGACGTTATAACGCATTACGTTATATGATATGACGTTATAACGTATTACGTTATATGTGACGACGTTATAACGCATTACGTTATATGATATGACGTTATAACGTAATAGGTTATATGGTATGACGTTATACCGTATTACGCTATATGGTATGACGTTATACAGTATGACGTTATATAGGATGACGTTATAACGTATTACGTAATATGGGACGACGTTATAACGTATTACGTTATATGGGAGGACGTTATAACGTATTACGTTATATGGGACGACGTTATAACGTATTACGTTATATGTGACGACGTTATAACGCATTACGTTATATGATATGACGTTATAACGTAATAAGTTATATAGTATGACGTTATACCGTATTACGTTATATGGGATGACGTTATATCGTATTACGTTATATGGGACGACGTCATAAAGCATTACGTTATATGGGATGACGTTATAACGTATTACGTTACATGGGAGGACGTTATAACGTATTACGTTATATGGGACGACGTTATAACGCATTACGTTATATGGTACGGCGTTATAACGTAATAGGTTATGTGGGATGACCTTATAACCTATTGCGTTATATGGGATGACGTTATAACGTATTACATTATATTTGAGGACGCTATAACGTATTCCGTTATATGGGACGACGTTATAACGAATTACGTTATATGGCATGACGTTATAAAGTATTACGTTATATGGAATGACGTTATAACGTAATAGGTTACATGGTATGACGTTATAACGTGTTACGTTATATGGTATGACGTTATAACGAATTTCGTTGTATTGTATGACGTTATAACGTATTGCGTTAAATGGGAATACGTTATAACGTATTACGTTATATCTGAGGACGTTATAACGTAATAGGTTATATGGTCTGACGTCATAACGTAATACGTTGTATGTTATAACGTTATAACGTATTTGGTTATATGGGCGGACGTTGTAACGTATTACGTTATATGGTATGACGTTATACCGTATTACGTTATATGGGATGACGTTATATCGTATTACGTTATATGGGATGACGTTATAACGTATATCGTTATATAGGAGGACGTTCTAACGTATTACGTTATATGGGATGACGTTATATCGTAATATGTTATATGGTCTGACGTAATAACGTAATACGTTATATGGAACGACGCCTTAAAGCATTACGTTATATGGGATGACGTTATAACGTATTACGTAATTTGGGAATACGTTATAACGATTATCGTTATATGGGATGACGTTATAACGTAATATGTTATATGGTATGACGTTATAACGTATTTCGATATATGGGAGGACGTTATAACGTATTACGTTATATGGGATGACGTTATAACGTATTACGTTATATGGGATGACGTTATAACGTATTGTGTTATATCTTATGACGTTATAACGTAATAGGTTATATGGTATGACGTTATACCGCATTACGTTATATGGGATGACGTTATAACGTATTACGTAATATGGGATGACGTTATAACTTATTACGCTATATGGGATGACGTTATAACGTATTGCGATATATGGTATGACTTTATAACGTATTGCGTTATATGGTATGACGTTATAACGTATTACGTTGGATGCTATGACGATATAACGTATTACGTTATATGTTTTAACGTTGTAACGTAATATGTTATATGGTATGACGTTATAACGAATTACGTTATATGGGATGACGTTATAACGTAATAGGTTATATGTTCTGACGTCATAACGTAATACGTTATATGTTATAACGATATAACGTATTACGTTATATGGGCGGACGTTATAACGTATTACGTTATAAGGGACGACGTTATAACGCATTACTTTATATGGTATGACGTTATAACGTAGTATGTTATATGGTATGACGTTATAACGAGTAGGTTATATGGGATGACGTTATAACCTATTTCGTTATATGGCTGGACGTTATAACGTATTACGTTATGTGGTATGACGTTATAACGTATTACGTTATATGGGATGACGTTATAACGTATTACGTTATATGGGATGACGTTATAACGTAATAGGTTATACGGCATGACGTTATACCGTATTACGTTATATGGGATGACGTTATATCGTATTACGTTATACGGGATGACGTTATAACGTATTTCGTTATATGGGATGACGTTATAACGTAATAGGTTATACGGCATGACGTTATACCGTATTACGTTATATGGGATTACGTTATATCGTATTTCGTTATATGGTATGACGTTATAACGTATTACGTTATATGGGATGATGTTATAACGTAATAGGTTATATGGTATGACGTTATAACGCATTACTTTATATGGTATGACGTTATAACGTAGTATGTTATATGGTATGACGTTATAACGAGTAGGTTAT